>NC_082381.1:78403257-78709746 GCF_027477595.1 Haemorhous mexicanus | reverse complement strand
CTTGTAGATGAAAGCAACTAACTATTTCAGCAAGCGTACTGTAAAACTAGAAATGTGGAACATTTTTATCTAGGTGCATTTGCCAATCCAGATGTTGCTGTCTCATTACGGTTTTCTGCTGTGCTCTAGGGAAAAGCACATTGCCATGCTGCTTTAATGTGCTTTCACTGTTATGTTGGATTGGTAACGTGCGGTATCATTGAAGCTTTCTGTAAGAAACTTTGCTCGTGACACCCGCTTTCCTTTGTGAGAGTTTGCAGCTTCTCTATTAGGTTAGTTTTGTATGTTTGTTCAACTGCTGCTTTCCTTCATGTGGAAGGGAGGAAGGGGGAACATGACTGTGATAATGCCCTGCCAAGTTTCAAGCAGCTATGGCTCTTAAAAACCCACATACAGTTCCCCCATTATGTAGAAGAATCCAAAACAGTTCTTCCAGCAATAACCCTGTCTTTTTCAGGCGATTCTGTCTGCTGTGTTGTGTTGAGCTGTCCTAGTATGTGTCCTGCAAGGCTGAAGTAAAATTTAAAGTTTGGTTAGTGGTTGTACTGGTGCATAGAATAATGGTGGTACTTCTGCTACCCAGTGCAGACCCATGGTGGTAGGATGGTGGAATTTTAATGAATGACTTTGCATGCTTAATTATGATTTTGCATAATCCATTTTTACAAATGGCTGTCTTGGTGATAATATTAAAATGGACAGTGGTCAGAGGAATCTGCTCATGTATGAACGTGTTGCTGATCTAATTATGTGGCGATGTAGTTAATATAACATGACATACAGCTTAGGGTTTGGTGAACATTTGTTCTGTTGTTCAGTGGTCAGATTTAGGCTTACTTCTAAAGAGAGGAACAGTTAGAAAGGTTCCCTTAAGTGGCTGTTAATCTTTTTTACAGCTTGAGGGCGAAATCCGCAAAGACTGATAGGGGTATGCAAATTCAATTGTAACTTGCCTGCCAGTGAACTGAATGGTATCAAGTTGGAATCTTACTTTCTTTCTTTTTTTTTTAGATATTGAAGAAGAATAAAAAGCTCCTCAAAGGTTTGGAAGGTTGAATGTGATCAGCATGAAGAGCTTAAAAGCAAAGTTCAGGAAGAGTGACGTAAGTACTTCTGCTATGTTTGACTGCTGATTTTCATGCTGAAAACAAGTTCTTCACTCCCACCTTGATAAGCTTATAGGTTAATGAATTACAGAAGAAAGCACAAAGGCAACAGCTGAGTACAGTATGGAGTAGGCTGTTTCTATTTGTAGAGCCATTATCTGTTATGCAAATTAACAGTATTTTACTACCTTGGTCCCCATAGCTGAATCATACACGTCTGTGAGGTCTGCAGAACTTCTGTTAGATTGGGCTGGTGCCCAGATTGGAACTTTGTTCCAGCTTTAGGGTTAAGCCTCGTAAGGACTTTACTACCCAATCATATTTCTGTATAAACTTAATACCGTTCTTATCAGTGTGGTGTTTGAGCACTTAACTAATGTCTCCCCAGTCTGTGGCAAGGTTTCTTTGAAAGAATACAGGAACCAGCTGAGCAATTAGGGCAGCTGTGGTTTATCAGTTCTAGTGTGACAGGAGGGGTGGATGTGCGGCTTGAGCAGTGGGGAAGGAAGACATAAGTGTGGGGGTTCTCAGGAGAGTATCCAGAACAGCATTTAGAGAGACATTAGGCTGCACATAATCTTGCTTGTTGTAGAAGTACTGGTGGATACCAAACTTTGACATGTATAGTAAGCAATACTTTCCTTGGAGCAGTGGAACTGCTGTAGTCTAGTCCTCTTCTTGTCCTACTACTCATCCCAGGGTTTTGTGTTACTAGTAAGAAGTCTGTGAAATAGTTGAGTTTGTGTTTAATCGACTTTCCAGATATTGTGTGGAATTTGTGACAAATATTCATGATCTGTGGAGAATGTAGTGTTTCATTCTTCATCCTAATTTTGTGTGCCCTTTTGAAAGAGGTGCTGTATTGTTTGTCATGGCCAGATTTGCATGGGGTCCTGGGCCAGCCATGTTGGATGAAGATGCTGGATGAAAAATTGAGTGTCTTAAGAAGTTTTGATATTCAGGAGTAAAGTTACACAGTGCACTCAGTGGGTGTTTTGATGTAAAGATGGTCTCATAGCACACCATTAGAGTAATGTGTCTTTAGCCAGTTTGTAGTGCACATCAGTAGCAGAGGAAGGTAGAGTTACTATTATGGTGTGATCTGCAGATATGCTGGCTACTGCTCAGAAGGAATTTTGAGCTATTGGTTAGCATCTGGTGCAGCTGCTGAATTGGTGTCCTTGCAGCAGCAGTGGTGGATACTTTGCTCCTCCAGTTTAGCGAGAGGTATTTCTTAAAAGATTACCTCTATAAGCAAGCTAAATATGTAAACCAATCTTTGCTTTCTAAAATATCTAGAATATTCCAGAAATATTCTAATTTTGAGTGCAGAGGGAAATACTTTTCACTACTTAAGCAGTATGTGATTTTGCTGGTCACTAGATTGAATCAGCCAGTGGCACAGTGTCTTGTGCCACTTCACAACAAATAAAAATAATATCACAAGTCTTTGGTGCCCCATCTCATTGAACTTCCCTTTCAGTTTAGAACTGCTAGAGTTCTGTGGTCAGACTTTGTTGCTCCTTTGTTGCAATGAGCAGCAGCAATTGCTATTTTGAGTTCACCCACACCACTAAAACTTTTAATAGGCATCTGCTTGGGTAATGAGAGTGGTCTGCTGGCTAATACATGAACACCCTTGGAAGTTAGGTGTGCCCATGTGTTAGGATAACTTCATCCACACTTTTATGCTGCTTGGCTGGGCTGCTGCTCTAGAGCAAAGGCTAAGTGACACATGTGATGAAACCAGACCTTGCTGTAGGAGTTCAGCCACTGTCATAAATTGTTCTGGTTCACTTATCCCTCACTTATCTAGCCCTGATAACTTGTGTGTGCTTCTCCCCAAAATCAAGGGCAGTCTGAAGGTAATTGCTGTTTTGATACTACTGCTGTCTACTGGCTGGAGACAAGGTTGACCGCAAAGGATTTTTCAGATACCTAAAATATAGATATGCATCTCTGAGAGCACAACAGTCTAAATCCATGACAGTCTGGTTTCCTCTGTTTTGAAGCCAAGCCTTAAGGGCATAATTCAAGGCAACCAACAGGAGCTGTCCTATATTTTGTGCAAGATAAGAAGGAAAATTCCCTTCAGTTTCCAGAAGCTGCTCTTAGTTACAATTTTTGAGGGGGAGAAAAAGGATGTCTTTTTAATGGGAATTAGTTGGTTGTATTTCGTCTCAATTTATAAGATGTGGTAACTTCTCTTGGATTGGGGATGAGGGTAAAGTCAGAAGGGGTGGAGTGAGTATTTTTCTCGTTGCTTTCTAAAAGAAATCTTTAATGTGTTGTATTTTAGACATTGAAGATGTCTTAGGGTAAGGAAGAGTACCTTTGTCTGTAATCTCATTGTTAGCATTAAAAAATAAAGAGTGGGATGAGTAGGAGGTAAGTCTTCAAGATGTGCATGAGAAACAGGAGTTGCAAACACTTCTCCAGTAGTAGGACTGATAACATAAAACTCTGTAGTGGAATGAAGACCATGGGAAGTTTCACTGATGTGTTGAAGCTCTCTAGGCTTTCCTGCAGTGGCTGAATTAAAAATGAGTATAACTGCTGATATTCAAGTATATTTCTTGGAATCCCTGCCAGAAGGCATTGCTTTGGTGCTCAGATGATGTCAGTCTTGATGCTTGTGAAAGAAATGGCCCTGCTCCCTCTTTTTCCACATCTACTCTTTTCATTTTGGGTGTATCTAACCCTGCAGTGAGCCAGGTCAAGGACAAGAAGCAATTGAAAAATACTTTGTGGGATGAGTGTCAGATGGGTAACTCTCTGCTCTGTGTTACTGTAGGGTCAGCCTTGCACGGAATGGTGGAAGTAGGAGGAACTGCAGGACATCCCTTTCTCCAATTGTTGCTTGGTTTAGTTCCATTGTCAGATCGCACCCTGAGAATACTGGCGTAGAAAGCACAAGGGTGGGCATGGCAGCAAAGGAGTTGCAGGAATATACAAGTAAATAAGGCTGCTAATTCAAATATTTAGCAGGATTGATATAGTCCACAGCTGAGGGATGACAGTATGACTCTTAGATAAAGAGAGACTCCCCACTTCATGCTTTTGCTGTATCCCTGTATTTCACCTGATTTACTGTTTGTGAATCCAGCCCCATTAACTGGAGAATCCTTTGTCCTTGACACACTTAATCGCTGTGAAATCCTTCCTGGGGGTGACTGTTGCCATGTGAACACGTGTGTTTGAAGAGAAGGAATGAGATTTATCGCCCTGTCACAAATTACTATTGTCAAAGCATGATGTGTAGTCACAGGAGGATGCTTGTAGACTGGGAATCTGTGAACAGGGTGCCTGGGTGGGAGAAAATGCCAAGACTGGAAGCTAAGCAGTGGTTGTGCACACCTAAAGAATGTGCAGACCACAGAAACTGCAATCATGTCTTGACAAAGCAGCAAGTTTCTTCTGTCTGAGAAGCTGTATTTTCTCTATTCTCCTCATCTCTTGCTTCTCGTTATCAAACTAAAAACCTACCACTAAACACATAAAAGCTGACCACCTAAAAGGATGGCCATTTTAATTGTTGCTAGAGGCTATCACATGTAACACTTGAAAAGATTGCTACAGTAATACCAGTAACTATCACTTCAGACCTGAATTTGTTTATACACAGTCAATAGTTTATTCACACAGTGGAGAATGAATGTCTCTGCCCAGTGAGACAGAAGTTCTTCATAGTTTCTGCTTAGAAAAACAGATTTTTAAAAATTACTATTAAAAATATAGCCGCTGATGTCTTATTAGGCCTCTAGTATTTGAGATCGTAGTGTTTTCTGTAGTAATTAGTCAGTTTGTGGCCTGACTTCAAAAGTGTCTAGAATTTTAAACAGTGTAAAAGTGGATTTTCAAATGTGTGAAGATTAAGCCAGTCTGAACATGTTTTGCATGTTTCTTAAATATGACAAGGTGCTCATCAACATTTTCAGGCACCTACACATATTTAAGTATCTAGCTCTTGATGCTAGGATGATGTAAGTGCATAAGTGGTTTGTTCAGGTAGACTGGCTTTTAGGCATGTTCTTGGTTACTCTAGAAAAGGCATATTGTGTGAGGGCTCTGATGGTTTGGATTGTTTTCACTGTCTTAAGTGTGTGGGCAAAAACTGAAAAGCTTTAGGACCCTTTTCTATAAGTATAGAAGATCAACAGAAAAACACATACTGCAATTTGGCAGAGACCAATTTTCTTCTAATTGCTATCTTGTCAAATGGACAAGAAGGTTAGAATTGGGATTTGTTTCCAAATACCCTCAATAATAATAATTAAAATAATAGAGTGTCTTTTAACATTGAAAATTGACTGTGCAGTTCTCCAAAAAAGATACCTAATGTCAGAAGCAGAGCCGAGACAGGCTGGGATTCCCCAATGCTACTTACCTGCTTTAACTTCTGGTATTTCTGGAAATGCTTATATGTTGTACTATTGCATGGGTATTGAAAAGGTTGCAGTTCTATTGAAAATTTCTGCTTTTTGGCCTTTGCTGTAGTCGTTGTTCCATAAATCTCAAAATTATGAAGCAGTTAGGTATGTTGTAGTGTAAAATCTTAGTCTTAATCTAGACACTGTGTTAATTAAGTCTTGGCATTTCTTTTTAATGCCAAATGTTTGAAGTAGTGAGTTTACATTTAGCAGTTTTTAAAGTATAGAAAGCTAACCTACTTGGGGGTTTGGAATGGAAAGATTGCTGGGGTACATACAATTAAAATCTGTGTTCTTGTGTGTTCTGGGCTGAATGTGTGGGAGAACAAAACTTGGGTGGGGCAGCTTGAACAATAATAAAGCAGGATCTCCAGCAAACAGCCCTTAAATTGCTCTGTCCACTGAAAGCTACAATTAACCTAAAGGGGAGCATGAGATTCAAATTTGCAGTATCTGCTTTGTATATAGATACTTTCTTTCAGGGTAATTGTGACAAAAAAACACCGCAAGTTCTCTCTGTCAAAAAAAGTGAAATGGCAGTGTTTGACTATTGTACACAATTAGAAAATGAACTTCTGAAGCTTGCTTTTACTTCAGTATCCTGTTTTTATCGTGTGTTGGATTGAATCAGGCATGAAACACATCACCATGTAGCTTTTGCTCAGTTTACTGTGTTCTTCAGTAATAATCTTTGATTCCACTATACAGCATGGGATGGAGGGCTGATCTCTGGAACTTACAGATTGCCCTCAACCAGTTCTTCTTGGGAATGGAAAATTGAACTTTCTTTCCCCTCTTGAAATGGGTGCTGTGGTTCACCATTTGGCTTCATGCCTTCAGTTCTGAGCATACTCTCTGCTCTACTCAGCTTGCTCTGCTTTGTTCAGGAAAGAAATTAAACATGTTCTGTGTGTTAGAGTAAGACCCGCTGCTGGTTCCAGTCAGTTCAGGGTGAACCTCTTGCCATCAGGTAGTGTATTTTCTTTATTATTCACGATAGGAATGTCCTCAGAGTACATATAAAACTATTTTATTCAGGTGAACTGTAATTCTGGTGTGCAGGAGACCTCAGTGAGGGGGCCAATATGAGCCCAAAGTTATGTAGCATCACTTTTAATGGTGAAAAGAAAAGGTAATGGAGAAGACAAGCAAAGACTGACAAATAAGGCTGTGGGAAAACAGAAGGGAAGAAAGAAGGTTTGAAAGGGAGAAGAAAGGAAAGACAGTTGAAGGGTCAGAGTTGCTGTTTTGGTAACTGTTCTGGGAGAAGAAGCAACTGGGCTGCTGTGGGTTGCCTGTTGATCATCTGTCTCTGGATGGTAAGTATGAGAAGTGTTTAAGGCTAAATAACTTGCAGATATTCTGTAAACCACCTGCATCATCTCCGAACGTTTGAGACAGAAAGGAGAGGGAATTGGTTAAATGAGAGCTGTGCTGAGTTCTTTGGAATTACAGTAGACAAACCTTAGTTTACTTTGAATAAACACATGTTATTTCCTTAAACAGGATTATGAAATGGGAATGAGTTGGAAGAAGAAAGGCAAATTGGCATATACAAACTGGAGAAAACTAGTATTTTTGAATCTATTGGTAACAAGAAAGGAATCTTTTTGTGTAGAAACATTTCTTTTGTGTCCCTTTAAAGACAGCACAAAAGTTCAAGGGCCTTCCAACTTTGGAAGAGTTGGAAAAAAGGCATTTGTAATTTTTTCATTTATTTGTTTATCTTTAGTAAGATTTAAATGTAAAGTAAAATAAATTCTAAAATTATAAATGAGCAGTGTGTGTGTCCTTACTGTGGTACACTCTATCCCCTCTTCCTTTTTGGCACTGCTCGTGCCTGATCTGATATGAAGTTGTCTGTTAAAACTCATGAGAAGTAGAAGATTTTAAGGAAAGGCCCGGTCTTTGTGTTTGAAAGCTTTTGTCTTGTCTTTTGTTGTTAGTGAAGACAGTTTGCTGTGAATATCTGCTGTAATATTATCTAGAGAATAGAGCACCCATACACTTTATTTTAGTGGAGATTTGAGCCTTTTCATTCTGTGCTTCTATTTTGGTAGACTGTGAACGATACAAACAGACAACAAATATTAAGGAGTGAGTCAGACTGAAAGAGGTGTATTAAATACCTTATTCCAGCAATGCATTCTAGTGCTATTCTTCAAGAGGCTGTTCTGATTGTGTGTAGGCCAGGAAAATATCCAGCATTAGGGACATGTCAAGCCCTTTTTTGCTTCCTTGCACGTTGCCACATTTGGGGTGTGCTTAAACATCTCATACATGCTCTGAATATCTGTGAAGCTAAAGCATAGAGTAGAATCGCTGTGTCAGTGGCCATTCTTCCCAGGAATTGGGAAGTCTGGACTTGTATAGTTGTTCTGACATCTGAAAACCTGTTTAATGAGCTATTTTGCCTATTTCAAGACCTAAATGATCTGGACAAAGCTGCAGCCTTAAGCTTTTAAAAGTCCTATTAACATTGAGCTGGCAAAAGCCATCACAGTGGAATGTCTTTTAACTACAGCTTCAAGATGTCTTAATTTCTTAATTTAAGAAATTAGGTTGCTATATGGACTCCATATTTACCTTGAAGTATTTTGAGGCAGAAAACTTTTTAAGTAGTGCTCTTATTCCACATGATATTAGTGCTGCTTTCTACTGTTTGGATTTTGAGAGGTGGCATAGTATAATTAACAAAACATAATGTGAAACTGGCTAAGTTTATTTCTGCATAGCTGTCTGAGGACTCTCATTTCCCAAATATGCTGCATGCATATGCTCAGATGAAATACATAGCTAACTGTCCAGAGCACTTGCATTGACTTGATTGCAATGATAGAAGCAAAGGTATTTTAATAACTTTGCAAATGATGCGGTTGCCGATGCGTATATATGTGCCTGACAAAGCTGTGTGGCTCAGTTCATGGGTGCGTTCCTCTCCTCTTTCATCTTTGCTTCTTTGCTGTGTGTGGTGGAAACTTCTTAGGAATCCTGCCAACTTGGGTAACCTGTCTGGTTATCCAGAGCCTGAAACAGGGCCCTTTGAAGTTAGAAGAAAGATTTCAGTCTGCTTGAAAGAGCATTGAATCAAGAACGAAAACCAAAATGCTGGCTCCATGGATGCACTTGGCCAGCTCCAGTGAGGGACGGATTTCCCCCCAATGTAGCATTGAAATATACTTGGAGGTTGAAGATGCTGAGATTGGCAGGTTGAAGATGCAGAGATTGGCAGGTTATCCAACAGTGGCTTCTTTCTGGGGTCTAGAGGAAGATGAGGTTTTGTTCTTTTCCTCCAGCTTTTTTTTTTTTCTTTGGGGGATGATTGCTTATGGCATGATGTGATTCTGTTTGACAGGAGCAATGGCAACTCACTACATCTAGTTTCAGTCTACGCTCTTCTAGTTTTAAACCATTATCCTTTGTCTTACTGTGTCAGGTCTGGAGAAAAAGTCCCTCTCCATTGTTCTTTACTAGCTGCCTTAAAGTATAAAAAGGCCACATTAAACTATTCTGGAGCCTTCTCTTCTCCAGACTCAGCAACCCCATGTCTCTCAGCTTGTCCTCAAAGGAGAGGTGCTCCAGTCATTCGACCTCCAGCAGGTCCCTGTCCCTCCCATGCTGGGAGCCCAGAGCTGGATGCAGTGCTCCAGGTGGGTCTCAGCTGAGCAGAGCAGAGGGGCAGAATCCCCTCCCTGCCCTGCTGCCCACGGGGCTCTGGATGCAGCCCAGGACACGTTTGGCTCTCTGGGCTGTGAGTGCCATGGCAGGGCATGTGCAGCCTCTCACCCACAGCACCCCCAGTCCTTTTGGGCAGGGCTGCTCTGGGGCTGTTCATGCCCAGCCTGTGTTGATACCAGGAGTTGCCCTGACCCAGGTGCAGCACCAGGACTTGTCCTTCTTAACCTCAGGGCCTCCCACAGACCTGCTTCTTGAGCTTGTCTAGGCCCCTCTGGATGGCATTAGTCAAACACACCTCTTGGCATGGTGTCATCTGCAAATTTGCTGGGAGTGCACTGGATCACACTGGCTGTGTCACACACGGAGACACTGAGCAGTACTGGTCCCAATACAGACTCCTGAGGGACACCGCTCATCACTGATCCCCATCTGGACATTCAGACATTGATGATTACTTCCTGGATGTGGCCATCCAGGCAATTTGTTACCCACCAGTCAGTCCATCAGAGCCATGCATCTCCAGTTGAGAGAGCAGGACTTTGGGAGAGGCCATGTGTTGATGACACGTTATTGATTATTTCTGTGTACTTATCAGGGGAAGAAGCAGGACCCTTTTCCTAAATTCCTTCACTGTGGCTAAGGGAACCTGAGCAGTATACCATGAGCTTATGCCTTACATAGTTGAGAAAGACTACAAGTTCAAACTGTCTTGAGTGTGTGTGTTACTGGCACAGTAACAGCATACTTAAGGATGGGATTCTTGTGGATTTCATTTTGACCACCCAGTTGTATTCCTGTCCCACTTGGTACAAACAGCCTGTTGCTGTCAAATTTTGCTCGATTTGTCTCACAGCTGTCTCCAGTCCTGTGTTAAAGTGTGATAAATGCAGCAGGCAGCAGGTGTGCATCCCTGCAGCCCTGGCGTTGCAAAAAGAGCTGTGCATGTGAAGTGCTGCACAGCAAGAAGCTGCCCTAGGCTTTGTGTTGGGCAGCAGTTTTTTTCCCAGTAGTGAATACCACTTCTTAATGCATATGTTGTTTGCTTGTAAACTTGGAGTTGCTCAGTGTGTTTTGGTTTTGTTTCTAGTAGTGTAGGTTCCTTGTGTGCAAGCCAGGTCTCGCTTCAGCTGGATTGCTGTGCTGGTTATTTACCATGTTGTGCACTCAAGAGGAAGGTTGTGTTTCCATGTGTTTGTGAGGAACATTAGCTCAGATTAATGTCACAGCAAAAAGGTCTTGAAAGTTTCCAGCGGTGATGCACTGCAGCTATCTCCATTTACTCAGATGATGGTAAGATGCATAAGGTCAGATGTAGGCTGTTGGTTTTTTATGTTTGTGAGTAATTTTGCTTTCCTTAGAGGGTCATTTAAGTAAAAAATTTAATTTATGTTAATTTATGTTTATATTGTTTTCTAAACTATGATATAGTGAATGGGAGGGGATCAACACGAGCAGTGTGTGGGGGAAATGGCTGTAGGTAAGTTTCTTTTGTTGGAGGGTGGCCACTGGTTTCTGTTGAAATGCTTGGGATTTTGGGATAATATATGGTATGGTTTTTTTCTCATTGTTATGTGTGATGCTTGCTCAGTCATTACACATGAAGTGGTAAACACCAAAGTTTCTTTATTATTTTCTTCTTTTAATTCAGGCTGGCTGGGGAAGCATGGACACTCCTCTGGCCCTAGAAGCTTGTGTCCAGGCTCTTCTCATTCACTGTGTCTTTGCATAGTTTTGGGGAAATGAGCAGCTATGGGTGCTGTTTCACCCTGTAAAATACACAGTATCTGTGTCATTTAGCTGTGCAGTGCTGAAGGGAAGGCACCCAGTCCAGTTTGAGAGTTTCTGATGCAAAATGGAAGAACATGAAGTAAATGTTCTTCAGAGACCAGGAACGCAGTTTAGCAAATTAACTTCTAGCTGAAATGTACTTGTCATTTTTAGTGTGTTTCTTCTGCTAGCATAAGAATGTAATTATTATGCCCTGGAACTCCATACAAGGGAGTTTCCATGCCTGGAATTTGGATTTATAATCTGCTTCCTCCCACTTCTAAACCCAAAGTATCATGATACTTTTAGATGAGGATCAAGTCACTTTATGATTTATTCTTGAGATGCTAGGTTACCTGTTTGCTGCAGTGGTGTCTGTGATTGTATCTGCCTATAAGCTAACAAGAAAAAAGCCTGCTATCTAGAAGTTGTGCATAACTTAACGACAAATATCTTCCTACTCTCTGGCAGTAGCAATTCTTCCACTCGTTTTTGTCTCCTGTCTCCTGGGTAGCTCCCATAGGTTTAATAACTGTGGCTGGGGCCGAATTTTAATTTTCTTAAATTTATGTTTCTGATTTAAACACTGATATTTGGTTCCCTTCCTCCCACCCTCCACTGGACTGTAAATTACTTTAGCAATGCTCAGTATCTTCAGTTTTATGAAATTAGTATGTAGAAAATAACATCCTTTGACATAAGCAAAACAACCTTGTACGTGGTACTAGTACTGAAGGTGGCTGTAAACAAACTTAGTACAATCTCATGGGGGTGGGGGGGATGGGCATTGTAAATCTTGCCATTGGAATTTATTTAAGCTGCTAGTTGAAAATCATGAGAACTGCCAATGCAGTGCAATAAAGGAAGAAGAGGTCAGAAGATTGGAAAAAAGGCTCAGCCCCTCATCTTTCAATGCGATTTTTTGCAGCCTTGTGCAGGGCCTTATTATCCTGCTTTCACACCTTAAAAATAAGGGAGAGGTGTAGAAAAGTATTTCAATGGGGTAGTTGTTGTGGATGGAATTGTAATTCTGCAGTGCTCAAATACTGTGGAAACATGTGGACTGTGTAAATTCCCTTTAAGGAGAGACAAGCAGCTTCTACCATACCCAGACTAACAACTTTCAGAGTTCTACATGGCTTGGGTCTCACCAGACTCTTCTGACTTTGGTATGTCAGCTGGCTATGGTGACCAAGAAAAACCAAACTCTGCTTCTTGAGTTTCCCCTGTTTAAAATCTGTTGATATGAGGGTTCCAGCAGTAAGATTCAGAGGAGTAACTTTAAATATAGAAGCTGGAAATGTCCCTGATGATAGTCTCCTTTAATAGTCCCTGATGATAGTCTCCTCTTTCTGAGAAGTTGAGACCTATGTTTATGGTGACAGGGTGCTGAAGACTTTGTAGGATCACATCTTTTACATTTTAGTAGTTCAGTTGTAAGATTACTCACAGGTTTTTCAATGCATGATCATGCTCTGACCTAGAACATGTCCCCTCCTGCTTTCAGTGTCTGCTTGTGTGTGTGTGTGTGTGTGTGATTTTGGATGAATTGTCAGTTTTCACACACAGCTGAAATGCATCTTCTTTTCAAGTGTGTTTGAGTAATCCATAGTGATTAAGGAAAACAAGTAGGAAAGAATGTGATCTTGCTATATGCCACGATTGTAATGACCTCCTTTTTGCAATAAATCAGTTGTTTGTCAGAAGACTCATGTCTGCATAAGCACACGACATTGCTGCAGACAGGAAGTGCCCTAGTCTGTTGACCTTGTCTCCCAGGGAAAATCAAAAGTTCTCATTAAATTAAAAAAAAATAACAAAACCAAGAAAAACTCCCCCAGCTTGTCTTAGTAGAAGATGAAGGCAATAATATGTATAACCTCTTTCTTTTCTGTTGTTTATGAATGTGCAATCTGATATTTAAATTGCTTTTAAAACCTTTTTAATGCAGCTGAAAGGAGTGAGGTCAGATATATTTTCTTAGGGTTATATTACACTCCTCAAGGGTGAACAGGAAATGGTTTAAAGGAATGCCAAGAAGCCCCTGTTCCCTAACCAATTCCCTTGTTTTTCCTTAACCCGCTTTATTTCACATTGCATGCTTCAGCTGCTGTGAGCTTTTCTGGGTTGAGTATAGGGGCAGGTTTCAGGGTGTTCTTTAGTTACATCACCCAAGTTCCTTTGCCTGGATTTTAAAGAAGAAAACTGTCTGGATTCTAATACAACTGAATACAGACTAAGTGTGTGCTTACCAACATCTTACTATGTGCATTTCTGATCTGTTAGAAATGGTAGGTGTGCTATCCTATTGACACTGTTAAGGTTAAAAGAATATTCATCACAATTTCCAATTATTACCACTGTCCTCAGGAATTTGCATACAAATTTATGCAGTACTATTCCCATTTATTGACTTTATGTCTTGAATTCTTATTCTTCTGTTTCTAGATATGTTTTCTTCAAAGCAGCCTTTTTTTTTTTTTTTTGTCATCAAGTCTAGGTATAGAAATTTGAAAGAAACTTACGTATTGCCAAATCCTTGCTCTTACAAACTATCAACCCCCCAGGCCCAAAAAACCCAGAGCCCAAACCAAAACAAAAAAAAACCCCATCAAAAACCCAAATCCAGATTTAAGTGTTTCTGTATCATACGCTAAGTGAAATATTTAAAGACCATTTGTCTGTACGCTGGTTTTGCTTGTCACCGAGAATATCCAGGTAAGTACCGCAAAGGAACACCTTGTAGAAAAGAAATTTTGGAAGTAGATATTTCAAAGAGCTGTGAGGGATGTTGCTTGTTTTGTGGAGTGATCTGCACACAGCATGAGCTTGGGCTTCCTGCTATTCATAGGTGAGATAAGTCCCTTCCTCTGTGGGGAAGGTTACTTGCTCTAGACTAAGTCACTGCTGAGGCTTGGAACAGAAGCAGTGAAGGCTCTCCTAATACTTATTTTCTGATCTAAAAGCTCATAGATCATTCCATACCTGAGCTGTCTAATTCTAGGGGTGCATTTAGTGTTTGGTTAATAGAGCAAATCTTGAAAACATTCACAATGTTTACCAGAGTGCTACCACAATGAACATGCAAGGCTAGATCAGAAATCTACTAAATTCCTTCACAGAGTGTGTGTGATGTGGATTTTTTCTAGTCTTGTCTCTTCACAAGTCATTTCGAACACATGCAAACTTAAGTGTAAGTTTCGAAACTAACATACTGCTGATCTTAAAATGTCCTTAAATAGTCACATTAGGCATTATCCTGGGCTCTTTCAAACTTGGATATCAACCCAGGATGTCTAAAGTATGACAAAACTGGATAAGCTGACCAATAGTGTTGGTACATGACCAGGAGTTTAAACATACTAATCTTCAGCTCCTGTCCTATTAGGAATATGCAGTTGTAGCTTCTGGACACTGTGATTTGGCTTCCCAGGGTTCATCTTTGCTGACCACCAGGATTAGGTGATTGCTTGTAACAGTGTTTACAGAAGTCAGAAATATTTGCACAACAGTAATTATTAAAAAGGACTGGGAGCTGTGGTTATGAAATCCATCATTCGTAACAATAATTAACACTAATGGTTGTGTAGGAGGCAGGTAGTATGATCAAAACCATGGTTGTTGAATACTGTAACTTATTAAACATGGGGACAGGACCTTATAATGTAATTAGAGGGTCTTCTCTAGTCTTTCTGACATTTGTAGTTCTAGACTTAGTTGGTTTTCTGATGCAATTAATTCTTATCAAATGTGTGATTTGTTGCACCTTGGGTTTGTAAGGCAAGACTAAAAATTATAGATCCTCACCCTGCATTCCTGGTCAGTTTTCTGTTTGTTCCTGGACTCTTTTGATAGGGGAAGACACCAACAAAGAAGACTGCCTACCATTTTTCTTTCTACTTCAGGAGTTTTGTGGCAAGGTCCACTTGAAACCTTTGCTGGATCTTTACCACTACTTGCTTCTTGTATGGGTAGAGAGGTCACTTCAGTCTCTCTTTTTGGGAAAAAGGTTAAGACATTTGAGATTGCCTGCCATTGTTGAGCCATGGAGAGAAGTTCTTGGTTGGAGGCAAAACAAACAGAAAAACTAAAGGAAAAGAGAATATGTCTATTGACATGGAGTCTGACTTTTATTTGAAATAGAAAAATAGAAGCTTGCACTGACATGAATCATCATCATCCATGTTCTGTTCCTTGTTTTTTCTTCAGCTGATAGTGGGTGGAGTTCAAAAGTATTTCAAGCTAAACTAACTTCAGAAGACACCAACTTGGGATTGCGTTACTGCCGGCCTGGGCCTCCATTGTCCTCCTGCAGCTTTGAGGATGTTTTTGGCGTTTCTTCATGTGGGTTTTCGCACTGCCCTTGAGGCGTTGTGCTTACTAACAGATATTAGTTGTTGCTGCTATAATGAAAAGCATTGCTGGTAAGCCATGCCTTCTTCCCTCTTTCCATATCCCTTTGCTGCTCCCTGCAAGCTTATTGTGTGTGTCTGTACCACAGAAAGCTCGTACTGGGCCAGGATCTTGCTATGCTTAGTGCTGTTATTTTTATCTTCCCTTCTTGCCTTTCCAGTTTGAGAGGTTCTTCTTTTATGAGGTTTTGTTCTAAAATGAAAGCCGCATTTCCCACTTATAAAGTACCAACCAAATGCAGATGATTGTACCTTAAAAGAGACACTGTCCTTGTTTGTGGAGCAGTGGGTAAAACGTGATTTGTGCTACGCAGACATGCTGAACATTAGTAAATTCCAATCACCCGAGTCAATGAAAGACACACATTATCTGCTTCTGGCAAGAATTATATTGCATCTAATTAGGCCCAACTTTAGAACATAGCATTTCATGAGGAAAGTTAATTACAATGCCTTTAGTCTTTGTTACAAGAAAGCAGTGGTGGGGAAAATCAGCAGTTGACGTTAATTTGTGTCCTCTTAATCAGTCTTTTAGTATGTTAGCTTGTCAGGGCTGCCATGCACAGCAATTTTTTGGGAAGAATGTAACTGCAGCTGATGAGAATGACACAGAATCTCATTTCCAGTAGTAGAAAGCAGTGTAGTGTTCATGCAGTTCTCCCTCCTCAATGCCTCAGTACAGAGAGTGCTTTTAAGGGAGTTAATCAACTAATTTCTTTTGTATGCAAAGTGAGGGTTGGAGTTGCTGCCATTGGTGTTAAGAAGAGCAAAACATGTTCTATTTGTCATCTCTCTTACCTTCCTTCTTGATCCCCCAACTTAAACCTCCTCTCTGAGCAAAACAAGTCTCCCTGATTGATGTTGCAACCATGACCACATACCCAGCAGAAGTTGTAAGAAAGTGAGGTTACCACTTAGGAAACATCTTAAGAGCATTTACAATTTTTTTGGAGGATTGGGCAGAATCAGTCTTAGATTCCTTAGCTTTCACAAGGTACTTCGTGAGAAGCAGAACTAGTGAAGTGTGGCTTCCCTGCATAGTTGTTTTGTACTCCTCCACTTTGTCACAGTCAGTACCTGTGGTTTTTCACTCTGGCCTTCAGTGTCTGCCTTTTCTGCTCTTTTTCTGACCTCTCTGTGAAGGCAGCTCTCTCCCATCACAGTCTCCTGGGTCCCCCATGTGCCTGTCAGACGTCACACAGTGTCTGCTGGGGCTGTTCTAAGTTACTAAAGCAGGTAGTGCAGGTAGCTCTTTGGCATTTGACAGATCAAACACAGCAGCTAAGCTCATGCTGTAGCCTTTGGTGGAAGCACAGTATTATTCTTGTCAATATAATCAGTTTTTCATGAAACTTGCATGAGTGTATTTATCTTGGAGACTGCTTTCTAGCTTTTGGTAATCTTGGATAGGTATATTGGTATAGAATAATTGCATAAATCTCTGGGGGGTTGGGGAGGGTGAGGAAATGGCACCAAATTAAATTTTATTTCTAGAGGAGCAATTCTGGAACAAGAACAGGACCCTCAAACCTGTATTGCTGAGTTTGCTAAAACCAGCTTTATCAAAAGATGAAGGTTTCTTTTGGTCACAAAGTAGTGCTAGCAGAAAGCTACCAGCTGGGACCTGCTTCTAAAGCTGACAATTTATATTCAAGTACAGCGATGTGATTTCTTCCTGTGCTAAATAAACTTGTTAGGAGATCTGATTCGACTCTGTAAAATAGTTGGAATTACGAAAGTTGTGTTGCACTGAATTTTTTTAAATAAAGCTACCTAACATGTCTGTTCTGGAGACTGCCTTTTTTTCATCAAGCATCGGGCTATCCTTGCAATTTGAGAATAATTAGGTTTAGATTTTTTTTTTCTCTAGTGCTTTGTGCAATGGCACTTTCAACCCTGATGGAAATGTTAGGATAAACTGAACTCTGACACTCATCTGCCTGCACTGTTTCTAATAAAAAAAGTAGACCTCTGCCTTTTGCAACATTACAGTATTTTTTTCTTACCTGATATCATGTATGTTATACTGATAGGTATAACCTCTTGTCAAAGAAGAGTCATATTTTATCACTCTCACTGTTTTGAGAACTTTAATGATAGAACTTGCATCCTGTTTCTTGCTACTTTTATACTGTTTATTCAGATAAGAAATGAAAGATGATAAGGTATTTTGTCTTTATCATAGTTATGCTTTGTTGTATGATACAAATTTTCCAGCTTCACTCTTCAGAGGTTATTGACTCTCACACGTGTGAGAATGCATGTGCAGGAATGCTGTCTGCCTGGTGCCTGCTCTGTCTAGGTTGCGGTCTCCTCCATTCTGTCAGGGATGCCTTGTTTCAGGAGATGTTGCCTAAAAACTGGCAGTCATTAAATAATTTCTATGCAAAATCTGCGTTTCCTCTATGGGAGATACATGCAGCTTTCTCAGGAGCTCTTCCCTGTTACCTGGGCAGGGTGCTGTGGCCTACTGAACAGTCAAAATGTGTCACTGTGATGGTAAATCTGTCTGACAGGTTCTTGCATCTCAGAAAAAATGCAAGTGAGGGTTGGACAAATTCTGCAACACAGGTTCTGTGGAGCTTGGAAGCTGCTCCACAGATGCTCTTTCTGTGAAAATGAACTCTGTGGTCTTATTTGGCTTTGCTTGGCTTCCCCTCTGTCTTCTGAGACCACCAAGCAAGATGTTCCACTGTAGGGTATTGACACTGATAACACACAGATGAAATGACTTTCATAATCTTCCTTAAACACACATGTGAATCTAAGTGCAAAAAAGGATTGTTTGGAGTAGATGAACCAAAACAGTGGGATTAGTTTATTAAGACAATGAGATTTTGCCCTCTTCTGTGGGGCATTGTTGGGACTTGTAGCAAAATGCATCAAACCACAATCTTCATAGCTTTGAAGAATATAATACATAGTTGTGATACCATCTCATTTGAGCTGTTCTGTTTCTGCTTGGGGTGTTTCAATGGTGCAGTTGTTTTGTGAGCCTGGGATGCTCTCTGGAAGAATACAGAGCAAGTGATTGCCCATTGAGTCATCTGTGGCAGAGCAAGGACTGCAGCAGGAAAGTGTGTTCAAAAAGCAAATCTTGAAATCTTGTATTCTGTGGTAAAAAAATGACTTTGATATGCTGCCCTTTGTAAAACACAAGCAGCCTGCAAAAACCTGACTGCACAGATTTCTTTTTTCTTCTTTCCTTGTAAGCTGGGTTGTGTTTGCAAGAAAAAGCTCTGGTTCCCATTGTCATCTGAAATATGAACTCTGCTTTACATTCCTGACCTGTAACAGAGCTATTTCAAAACCATGCTTTTTCTCCTCCAAAACAGCATGTGTTGAATTATAATGGCCCATCCTGCAATGCAGACATTTTAATTTTCAACAGGCATGAACGTCTGCAAGGAGGTGAAAGTTCAGGGTGCAGGGGGAAGGCTAACTCAGAAAATATGAACAGAAATATGTTCCATTCCCAACCCTCTGTTCTTTAGAGCATTCTCACCAAAAGAAATTAAAACCAGAAAGAATTTTAAAACGATTTTTATCTTGAGAAGAACTTGATGCCTGTTTGAGGTTTGGAATGTAGGTCATGAATAAAAAGCCATCTTGGTTTTGTGTACAACTTCACAGTGTTTAGATGGTGGAGGGGAAATACACCTTTCAAGGCTAAAAATCGGTCTGTAATTATGTGTAATATGCAAAGGTAACTGACTGTCTTGCTTAGCCTTGATAGTTTGGCCTATGGGAAGGGAAACCTTCTGCAGCCAGTGTTCTCCTTTGTAAACACTTGACATTCTTCATGCCTTGTAAAGCATGTTGTCTGCAAGTTGTGTGTGCTGTTGAGTTGGTTAACTTCAGCTCCTGAAGTGTCTGTTGCTCACTGCTCCCCTGGCTCTTCTCTGGGCAGAAGAGGAGCATTTCTCTAGCGGAAGATAAGGGTTTTTCTGGTGTGGTGTGGTTGCAGATTTTTGTAGCTCAGGGACTGAGCAGCATGAGAGGTAGCTGCCGAGGTAAGTAAGGTATCAATTCTGCTGTACTTCTGAGAAAACATAAAGGTTGAGAGTTGGAGAGTGAAATTGGTAGCAAGTAACTAAAGAGCTTAAGCTGTGGTGATGGATTGACTTTTGTAGAGTTCTGGAAATAACTGCTTGACTTCCCGAGAGAAGAGGAACGTCAACTCAGTTTTTTTGCAAAAGCGTATCCACTGCCTGAATGCTACGTGTCACCAGGGCAGCAGAGACAGCATAGATCACCCTTAGCTCCTCAGGCAGTCTTACAGAGCAGGAGGGTGTTACAAGTGCTAACATAATAGGGAACATGTCTCTGCTGAAAGGATCTAGAAGTCCTATTTGACAACACTGTGTGCAGAGCTAAAGTGAGGCAGTGGAGCTGTCTGTTTTCCTAGAGCCTGATTTATGCAGGAATTCACTTCTGACGATTTGGCGATAAACATGCCTTTTTAAAAAAAAAAATTAAAAGCACAAGTATCATATATGTTTTGATGTGAGTAGGTATGCTGCACAGATGCAGTAGGAAAGGGCAGAAACTAAAATATGGGTACATATGTCTCTTCTGAAGAAATGCCAAAATAGGAGGAAATTGTAAAATCAATGCAATGAATTCTAAACACATGCTATTTTCCTTGTTGTGACCAGCCTGTAGCTTTTGTTGACCTTGTTGCACTGGCTTATTGATTATCTCTGAGATGTACATGTGCCTTAATAGTGAGAGAAAATTGGATTCAAATTCCCTGTGGCTGTTTCAAAATACATTTGTGGATGTGTGTGCTTTTTTCTTTTTTATTGTGTGGCTATAAACTTTCCTCTTCCCCCCAGTTTGTGTTCAGAGATTGACTGTGAAGTGAATAGTTTGCAAAGAGTTAATCTTTTTGCCATGTTGAATACCAGCTAACCCAGCTGTGTGGAACACAGGTAAATACAGAGCATACAGCTTAGTCCAGCTTACTGTGGAAAAGGTCGCTGGATAATGCTCCCCATCCTCCCACTTAAACAGTTAAGGAAACTGGAATGCTTAACCATGCAGATCAAATACAATTGTAGTATTTGAATGGATTCTTTGCCTTTTTTTTCTTTTTTTCAGCTGTTGGTGCAAGAAATGCCCTTTTATGCTGTCTTCAGAAATGAAAGAAGAACAAAAGTGTTCTTGAGTACTGTGCATCATCACAGATGCGTTGAGCTCTTGTTTTCATAGATCCTTCCAGTTCTCCTGTGACTGTGTTTATTGCAGAGCTCCACAGTTTATTTCCCAGATACAAATGATTTTAGGCTCAGTTTAGAAGGGGCAATTTCAAGATGAGTCTGCAGTTCAGTTATTTTAATAGTAAACAGGAGTATTTGTTCTAGTATGTGTCCCAAAATGCAAATCCTCCATCCCATAGATTATATTAAACCAATGAAATAATTAGTGTATTTTCTACATTTGGTGGGAAGAAAGCCTACTTAAATGAATAATTTTGGTATCATACCTACTTGTTATCTGTACAATCCCTAACAAAAGCAAACAAACAAACAAACCCCACCATGTGTACAGAAGCCTTCTATCACACAATGGCATTCATCCTCACCTATGGAGTAGGATCTGGACACAATTATTTTCTCTTTTACTTCATGTTGAAAATCTAGCTATTCTGGGAGAGTAGTTGAAGTATGCACTAAATTGGTGTTTCTTTTGTTTGGTGTCCTTGTGTTTTGCTCAAGCACATAGAAATTGACTGACTGTATAAAAAAGAGTGAAAAATTTTGGTAAAATACATCTTGTGAGTTCTGCCAGAGCTGTCTGGGAGTGATCTCCAAGGTAACCAGGCTTTTCCCAACATAACTCAGTAGCTGTATCTAAAATAAGAGTTGGTAGTGGCTGCATTGGTGCAATAGCAAGAAACATCAGTTTTTATTGAGCCCAAGTAATTAGCTCTCTTTTTTTGGTCCAGTGTTTTCTGTAGATATCATCCATGTGACACAGGCTCTACCACACCTCTGAAAATGTTCAGAATTCAGTCCCTAGCTGCCAAGGTCAGAAGAGACTATGTCTTGAAACGTAGTTAACTTCTTTGTTGAGAATAAATATTTTTGGTGCTTGTCTCCACAGTGATTGCTCTTTCAGCCAACTGAAAACCGGTGTCAGCTTGGTTTGGTGGGAGGTGCATATGCAGACAGAGGAATACATAATGAAGCCTGGAGTTTTGCAGGCTAATAATGTATTTCTTAAACATAATCATTGTTGATGGATTTAAAGTAATAATTTTGCGCTGCAGCACCTAACTTTTCTAGTTCTACTAACATACAAGGATTATTTTTATTTTGTTTTCCAATCTCATGCAAACAGCATATGGATCATAAACAACATGGTTTATTGTTTTGGACTTTACACTGAAATTCCATCATTTCTGTTTGCAAAATTGTGACGTCTCTTCAAATAGCAGAGGCATGACTGGCTATAGTGCTTGAAGTAACTTAAAGCGTGTGTAGTGTGTCAGGATGTATGGACTGTGTTGATAAAGCTCTGTTAGACTGGCTGTCATCCACTTTCCACTTCAGTTTTCCTGTCTGACATTAAATGTTTGGAAAACTTTTTGCATAGGCATAGAAATAAAAGAATGACGCATTCTAAAATAAAACAAAGCTAAGGAAGTGGCTAGCTACCCATGAAGCTCAATATTAACCTAAAACCTCTATTTCCATTCTGAGAATATTACATTCTGAGAATGTAATATTCTCAGAATGTTTCTCATTTGCCAGAATGTTTGCTGCCTTCATAAAAAAACAAAGCAAAACAACAACAAAAAAAAGACCCCCCCAAATAACTTAAAAAAAACCCCACACCAAAACAAACCAAAGCAATATACCAAAACAAAGCTACATTTGGAATGGTGGAATCCTCCTTCCTTCATTTATACCTGATGTTGATGCTTTCTTTTAATTTACAGCGTGAAAAGCACTTGCATAAAAGCTGTTTTTAATATGCCATGGAAGCTGCAGGTAACCATTAAGCAGTCACAAAGCTTTGGCCCAAGGTTTGATGTCTTATTCAATCATGAGCATTTGCCTAGAAGAAAGTGGTGTTGGAGATGGCCAGGCTGTAGTGAGCCCGGTTTTACAAGGGGGAGCACAATGAAACTGGTTCAGTGGCTGGGCAGGCATTCAGCAAGCAGCCCGAGGCAACGTGTTGTGTCAGGGACTGAGTACAAAGCCTTGGACAGCTGCAGCACAGAGGTTTAATTTATAGTGACGTTGCAGAGTGCGTGCCAAAACTTTCCTCATTCCTAAGGAAACACTTTCCAGTGCACAATCATTCAGTCTTGTAGAGTCCTTTAGAGATGCTGAAGAGCTTTTTGAGCCTTGTCTTCTCAAGCAGATAGCAATGTTCTGTGGTGAGATTATGGATGAATTGTCTGTTCACACTTTACTGTAATTTCTGTAGTCACTATGGTAATATTACTCCCAGATATTGCTAATAGCAGTATCTTCACTGCAGCTCTTGGAGGAGTAACAGGAGGTTGATTCCATCTTTTTAGCTTTGTCAGCCTCTTCCCATTTAAATAACATAGCAGGCCAAAATCTTTAAAATTTGGTTTCTCAGAAGTAATTGCAAGGCTGTTGTGAAATACTATGCAGAACTTTCCAAATAGAAGTCCTTGATTTTTTAATTTCTTTTCCCTTAGTGCAGTGGAGATTTTTAGAAGGATTAAACAAAACTGAAAAGTGGTGATTATTGTTTGTAATTATTGAATTATCATTCTTTTACTAGTATGAGGGTTCTTGAGAGCTTCCTTTTCAAATCCATATTTAGGTAAATAAATAAGCTATTTAGCTTTCAAAATGGCTGGTTCAACAAATAATTCAATAATGGGATGTGCATAGCATAAAATATATCTAACATAAGAGATGGTAGTCTACTGAAATTGTATCCTTCCATAGTAAAGATGTGTCCTCAGCCCATGTCAGAATGACCTTTTTTATCCATACTGAGGTTTTTTATTCAAGCCATGAATTACAGGGTGGCTGTAGCCTGTCCTTGGTTTAGACTTCATCCCTTGATGCAAGTTACCATTAAAATCTCTTGCCAGAGGATTATAGAAATTTGTGGCTGGGGCCTGAGAAGACCATACAATCAAAGATATTCCAACTTTTTGCCTGTGTGGTTAAGGCAGCATGGCCAAATCTGGTGGCTTTAAACCATTTTTGCTCTGCTGTCTTTTAAAAAATGTTAGTCTTGTGATACAGAGCTGACATGTTGAATTTAAGATTGCTGCCTCGTTTTCCTTAATTGTCTTGGGATACTTGAGAAAGAGCGGAAGGATCTGTACAACCCCATTTTGTGGAGGTTGCTTCCGCACAGGGTTCCTTGCTTAGGACTGTGCTTGTTGGTGAGGTGAAGCACACATGAGGGGTAGCAGTTCTGCATTTTTTTCTTTCTACTTTCTATCCATCACTACTGAAGAAAAGCAGTGTTGTCACATGTGGTTAGCCACTGGTTTAGGGCAGTGTTTGTAGCCTGACTTGGTCCTGGTGCCTATCAGGCTGTACAGACACCAATATGTAGCTGGTTTTTCTTCTGCAGAGCAGGAGAGAGAATAGGGGCTGTGGCACAAAAAAACCCAATGGAGCTGAACAAATTTCTGTTCTGTTATGAACAGAGCACTCAGTTTGAGGGTCTCTAGTCTTTTTTTTTCCAGCAGTGCCTGCTGGGTATATCTAGGGAAGAGAAAGCACTGAGCAAGTATGTACGACACTTCTCCTTAATACTTTCTAGCTGCTTAATAGTTTCAGCTTAAGCAGTTTCCTGCACATGTGGAAACTCTTTTCCAAATCTGTAGTGAACCCTTCTGCCTAATGTTTGATCAGTCCCTCCCTGAACCCACATAAAGCTATTGTCTGGAACGTCCTTGGAAAGGACTACCACAAGTCTGGAATTGTTTGTTGCTTTACTTTGGCCTGGTTCCACCTTCCTGTGATGGTCCCTCATCTGTGCTGTGACAGTTGATCCCTGCCTACCTCCCCCATTTCAGTGGTTTTTGTCATCTTTGTGTCCCCCTTAGTTTAAATATGCTGAAGTACCTTAGCCAGTTTGATCTCTATACAAGTGTTGTTTTGGATCATCTTTGCCATTCTAAAACTTTTCTAATGCAGCTCTAATGCAATTTTAAAGAAAGTGACCAATACTGCACATTGGTGAATAAAGTCCATAGTTGTTCAGTTTCCTTCTTTATGCCTTACCTGATGATTCCCAGCACTTTGATTTCATATTAATTGGACCGGGACTCAGGAAGCATGGATACATTTCCTGGTTCTCTTGTGTGGTCTCTTGGCTTCTTAGTTTCTGCCGAAACTTAGTTTCTTTCTAAACTTCTTTGTTGTTGTGGTTAAGTGTACACACTATTAGAGGGGTAGGATACTCTGTGTGTGCTCGGGCTGACCGGCTCCTGTCTGTGCTGCCGAGCAGGGTGTTATAACATGGGGGTAACGATAACATGGTGTTTTTCAGAAAAACTTGGGAGTAGTTGCACCTCAGTCAGTCCCCAGTAATTGTTCCTTGCTGGTTCTGTCACTATGAGTAACAAAACTATTCCTGCATGTCATTTTTCTTTAGTTTTCATGCAAGAATCAGTTTATTTTTCTGGGAGCCAGATTTGAATCATCTACAATAAAAAGTGGAGGGCTTTTTTATATAACACTTAGACATTACATGCTTAATTAAAGCATCTCTGCATACCTTCTTAAATTGCACCCTGAATACAATGAGGATCAGAGTGATAATGTGCTGAATGGTTGCCATTAATTCCAAGGGACTATGTGAAATATTTGAGTAACCGAGATATTGATGGCTTCTGTTGCACATGTTTCAGTAGTGAACTGAAGAGTACTTTATGTCTTACAGTTGATTACTCTGATTTCCTTTGCAGCACCTTTTTTCCATGCAGCATTTACATAATGCAGAAAATTACATCCTTTGCCACTTAGTATTCTGAATTCATGTGCATTCTTTTCTCTTTCCCAGATACTTTAAGAGGTAATCTTCTTTTGGTTTCCAAATAGTCCTTCAAACTCTTTTTTCCAAGGGGTGTCGTGCTATTAAGTGTGAAATAGTAATAAACCACGGGTTACTTTCAAAGTCTATAAAGGCAAATTTTTTAAAGCTGCATTGCTGCAGAAAGGTGTAACAACTTGTTCATTATACCTGTTTAGTTTGTCATGAAAACGGCTGGTGCATTAATGTAGCTTTTAAGAGCAATATCCATTTCTTATCCAGGAGAAGGCTTAAGAATATTTATCTTGGAGTCTTCTAGAAAACCCTGCTCATTTGTGTAATACCTTTTTAAAATAGCTAGCCAGATGGATCCAGGCAGCGCTTGTGCATGTCACATATGTCTAACGCCTTTCCTTCTCCTGGGACCAAACTGCATTACATCATATTTTATGATTACAAGACAGAATTTTGGTGGAACTTAGCCATATGGTTGAGTCATCTGTACTCTTCAGTTTTGGAAGGATTATACCAGCATCTTCAAAAGACTGTTAAATTTATTGTCTTTTTTAACCCATAAAATTTGGAAACCTTCTGCTGTCTCTGGCAATTAAAACTATCTCATTTTCAGCTTATTTATATAATCCTTTGTAGTTATTAACTGAATCAGTTAAAGATGCTCTTACAGGATGAAAAAAAGGCTGTTTGTATGTTATTCTGGGTTTTCTATCTCATGAAATGGAAGGGAACCCTAAGATGTGTGACGTGGATTCCTAAAATAAACCAAAAAAACCAACAAATGCACATTCTTTGGATTTTTTCATGACTCATAAAGCTCCTAGGCGTTATCTCTTCTTCCATGAAGACTTAAAACCTGTTACAAATCCTTGCTCTCCCTCTGCTCCTCCCCCCTTTCACATGAATTATTGAAAAGCATGTTTTGAAAAAAGATGAGAATTACTTTGCTGCTGACTGGCCATTTGCTCCTGGGAACATGTCTGAATTCAGCAGTTACTCCAAGTTGTTCTGTAAGATGCACGCCACAGAATCCAACATAGCCCTGGTGTGGAGTCTCAGGCTTTGAAATGTGTTTAGAGTAAACTGATCCTGATGGGGAGCATGGCTAGGGATATCAGTCAGGTCAGTCTTGCTTGTAAGTATCAAGGTGAAAACGTTTTATAAGATTTATGGTGCTACTAGGGATTTCTCTCTCTCATGTCAGCCCCTGCAAGAACTGTGATGAAATGGTTTTAGCTGTAGCAGGGATGTTTTTGATGGAAAAGGGGCTGGTAGCACAGCCAGCCCACTCACTTTTCCTGGGGTTGTGTGCTCTTTCTCCAGAGAGACTCTGGGGAGTGGACTGCTCTTCAGGATTTTGTGCTGTTGTCACTGTTTTATTATAGGTTTTTAATTTTCAGTAGCTTTGTTCTGAGGAAGCTGAAAATCTCTATGTTGTTGAGCTGCTGAGCTCTATTACAGCAAATGTGGGCAGATCTTGTGAAGAAATCAGAATATAAACTAGACAACCTGCAGTAGGCTGTCTTGATACAGGAGCAACAGTATTCCTTGGAGGGGAAGGACAGACAAATCACTGGCAAACCACTATCTTGATAACAAGAGAGTATCTTGATGATTGTGACATGCAGATATAGTCCAGTCTAGGACTAATTGGTGGGAGCCAAATGAATCTTTAATTAAAACAAAAGAGCAGAGGCTTGTTTGTAGCTCTTGTCATCTTGTGTGAGCAATTCCAGTGCATTTGATGAGTTGCAGGGTATCCAAATTAGCAAAAGCACTGTGGTGAAAGGACTGAGTGTTCTAGTAAATCACGTATTATTGATAAGAATGTTCAAATGAGGACAGGTTATTGATTTGCAGATCGGTCTGTCAATACTGAGCTGTGGTGGTTGTGCTGGGTTGATAGTTCAATCACTGATCAAACTGGCAAGAGTTAAACACCCAGCACTGGCTTGGGGCAGCCAAAACTGAGTTTCCAGGAGCTGCCTGGGGAAAGGTGTGCAAGCTGTGGCTCTGATCAGATGAAAGACAAGGCCATCCATGCCTGCTGAACAGAAGACTTGTGCATGTCATTATTCATGCCTGTAGAGAAATGGAGCTCCTTCTTCAGATGAGGCCTAAGGACAGAACCAGGGTGAGTGCCTGCTTGTTCTCTCTCTCCTTTTGCTTCAGGCCTGGCATGTGTGGGCAGTTGATGCTCTGCATACAGAGAGTCTGACGCATAAAAGGCTTGTCTGATTCTCAATGCATGTGATGTGGAGGATAAACAACGTGGGAAGATGTGGTGGTGTGAAATCTCACATGTTCTTCACTGGCAGCTGAAGTCGATTTTATTTTCATGCAAAACAATTGCTTTCTTTTCCCAGTGACTCTTGGATTTATCCCTCATTGCAGTCATGGAAGTAAAAGCAGCTAAGCTTAGCTTGCTTCTTTAATATTTGATTTTGGAAACTGGCAAATATTAGGTCTGGAGGTCAATTCACAGCACTAACATCTGTTAGTGGCCTCAGGAAGATCAGACAGATAGTGAAACTTTTTTTGCCTTCTTATGTAGTCATGAAGCACTTTTGGAGATTGAATTAAGTCCTTGAAGACTCCAAACAAAATAATTTCTTGGAATGGGGATTTGTCTCTATGCTTGCACTGTTTTGTTTGGCTTTGTCATGGGTTTCAGAATAGAAGGCTATAATCCTGTAACAGTGGTTATGTCCTTTACAAGAATGATGAATTCCACTATAAATAGACTGTTTTTCTACTCTGAATAGTTTTGAAATGTTAATACATATTTTGTTATGAATTTAGAAATTGTATTGCTTCCTACAATGGCATTCTAGTAGGTATAAAAATAATTTGAAGTGTTTTTTAAAAGATCTGAGATCTCTTCTGGCACTTGTGAAGAACATTAAGATGGTGAGGTTTAGTCAGGCCATGTACTTTGTCTTGCTAATAGAGGGGGAGAAAAGGTAGCAACTTTCATTGTGAGCTGAAATTTCATGTAGGCATTTGTAATACAAACACAAAGTACCATGGTGGCTTGTACCTTATGAACACAGTTTAGTGCAGTACATCTTATATCAGTTCTAGACAGTGTACAGTTCTGTTTGGTGGGGGTTTTTTGTTTTTTTTTTTTTTTTCCTTTCCTGCAGCCTTTGTGTCTATATTCCCTTCTGCAGAATAATGGGGAGGAAAAACAGGTAGCAACTCTAAACACCATGGAAATCAGCTTACTGATTTTCAGCTTACTGCAGAAGTGGCAAGATAAGCAATGTTTTGACAGGTTTAGCAACAGACAGGAGGAAAGCTGGAGCCATAGGTCTAAAGTGCCAGTACACAATGGATGTCCATTTGGCCATCAGAAATCAAAAAGATCCATCAAGTACCTGTATTCTCTGCATTTACTAGTCAACAGAAACTGGAGCATGCTACTAATAATCTCGGTAGACATAGTCAGCTCAGATACCCAAGTTGTAGAATCATGGAATGTGCTGATTTGGAATGCACTCATCAGGATCATTGAGTCCAGGTTCCAGCCCTGCATGGGACACCCCAAGAGTCACACCATGGGCCTGAGAGCATTGTCCAAATGCTTTTTGAGCTCTGTCATGCTGGTGCTATGACCACTGCCTTGAGGACCCTGTTCCAGTACCTAACCACCATCTGGATGAGGAAACTTTTCCTGATATTCTAAACCTCCCCTGACACAACTTCAGGCCACTCCCTCAGTTCCTGTTGCTGTCACCACAGAGCAGGGATCAGTGTCTGCCCCTCCTCTTCCCCTGACTAGGGAGTTGTAGCTGCAGTGAGGTTTCCCCTCTGTCTCCTTCAGGCTGAACAGACCAAGAGACCTCAGCCACTCCTCACAGCTTCTCCTCCAGACCCTTCACCTCCTTTGGATGCTCACTACACGCTTAATGTGTGAATTTACAAACCTTCCACTTAGGAAGTCGTCTGTCTATGGCTTTAAATGTTGAAATCTAAGGGACTGTTCCTGTCCCTATTTAGAACCGAGGAGTTCAGGTGTGTGCCTTGGTCCTTGCACTCTGGTCTTCACAGACCACTGTGTCTAACACACTATAGAGGATCATCAAGATCATCAACACAATAGCTGAATAAACAAATTTTGCTTGCAGAGTTAGCATTCCCTCTGTATTTTACAGCCTACTTACCACTGAAATATACTTACCAGATAAAAGGTCATGTTAGATTATCCAGGCAATTTTACTTTGAACCTCTTGATTTCCCCTTTTTCCCAAGTGACTGTGAGGCGGTTGTACAGCAAAAATCCCAAAACATGAAAGGCTTTATGTGAATTGCTGTTTGACCTTTGTAAGTAACTAATGTCTGTTGATTAAGTAGTTTTTCAGTTTTAAAACTTTTTTAGAAGTGGTCTTTTTCTCATATATCTCATGCTGATTATCAGTTTCTTGTTTGTATATGTTTTTATACATAAGGGTAAGGAAAATCTGAGGATCCTTGGATAGCCATTTAAGAAGTGTGGTCATTTTTAAGTCTGTGTTTTGACACCCCATGGATTTTATTGAAAGAAAGAGCTCCCATGTGTCCAGCAGTAATCAGTAGTTTGTTAGATATAGTTTAGTTTTAGTACAATTATTGAGTAATTTCAAGATGAGAGCACTCATCTGAATCCTCTGTAGCTCAGGTCTTTAGAATTTTGAGAAAAGACAGAACAATGGGAGATGGTCACTTCAAACAGAATAGATTTAACGTCTTTATTTTTAGAAAGTCCCCTGTGTTTTTTCCTGTGCTAAGATAAACATTGTTTTGTTTATACAAATATACACAATTAATTCTTGGCTTTACTTTCTTCTGTCTTACTGAGAGTGATTGTTTGCATGTGGTGTGCTTACTGCTATGTCCTTTGCTATCTGAAAATAAAGATAAATCTTCAGTTGCTGTACTGATGATGTGTGAGATGATAAACAATGGACAGTAGCTGGACTTACTGCCCGTGCTCTGGCTGTATGTTACTAATGATTTAGATGTACTTTTTCTTGTTTTGTTCTAGTGCCTTGCATGTTGTGAGCTTTTTGCTCATCACTTTCCCTTCATACTCAGTGGAGTGAAAGGGCTTATGTGAAAACATCAGTAATTGTTTGAAAGAAAAGAGAATACCTGATGTACCTAGATGTAATGTTAGCAGGAAATGCCACCGTTCCTCAAATCTCTTTGAAAAAGGCTGAAAAGTAGTATCTGGATGAAAAAAACCATTGTGGCCTTTAGTATGAAGTGAAACAAGCAGTATGGGTGAGCTGTGTGGCTCCCAACCCACACAAAACTCTGTCATGTGCCTCTAAACTCGCTAGTGTGGGCCAGCTGTATTCCTTGGTCTGGGTGGACTGTGTCACACTCTCTTGGCCCCCCTTGCTGACTTTTGCTCTCACGCTTTTCACTCTCTTGCTCTTACAGAAATTAAGTCTTGCAGTTGAATTAAAAAGCGGCTGCTTTTCTCTGCTTTAACTGTGCATATTCTCTTCCTGACCGTATGGCTACTCTGCGTTCAAAGCCTGACTGAAACTGTGAAACTAACCACAGGGTTTTTTTAGAATGACACAAACAAACAACAAAGCAAACAAAAAACCCCACTCATAAAACCCAACCAAACCACCACCAAAACAGACAAAAAATACCCAAGAAACTTGCATGCAAGAAATACAAATATCTCAGCAAAACAGCAGACTTATTTCCACTTTCATTTCAAACTTGTTTTGACTTTCATTGAGTGTTCTTGGAGCACAGCTCACAACCTGCTGCAAATTCCAGTCATCATGTAAGCAAAGACCATACTAACTTTTTTCTACAACTTCCCTCTCCCCCACACTCCCAGTCCCCAGACTTGCAGTCTCAGATGACCATTTTAGTCAGGTCATCTTTCCCCTTCTCTCTTGGTGAAAGACCCTTTCTTTTCACAGCTTGTGGTCCCCTTCTGCCAGGAAAGTTTCCGGGCAGCCTCACTGGCTGATAGAAGTGCCCTGCTGAGTGACTTGCTGTTCAGTTGCATTATTCTGGGGTTCAGCATGAAAAAATGGTTTGCTTGGATAATAATAACTTCTTTATCTACAGAAGCTACCCAGTGAATGGGTAATTATCAAGGTTTACTGACAATCTGCCTGTTAGTCTTTTGTTAGCATTCCTTGTCCATTCACTCCAACTGCTTCCTGCCTTCCCTGTTGTGTTTTTATCTCTGATTCAAATGGAATTCATGGTCTGACACAAATACAGCCTCCAGTATCAAACAGGCCTCATGCAGTTTGCATGGCCAGTTACCCCAGCTAGTCACCATGGCAAGAAGCAAGAGGAGGGCGAAGGACTGACGATTCAGGTTGTAAAATGTGCACAGGTTAGTTCATTGCTGCTATTTCCACCTTTAAAGAATGGCATGTGTAATCTCGTGAGCTGCAAATTTTTCATCTTCCTATATAAATATAATTACTGTTATTAGCCATCATTAGCCATCATGTGGCTGACAGCAACAGGCAACATGGATGGTCAAGTGAAGCTGGAAGAGACTGGGTTGTAGCAATTAGTGACATTTAGATAGTATCACTATGAATACTTTGAAAGCCATTGTCACGCTTTGCATTTCTGACAGCTTAATTAGAGGTCTAGACCTTACTTGTGGTGAAGTTAATGAGCACAGCATCTTTTGGCATGGCCTTTCAGGGCGCTGCCTCGGTCGGTGTGGTGTAGCAGAGGTCAGTTTGCAATGCCGCTGTGCTGTGTCTTCGCCCTGGGCGGGCTTTGGGAGCGGCAGCAACTGAAAGGAGCAGGAGGCAGCAGCTGCCGGGATCTGCTGAGCTCTGAATGTCCTGGGAGAAGCTGCTGCAGACTGGAATAAGCTGTTGCTGATAAGGTCAACAACATCCTGCCCTTCTGCAAGTGAGATTTCCACTCCCACCACCCAAGCTTGCTGCTGGCAAGTACAATCTCTAAATTACAGATGGGAAGGCCAGGAAAGGTGTAAGCTCCTTACCTACATACCACTGGCTCCTAGGTTATAGTGTTTACAGATAAGCCATTCTTTAGAGAAAAACTATCATCTGTTGTTTTAACTTCAAGGGATGTTTTGTTTAGTGAATACATTCAGTACAATAAGATTGTTCTTGTTTTTAAAACTCTCTTGGGAAGTCCAGCACATGTGGACTTTTGTGGATGACCTTGTGATGTGGTGGTGTTCAGTGTCTTTGCCATGCATTTGTTTGTGACGCCAGTCTTTAAGTATTCCTTTCCTTTTCCTCAGACACTGAGTTGCTGAGTTCGAAATTATCAGGAATTTCAATTTGCTACTCAGCTTCCCTGTAGTTCTGATTTCAGTGGAGATAACATAGCTCTGTCTCCAGTAGGTTTGCAACAATGCAAGGTCACTTAAATCATCTCCTGTAGGCTGCATGCCAAAGATAAAGAAACTAAGTTGTATCCAGTTAATGTTTGCTCAGGTATTTGCTCATGGAAAACGTTGTCCAAGTGCTAAGTAGAACTATCACCTCTTATAGGTTTTCTTGCATGATATTGCTGGTAATCTTAAACAATTGAGGCTTAATATCCTGATATGGTTGTGATGAAAAAATGAATAGCTACCTTTTATGAACATGTTTTGATTCCTCAGCTTTTCTTCTGGAAAGTAAATTGTTCACTTTGTGACAGAGAAAACAACGTATGAAACAGCTAGTGCAAGCTTTAACTCTATAAGAAAATAGGCTTCAATATGAAGGTTTTTCTCTTTGGACTCAAAATCTGTCAACTTGCCAACATGCTATGTGTGATCCCAAATATGAAGGATTTTACTGGATGGTTTCAGTCCCACATCTATGATAAGTGCTTTATTAGCATCTTGCAATGATAAAATTGGAAATAAATAGTGCACAGAGAGGGCTTTCAGGAGATTCGACAGCTGCCAGTGCAGTTGCTGTTGGTAACTGCTGCCAAAGCTTGTGATGGAGCCATGGTTTTGAGAGATCATCCTGATGGTGATCACTGGAGGTGGTGTGAGCACTCTGCATTGGCTTGAGCATTGCCTTTTTTAACCACTGGTCATAAACTGATGGTGTAGATCAAGTCAATCAAGTTCTCAGCCTCACTTCTTTAACACGGACCACACAGTGCCCTGTGCAGGTGTGGCTTTCCATCCTAAGTATGGCTACCTCTGTGCTGCCAGCTCCTTTCTTGGGTTCATGAGTGTTTCAGTACGAAAAACACTGAACTGTTACCAGGGAGGTGCTTCTGAGTGAGGCCCTACAGTGCACCTTTCTACCTGAAAACTGAAAATCAAGAATAAAAGGCATGCTTGAGTGGGATGTTCAATGCCACCACATGTTTGAATTTTAGCATGCCATCCTTCCAGCTGTCAGTGCTGTATCTTAGCATTTATTAGGAATGATGGATTTTCTGATCCCCTGCTCATTAATAGGAAAAACACCTATTTTATCAAAAAACTTGCATGTCAATCTTTGATTAGATTACTTTGTTTCTGCATATGTAATACTCATTATTGCTACCTATACTGAATGCTATACACGTTTAAAAAAACCCAAACAAACAGCAGACTAACTCTTCCCCCTCCCCTAAACCTGAAGAAGTACTGAGTGGAGCACTGGCTGTGGTCTGTGAAGCTGATATATGTGTTTCATCAATTTTGCATGTGTTCACAAGCCATTGTTATTGCAAAATGTTAATTGTTTGAAGGAAAGCTGTTGATAACTGTTTGGCTGGTGGCCTAGAGGAGTGGCGGCAGGGAGGGGTGTGTGTAGGGTGGGGTGGAGGTGAAGAGGCCTCTTATGTGCGGTCTTTTCTGGGATAAGATTCATTACACATATGTGTTTATGCTGAGATGCTCAGGTTTGGGGTTTTTTTACTAGAATGCTACATACCGTGTTGACTAACTTGTGTATTTGCAGCAGTCTTAGCATAAAACAAGCAAAAGCCATCCTCCAAACAAAACAAAAGAACCTTTATTGGTGATGAAAAGTACCTGCTTAGCCATTGCTTTTGTTGCTCTTGTGCTATAGTCAATATATTCCTCAAGACTGTGCTGCTATTTTGAGTTTGAAGTGGTCTGTGTGGGTTGGCTCAGAATGTGGAGACCTCTCTGACTTAAAAGAAAACACTCTTTTATGTTATCTGAGTGAGTGGTATAACAGAACTGAAGCTCCCCAAGGGCTGTGTGGTGACTGGTGCCATGCTATTTGGATGAGATCCGAAAGCAAGGCAAATGAGGAATCTTTAGATAGCGGGGGCAGTATGTGGTGCACAGCTGAAGAAGGGGCAGCTGAAATGTCTGGGCAGCTTGGAAAAGTGGAATGGGAAGGCTTGGGGACTGCAGTGGAGGAAACACAGCGGGTTTATGAAGCTAAGGTTCTGCTGGCCATCCTGTACTCCTGGCAGAAGAGAGCATTTCCCATGTGCGTATTTTCCAGGATAGACAAGTGCTGGTGCTGCATGAGGGGTGTCAGTTCAAAGTGGCTTCTACAGTGAACAGTAACGGGGAGTACCCATGTTTTGCATCATCCCAGCAGAAGTTACCTCCCAAGTCTTTGGTGTATACTTGATGATGTGTGACTTGTGGGGCCAAAACCAGGCTAATATTACAAGAGATTCCAGAAATGTAATGTAATGCAGGAGTTACTGCCTCTGCTCAGAAATCTGGGTTTTCTGATCTGCTATGGACAGCAGTGCCTGTGCAATATTTGATTATATGAGGCACTTTAAGACCCCTGCTGACCTAAATATCTCCTACTTCCTTGCCAAATCCTGGGTACAGTGTCTTTCTGGGTGTCATATGTATTCTCTGTCCTTTGAGATTTTTCTTCCTCCGAAGAAATGGACAGTAGGGATTGAAATGTGTTTTTGAGAGTCTGTTATGTGCCATTTATTTTATTTGCTGTACCTTTAACTTTTGGAATGCACAAAAGCTGGTCTTTGAGCACAATGGGGAAGAAAAAAACCAGTTTGATTCTATCAGAGGAATATTTGAACACCAGCTGATGCCTGCATACTTGTTTCTTCTGTGTGAACAGATCTGTGTATAATTTATTTTCAAAAATAAAACAAGGTCTGTAAATAGTTTTTTGTAGCTTGCATAAAATTGACATTTCATCTACAATTACAATGATGACACTTTACTGATGCCTTAGAATGGAGTCTTTATTGCTTTAATGAAAAGATCAACAATTTTGTGTGAGCAATAGAGTGTGATGGCTTTTAAACATCTTGGGTAGGACACATATATTTTAGTTTATAAATAAACATAACTGTGCTGCATGATGTTAAAGAGAAACTACGTGTATTCTTTTGTTTTCCAGGAGAAAACAAAGTTTCAGGTACAGTAGTGTAATGGATGTTAAACATGCAATTGTAAGAACAAATATAAGTGGATTTAGGTATGTGGCAATCTCTAAAATTACTCATTCCTTTAACATCTCTTGAGTCACAATGCTTGAAAGAAGAAACACTAATTAGATATAGAACTGAAAACAGGAATCTAAAATGACTACCAAATACAGATCTAGCCTAGCCACCAGCCTCTACCATGTTCCTCTAAGTAGGAAAAGAAAATAATTCTCCAGCTTTGTGTGAAAAATTAAGAAATGTACTTTGGTAGCCTTTCCTTGACACTGAGATACCTCTGATACTACTGGTTGTATTTTCAGCGTCACTTAATGGCTTGTCCAAGTTCAGTTCTATTTATTTCTCAAGTATGAGGGGATCTTTTTAGCTGTACAAATTAGTAGGCAACAGTTTTTAGTTGAGGCCTCATTAAGTCTGTCCTTAATTGTGTTTGTGTGTGAGTGTTCATTTTAGGATACCAGAAAGGATATGTTTGAGTACTACAGTAAAGACGAGTTAAAGAATCTGTTCTTGTAAAAGAATCATTCCACATGTAATAAAATGGTTTACTCTTAGCATGAACATTGCTCTGCAGCATCAGAATCGCTTTCAGAATACTCCAGGGTTCTCCATTCAATATCTGAGTATCTCCTCAGTGCAGCTTCCACACTACATAAATACTGAGGGGTAATTTGGGACACAGCTGTGTTCATTTCTATTTGGTCTGGCATTTTAATGATAGTATAATTATAGATGAATACAGTTACTACAGAAGCTTCTCAAAGGGGAAATTGACACTTTATCTCAGATATTTTTTAAACATGGGAGTCAGTATTTGTGTGCTTACTTGCTTATACCAAAACACTGAATATTGGATTGTATGTCAATAATGTTTCAATTTAATAGCTGACTATTGAAGAATATTTGTGAAACTGCTTCTTGAAGATGTGGCCATTTTGTACTCTGAAGCTGAATTTTCTTTTGAAAGCTGTTTTGCCAAGGATTTTCAGTAGGCCTTAATCTTAGCATTTTCCTGTAGTTTATTCAATTTCATGTTTCAAAAGTAAATTGGTGATTTCAGGAAGTGTTGCATTGGATGTGTGTGTAGATTAAGGCTGATTCATCAATTAGCCTGTATTTAAAAATCGTATGTGACTGAATAATAAAAAAGCTCAGAAACAGGTCAAACTCCAAAACAAAAAACGTACTGTCAAATAAAGAGTGTTAACTTTAAGTTTTTTATTTACAAGTGACAAACATTTTTTTAACATCTGCTTTTAATAACAGGCTGCCTTTAAAGCATGAAATTCCCCAAATGCAGAATAGGCAATGAGTCTCATTTTGGGTGGAGCCTGCTGCTTGGCTGGCCACTCATTGTCATGGAGTCTAAATATTGCTTAGAGAAACAATTTTTTTTGCTGATGTAATTAATGCTCCAGAGTCTATAGAGATATATTGCAGTGCCATAAGAATAAAGACTATAACCTGCAGGATGTGCACTGACCCACCAGTCTTTCCCTGCCATAACAGAGCGCAGTTGCTCTGTCAGCATGCCACTTCCTTTGTCAGAGCTGCCATTCATACTCTTGGTTCCAGGTGGTGTTCTCCCAACTTGTCTGCTCTCCTGCCCATGCTGCACTCTCCCTAATGGCTCTTTCAATTTGTTTTTTAAATGCCTTTTAACCTGGAACACTTTCCTCCTGTTCCTCCTGTTTTTCAGGGCGTGCACAGCCTGTGGGGTTAGTTCAGATAAGTGTGCACATCATACACTTTTCCTCTCAAACCCAGACAGAGAAATGTCAAAGGAAAAATGTATAGTGCATCAGGACAAGGTGCTGGGGGGGGTGTGTGTTTTTATTGTTTTTTATTAAGTATTTCTCAAGGTGTTAACACAAACTCAGTAATTCCAAAAGCTGTGTACAAATCAAGTGCTCATGAACAGGCAGTCGTGCTGGAGATGAGCTGACTGGTGTTAAAGAGAAAGCCACAGCTGCTGAAGGTAACTCTCCTGAGTGTAGCTGAGTGCTAACACTGCCTCAAATACAGCTTTTAACTGCACTAGGTTGTTTTTCCTGGAGGCTGAAGACTGTTGTTAGTCCAGTTGTGTGCAACTTTCAACTCCTTTTCCAGAGCTCATTTTGCTGTGATCACATGGAATACAGAAGGTTAACTGTCCTCTGTTTTCTTAGGATCTTGCTAGATTCTACTTGGAAGTCTATTAGAGGAAATAGGCCATTGTCGTGATCGTTCAGAGGTGAAGGGAGAGTCATCAAGTTGGGAAGTCATGTCCTGTTCTTGATTTAGCTGCTGAGAGGGATCAAAAAGATTTAGTGGATTAGGTTTGGAAAGATCTGAAAGTAGGGTGGTTTTCTTTTCTTTCAGTAGCACTGTGTGAGTGGTTTGTTTGTTTTAGAGACCAATGCGGGATAAAAAACTCAATAAAGCTAGCTGCAGCCTGCAAAGGGCAGTCTCTTAAGCCATTAACCTCTACAAAGTGTGAGCTGGGAAAAGCCTTTAGTATGGAAATTTTTGGCTGGTTTGGGTTGTTAGGGTGGGGTCTGAATAAGATGAGGCACCTCATTTCTTATCCATGTGATGTATGTAGTGAAGGTCCAATGGGGCCAGTACAGCTCTGAAATGGAAACCAGGACTGGAAAAATAGAGAAGAATGTTTGAAAATACAGTAAGAAAAGATGGTAAGTTTTTTCCTGCACTGCTCATCTACAGAGTTTCCAAGTTACAGTTCATCTTCAGTCATTGCTTAGGCCCTGGCTTAAGCCATCAAATCCTTGGGAACCTCTGCTGCACAGCTTGCAGATTACTTTCATGCGTCTTTGTCTGTGCCATTTCTTTGGGTTGGGCTTTTGTTTAAGCTTTCAGTGGTGATAAATGCATGCGGGGTCATTCTGGAGAGCCTCTACATGAAGCTGGTACTGATAATATTTCTCCTTTCTTTTCCTTTTGCTCAGACCAACGAGTGGAATAAGAATGATGATCGGCTGCTGCAGGCGGTGGAGAATGGAGACCCTGAGAAAGTGGCCTCACTGCTGGGTAAAAAGGGAGCCAGTGCCACCAAACAAGACAGTGAGGGCAAAACTGCGTAAGTTCAACCAAAACTTGTGATTTAACTTGTGGAAAATCCCAGCCCTAGAAATGTGCCACTTCTGTGATTTAAAAAACAGATACTGTCCTGAAAATGAATGTTTCTTTTTCTTCTGAAGCACAATGCATTCTGAAAGTCTAGATTTTTAATTCTACCTTTAAATTGCCATTTCAAAATCATAAACCCATTGAAGTAACTTGAAGGTTAACAAACTGCTGGGTAGAGTGGAATCCTTTTAGGACAGTGTATTTTCAAATTTCGTGGCACACTGGATTACACACTCCAAAAGGTATTAATCTTTGGGGATATTTACTCCTGTGGACATTACTTTGATAGGACAGAAATTAGGATATATTTTCATGCTAATGGGTTTGACTGAACTGAAACTATGGTGAAAGAATTTTAAAATCCTGCAGGTACTAAGGATTTGCTAAGGGTTACTTGTTTTGATTGAAATGTGCCAATAGAAGTTTTGTGTAAACAAGATTCCTTTTGATATATATATTTAATATATATCTTCTCTTCTTCTTCTTCTTCTTGTTCTCCTGCAAACATTCTGAATTGTGGAAGATAAAAGATTTCACTAAGAAAAGTACAGCCAAAAGATTACTATCCTTGCACTCTCCTCTGTATGGCACAGAAAGATGATTCGGTGGATAAGTGAGAAATAGGCGTCCTGTGACAGAACAAAAACCTTGATAAAATTCTGGATAGATGTGGGCAAAGAAGAACTTGGAAGGGCTGTAGAAAGCAGTTTATACCAAACTCTAAATTCTGATAAATTACCTCTGGATTACATATATTGAGTCATACTCTGCTTCTTTCTTGGTCTGGTTCAATTTCCTACATCTGCTCTATTTCTGCTCTGCGTCTGAGGGAACTGAGTGATGGATTGACTCATAATAACCTGCAATTTCTTGGACTGCAGAAGTCCAAGTCATCAATTACGTCAAGCAGGCTTTCTCCTCCATATTTTCATAGGTTTTTAATTTTTAAAAGTTGCACACATGTTTTTCTTTTGGCCATTGAATCTTCAGAATTACAGCTATACTTAGCATTTCATGTTTTTTACAATCAACATAACTTCAGACATCAGTTCTTAAGATCTTCTTAAACTGCACTCTCTATACAGTGTATCCAGTGTAACAAGTTTCCAAGTTTCATGTATAAATTGATACTATGGATTTTCCTGGGGAACGACCCAAGACTGAATTTATCAGTATCTCTTAACTCTAAGAATGTAGCTAGGTATTGGTGCAACAATTTTGAGCTTTACATGGTTACAATTTTAAATTCCCGTTTTCTTTCTTTGTTTGCAGCTACTAAGAAGTCAGTAACCATATATTTATATGAATGATGGTGTTACTAATACTGCAGTTGCAAATACTCCTTTCAGTTGCTTGGAACAAATGTGACTTAGTACTATAAAGATCTCTGCTGCTTCTTGTTCTGTGTGCTCATTTAACTCATTTACTTTTGAAATTTTTTCTGTGTTGTGTTTTAAAAGGCAGCTTGAGAGAGAGGAAAGAAAAGCAGTGTTGCTGTGATGCAGAAATACAGCATGTCAAGTCTCATTCTGTTACCAGTGCTTTGGGAAATTTAGCAGACCTGCTCAGGTTATTTCTGTCTACATTTTGAAAGATAGAGACTGACAGGTGTGGGAGCAATGATACTAACCTGGAGAGACATAGCTACCAAAGGTGGCCCAGAAATGTTCTCCAGCATGTCTTATTACTATTGGGCTGTGTCTTGTTTGTGTTTTCATCACTCCAGAGTATTTTTTTGGTGTGTACAAAACAGAATTCAGCCATCATTTCTGCAACATCTCCTACATTTGCAGTATAATGCCAGTGCTTCATTCCTGCCGTGTGCCTGGGTGCCTGACACAGCTGGTTTTGCCTAGCCTCAGAAGCTCTGCTTAGAGACCCTTCTGTAGCTCAGCAATGAGGTCTGTTATTGGGCTGCTGGTTTGTTGGCTACCCCACCTGTAACATCAGCAACTCCTGTGCTGGGAAATCGCAGTCTGCACAGGACTTTTTGGGAGAGCTGTTCACCCTTGTGCTCATATTTCACAAAATCACAGAATGGTTTGCATTAGAAGAGATCTTAAAGATCATCTCATTCCAAGCCACCTGTCACGGGCAGGTACACACACATATGGCCACGTTGCTCAAAGCCCTATCCAACCTAGCCTTGAACACTTCAGGAATGGCTCTTCCACAACCTCTCTGTACAACCTCTTACAGTGCCTCACCTCTTCCATAGTAAATGATTTTTTTATTACTACTTCGTTTAAATCCACCCTTTTTCAGTTTGAAGTCATTCACTTTGTTTTTTCTCTACATGCCCTTGTAAAAGGTCTCTCTCCAGCTTTATTGTAGGTTCCGTCTTAGGTACTTGAAGGTGCTACAAGGTCTCTCCAGAGCCTCCTCTCATGAGCTTTGCACATGGAAAATAAGGCAGTGATTGGTGACAGCCACCATGGCTTCAATAAAGGCAAATAATGGCTGACAAATTTGTTGGCTTTCTGCAGTGGAGTCTCAGCTGTGGTGTATGAGGGAAGAGCAACAATATCATCTGCCTGGACTTGTGCAGTGCACTTGACACTGTCCTGCCCAACACTCCTGTCTACAGCCTGGAGAGACATGGGATGGACCAGTGCTCCCTCTCATGAGGGCAGAGGAGAGAGGCAGAATCACCTTCCTTTACCTGCTGCCCACAGAATTATTGCATTATGGATGCAGAGCAGGGTATGATTTCTGGGCTGTGAGCTGACATTGTCAGCTCATGTCCAGCCTCTTGTCCACCAGCACTCCCAAGTCCTTCTGGGCAGGGCTGTTCTGGGTCTGTTCATGCTCAGCCTGTGTTTGTGCTTGGGTTTGCCCTGACCCAGGTGCAGGACCATCACTTGGCCTCGTTGAACCTCTTGAGGCTCATGTGGCTTTGCTGGTGACATTTTAGGAAGTTGTCTGCAGTGCCATCTGGGAAGGGAGCTCTTTGGATGAGTGTTCTATTGATCCCTGTGAGTATATATTGATGTGTTTGTTTGCTTAGCTAGGATGAAGCTGACTAACCAGAAGAACGCGGTGGATTCAATTATGTAACAGACTGCAAAATGTGATTAAAGACTTTGGAATGTGCTTGAAAGCAAAAAGGAGAAACAATTACACATTGCAATACAGGTTTGTTAGCTCCATCATTGTCTGTACCCTTAAGGTGTGACGTGTTTCTTTTAAGACTTTTCTTTCTCAGTCTTTTTGTTAACAACCCTACAAACAAAATTTTCAGTGCTGTCCACATTTTTGAGATATAGTAATATAGTTCATTATTTTAAACAGAAGGTGGAGAGGATAATTTTTCATGCTTAGAGAGGTACTTTTAAGTTTTCATTTTATAATTAGATGGCTTCCTATTATAAAATGCTTGAACTGAAAGGAACAGAGACAAGCTCTGAGGGTATTCTTTATTGGTCCTGCTGTGTACAGTATGCATCATCCCACTGAGTCCTGCTATGATGTGCTCCAGCTTTGGCTCAGTTTCGGCCATTGCCTCCTAAATTTTTTTTTTGTGTCCTTTTTAGTCGCTATCATTTAGGTCCTTTATTTTGTGTCTGGTCGACATGCAATAAAATGGAGGTGCTTAAAATAATGAGGTCTAGGTACCTCATTAATTTAAGGTATCTACTATTAAGGTATGTATTTCTTAGAAATAATATTTACAAATTTTCATTAGGAGGTTTAACTCCTCAGCAGTATCTTTAAAAAAATGTACTTAAAAAAGACCATGTCAGAATAATGAAATTATAGTTTTTTAAGACTTACTTGACTTTCCACAGCATCACCCTGCCTTTGACTAAGTTCTTTCTATAAGCAATAAGTCACTTTTAAGGCCATGGAGCAAATCCATCTTTGGCAAAAGTTGACACAGTCCCATTGTTGCTCCCACTTACGCAGCACAGACTATTGCCAAGCATAGTTGTAATAGAACCTATCTGGAAATCTGACTCTGTCATTGTAGTCTTAACTTTGCCAGATAGGTTGGTTGTTTTTTCTTTTGGTCCAGCTTCCTTAAACAAAAAAATGTGGCTTTCCAGCTTGGAATTTGATCTTTTAAATCCACTTAAACTAACAAAAAAAAAGGTTTTCAAACAGATCCCTTTTGGGAATGGTAGGATTGGATTCATTCATGTCCTGCACTTTCCACAAGATCAAGTGTTCAAATGGGCTGTTATTTTAAGAAGCTACTGCCATTATTGAGGGGAAGTGGAGGGCTGGGGGTGGGGGAATGATTTTGGAAAGGATTTACAGTGTATAAATGGTAGCACTTCCTTGTCCTGAAGTTATTTTGTGTTATTTTGTCAGTGTGCCAGTCTATTACTGCCATGTTTGCATGTTTCTGCAAGGTACTAAACTAGAATTAAATGCTTTTGGCTATTAAGTGAAACAATAGATCTCTGTACATTTTTTTAATCTGCAATTGAATCAGTTGTTGTTCAATAAAATTACTCTAACAATAGTACAAAAAAGCTTTAGAAACCACTGCAAATTTGTGCTTTAAGGACTCTTTTATAAAACTACTGCCAATAGCAGTTAATAGAAGAGATATATTTTCATTTGAAAGAGACTGTTCATGCCTTGGAGGCTGAACTAAAAATAAATTTCGGAGCGTATTCCAACTGCAAATACTTGATATTTATTATGTACATAGTATTCATTTTTATTTTCTTCCTTTTGGATCTTACTGAATAAGGAGGTGAAGGCAAGTGGCATAAAGAACATCACTTTTCAAAAAGTAGATAATATTTTAATTACCTTTGAGAGATAATGTTTCGTTCTATGTAATAATATTTACCTTAAAAGAAGCTATTGGAAGAATACATAGAATGATAGAACAATTTGAGTTGGATGGGACCCATAAAGATCATCAAAGTCCAAGTCCTGTCCCTGCACCAGACACCCCAAGAGTCAGACCCTGTGCCTGAGAGCATCATCCAGACATTTTGACTTCTGTCAGGCTGGTGCTGTGACCACTTCCCTGGGGAGCCTGTTCCAGTGCCCAACTACCCTCTGGATGAAGAACCTTTTCCTGATACCCAACTTAAACCTCCCCTGACACAACTTCAGGCTGTTCCCTCAGGTCCTGTCACTGTCGCCACAGAGCAGAGATCAGTGCCTGTCCCCACCTTGCTTCCACTTGGGAGGGTGTGGTAACTGCACTGAGGTGTCCTGTCAGTCTCAGCTGCTCCTCACATGGCTTCCCCTGCAGACCATAAAGCAAAGTAAGGTCAGAGGACCTGCTCAGGAAATTCAGTTTTATGAGTAAAAAGGGAGGATAGAAGTCGTTGGATTCCAGTGGGTGTGGCCAACAAAATAGTAGCTATGTCCCTGCCTACTAGGTTGAAGGAAGCGCAGACTTTACTAGGCACTGAGTGGCTTGGAGAATGTGTATTCCAGAGAACAGTCAGATTGTCAGCCCTCTCTGTCAAGTGACACGGAAGAAGAATGATCTCAAATGGGGCCCTGACTAACAAGAAGCTTTTGGACAAATTAAGCAGGAGATTGCTCGTGCAGGAGCCCTTGGGCCGGTCAGAACAGGGCAGGGTGTAAGCAATGTGCTGTGCACTGCAGCCAGGGAGAATGGTCCTTCCTTGAGTCTGGGGCAGAAGGGACCTGGAGAGACTCGAGGATGACCTCTTGGCTTCTGGAGTCTGGGATACAGAGGATTTGAGGCCAGCTATACCTCAGCTGAGAAAAAGATTCTGGGAGTTTATGAAGGGGTTCGAGCTGCCTCAGAAGTGGTGGGCACTGAAGCACAGGTTGCAGAGCTTTATATATAAAGCCTACTGGCTTTATGTATTGCTGAATGAGAGAAATGAACAGTGCTTTTCCTCTACACTGACTTGTGGATGTTGGCAAACACTCTGTGGTTGTGTCTGGACCGACAGAAAAGGAGCAGTTAGCAGTGCAGAGGGAAACCCATCTGGGCTGCTGAACTGTGGTAAGAAATTGCTGCCCAGGTAGAGAAGTTGGCTGTAAAAGTGCATCATGTAGATGCACACAAATGCAAGGGTCTGGCTGCTGAAGAGCTGTACATTGATTTGATCTCTGAGGAAAAAAAATTAATTTACTTTTATCACAGTATTTAATTTCTGATGGTCCAGATGGTCGCAATAATGTCTAGGTTTCTGAACATGGACAAAGTAAGAAAGACCACAGGGATCTCAACCTTTGTTTTATCTCTGTCCAACAGACAGCTGAAATCTGGTTCTTATTCCAAAATGTCTTGTGAAGTTTATTTCCATGGGAGATCTGGGTGTAAAAGCTTTTGTCTTTCTAAATCTTTTCTGAAGTTCTTTTTAGGTTCAAATCATGATTGTTCATTTTTTGTCCCCTCTCCTGCCCTGCAGCATTGCTAGGGATATAATTTAATTAGGATGTTGATATTAAGTTTCCTGAAAAATTGCTTTCCACTTTAGACAAATGCTCAGAAATGCTAATGAAACTCTAGGCCATGGTTGGATGAATGTGTCCACTGCCAGGATACTAAATTGGGCTAATTAACTTTCTATTATGTTCAGTATGAGCTGATTGTTAATGTATGGTGAGAGAGAGTGCTTTTATCTCCACAACAGAGGAGCAATACTTAACTTTGATTTCCTAATCAAATCATGGCGATACATGAAAAAATCCACACTGCCTAAAAATGCCACTGTATTGACAATAGTGCAGGCTTTTAAATGAGATCCGTGCAGGGGAATTCATGATAGTGGTTTGTTCCTGGCTCTTGACTGAAACTGTGTAGAGCATTTCTGATGGTTTTGACCCCTCACTTGACCTTTCCAACTAGGGTTGGAAAATATCATGATCCAGTTTTTAGTTCTTGCCTACATTTTTGACAGGATTTGAAATCAACAGCATCCAGGCTCTGTTATGCACATTTTTAAAGCAATTTTTATAGGATATTTTAGCATTTTGGTACCTTCATGTTATTAGGGGAAAAAAAAAAAAAGAGAAGGGCCATCTTCTGAAGAGACAGAAATTAATCATCTTTAGCTGTACTTCAGTTACAAAGATCCTAAAGTTTTTACTTTATCTCTTTAGTGATTTGCTATGTTATAAATCAAACAAATTCCATGCATTTAAAAAACAAACTCCCTATTCCATATAAAGTTCTCTGAGCATTAAGAGGCCTCCCAATGGATTTTGCATCTTACGTGCATGGGGCTTTGTGCAGATGATATCTAAAGTTCAAAGACGAAACAATCAGTCTGCAATTTCTTGAGCCAGCTTGTATCTTCTGCTCTAAATTTGCTTTTTCACACAGCTGATGGCTATTCTTAAGAGCTTTTGTATTTCATTGTCTTTTAGTGTGGCTGTCTTCTCAGAGGGAAGCAACTCCTCTTCTGAAGGGCCCTTGTACTCGTGTTTGGGCAGTCTGTGTGCCTCCTGCCCACAGGCAGGATCGGCCAAACCTGTAATGCAGCATCAGGCAGCCACTGGAATTCCCTGTTGATGCAGCTCCATTTGCAGAGTTGCCAAATACCCAGATTTTGCCAGACCTGGCTGGCTTTCAACAAGTTTGTCAGTTGCTTGGATCAGAGGAGAGCCTGGATGATTGGGAGTTTTTGTATGCCTGGGTCGAAACAGCTGCAGTTTGGCTCATGTGTAGGCAAAACCCAGCGCCCCAGTTTTCCGTGGGGAATGCTGTGGCTGCTCCCTGCACTTCTCCCATCTGAGCTGGCAGGAGAGCCATGAGGGAAGCATGCCTCTCATGGGTTGGGCCAGAATCAACCTCTTCAAGGCTGGAGGGGACAGGGTTAAGGCTGCAGTTGTTTTTCAGATTTATATCTACGTAATGGGCTGCAGTTGTTTTACATGTTTTTCAAAGACTTATGCAACCAAATGAGCTGTATGTGTAGATTTTAATTATGCCCACTGGCTGTTACTGGCTTAAAAATGTACTCTAATCTAGGAAGAGGAACAGACAGCCGAAACAGAGCAATGTGCAAATGTTGAATTTACTTAAGTATTTTTTAAAATTCAAACTGAGGTCTCAGGCAATAGACTGTGCTGGTGGCTGCTTATTTACTGGGCTTATGTTTCACTCTGTTTTCTGCTACCTTCTTTACAGGTCCTGTGTTAAGAAACTGCTGAAAGGTAGCTGGAAAGTAACTGAAAAATTTAGAAAACTCTGAAGTTGCACATGCCTGTGGCCCAGCCCCTGTTCCTCTTCCAAAATTTGGAATCTTAAGTAGTATAGTTATTCTGAAATACAAAATAAAAAGTATATTGCCATAATTATCCAAAGAGTTTATTTTAAAAAAATAAGAAGAAGTGGTCATAATAACCAGTGGTGTTTGAATGTGTTACAAGTAGAGTAATTGCTGTGAATACATGTTGTTGCACTTGGTCTGCAAATATCCCATGAAGTAAGAGAAGTTAATTTTGTACAGTTTCATAAAAAAAATAAGTACATCCAAACAGTTGCTTCAAATCTGAAGAGATGGGAAGTACAGAATAAATGGTACAGAAACATCAAGGACAACATCCTGAGCTATCACTTGTCAATATCCCTCAGGTTCGTAAGGATATTTCTGCTCATCTTGGAGCACTAGCTGCAGTTTTAAGTCTTGCTGGATTTTCATATTCACAAAAATATTTGGTTTAGATTAACCTTTACTCAATTGCTCTCACTCTTTTGAGCCTTTTCCTGTCCATGTTGTTATGCCACCATGGTTCAGGATTACATTGCTCTAATTCACTATGTTCCATATACAAAGGTGATTATCAGCAGTTGCTGACCCACAGGCAGCAACACCAAGTGAGTTGTGTTGGAGGATGTAGTCGTTGCTCTCCTTTTCAGGCTTAATTTTGACTTTGTACTCTGTTGGGCCTTGAAAGGGCTGAAGATGGTTTTACCCAGCTTCTGGAAGAAAGTCGTCTTTACCTGGGCACATCCTCAGGGATTTCACCCTGTGCTAAAAAGATGATGTGCCTTTGGGCGTGTATACTGAGGAGGCAACTGAGCACCTGTTTGGATTTTATACATGGGATGTGGTCTTGAAGAAACAATTGGAAGTAATCTTCCCTACTTCTCTGCCTTCCTTGGCTTTGGAGGCTCAGGCCACACTGCACAGATTTCTGGGCTCTTTACGCTTTCTGAGACTTCGTCGTTTGTCATACTTTGTTAATTATTCTACCCTACAACTCCTTTTTTTTTTTGTACTTTTAAAAACTACTACTTTAAAAAGTACTATGTTAAAAAGTAGTACTTTTTACTACTCCAAAAATAAAAAAGTAAGTCTAAATTTCAGACTTTCTGTCAACATCTAGGAATGCCATGAAGCTTCTGATTGCAGAATCTCTGTTGCATTTCGCTGACATTAGTTCCTGAGGAATTTTAAAATAGACACTGTGCAAGAAACTTTATGTGGTAAATCTAAATTGTGAGCACTTGTGTTTACAATTAATGGTACATGGAAGGAAAGTCCATAAATTTCAGACTTGAAGTGGGAGTTTGTGTTAATGTGGTAATAGAGTTTGCCAAAGAAAACTGTATGTGAAAATGGAACTGCTAGAGCACAACCTGAGAATGAAAAGTATTAAGTTGCTGGGGATCCCAGAAATCTCTCTGAAGAGCAGCTGGGTGGATATTTTGCTGAGTTTGAAGGCGAAAATCAGGAGTCTGTAGCTTGCCAACTCCTGTGTTGCATGATGCAATTGCTTCTTTTCTATAAGAAAAGAGCCATTAAAGAGGCTTGCCTTTTATTCATGTCCTATAGCTTGAGGTGTGTGTGATTGAAACAAGATTTTTCATGCTATGATGCAAAGATGGAAACTTTGTATGAAAACTGCATTGTTTCAGTTTCAGTGGCGGGTTTTTTGGTTTTGTTGGTTTTTTGACATGTTGTCCCAAAATACATGCTAACACAGAAAGGGCATGCAGGATTTTTTTTTTAGAGGGTTCTGTGTGTGCTGGGGCAGGGCAGATGCCATCTCTTATTAAAATAAAAGGACACAGGCTGTGTTCACTTTACTGTGGCTGATGCGAAAGGGGAGAGAGGGGAAAATAATCTCACACAGCTCCTGGTAAATCCACACCTGGCTCTGTCAACTTCTTAAAATCTTGCACTGCACTCTAGAAGTTGTTTGCAGCAACTCATTGCCTGAATGTTTTAAAACTCTTAAAAACATAATTTTCTCATCTTGTACTGGTGCCAGCTCTGATTTGAAAACAAAAAGTATTTCCTTTCTTCCTCCTAAGATAATTTTTGAACTCTTGGTTGCATATGTACAAGTGACAAGATAATGATATGTAGTGCCACCATTGTTGAAAAGCTACATTTTTTACAGTTGCTCTTGGGCGTAGGTAAAATGGGTGCAGTGTGAAGCTGGAATTTTTATTTGTTTAAAGAAAAGAATAAAAATCCCCAAAGAACTGGTAAGTTTTGATAGTGATTACCTGTAGATGTCTGATTTTCTTTCAAGACAGTTTGATCTGCCAAATATCAGTATGGCTCCTCCATAACTAAATTACTTGTTCTCCCTACAACATATATTGTCCCAAATGAGTGTCAGTATCTTGGTAATGCAGTCAGGAAAAGATGAAGATCCCTTTGACTTTCATAGCAAAAAAAAATCATGGTTCAATTTTAGCTTTAAGGTGAAATTCTACATGCTGCTCCTTATTTTTCACGGGCAGATTGCCTCTGTGCTATGTGATGAAACAGTGGAAGGCAGCTTTGGTTTTCAATGTTTTTTTTTTCCTGTGCCTGCTCACCAGCCACACAATTACCTGCCTGCCTGTGCTGGTGCAAGGAGGAAGCACAACCCAGAGAGGGCTTGCAGAGGAAGGCAGAAGACACCTCCCATTTCAGAACTGCTATGGAGCTTTCCCAGTCGTTTAATCTGAGGGTGATAATTTCTCTATTATTAGGTTTGGATTGTGTCAAAAAGGGCTTACTTTCAAAATTGTTTTAATGCTGATAAATTCTCAAGCCCTTCACAGATCAGTAAGCCGTATCCTACTACAGTGACTGGTTATGGTGTTACATGTGAGAGGAGATCACACTGGACTTCCTCCTGTGTGACTCCAGCTTTTCTCTTCATGCATGGAATGTGCTGCTCTAGTGGTAGCACGTGGCCCTTTCTCCTTCAGGTCAGGTCTTGGTGCTTCTGCCACTCAGCCTGTGCTGGAAGTCATCTACTGTGTTTATTTTAGCTGTTGTTATTGAAGAGGAGTTGAGGCCTTGAGGGATAGCACTGTAAGCTAGGTGCTGCTTCTAAAATATTTTAAAGTTCCAGTTAGTTCAGAAAGACAGCCATGCTATCAGTAAGTCACTTTGTGGCTGAGATAGCTGGTGAATTTCTTATCTGTCTGATCCGGTAGTAGCAAAGCTTTAATGTGTTCAATTTCTATTTTTTTTTTTCTTTCATTTAATCAGCAATACAAGGTCTCTATGCAGCTTTATATCTTTGTCATTCTTGTTTGTTTGTGTGAAGGTATTGGTTGGTGGGGAAACTATAAATCATCAAATTGTTGGAAGGCAAGTTAGACTTTTTAAAACTCAACAAAGGGTTGACATCCATTAGAAAATGAAGAAGAATGATCTGCCTTGGGGAGGGATGTTTCTACTCAAAATAAACCTTGACAATGAGTGTATATGAGTTCATAGTGTTTTTCAAACATTATTGCACTTAAAATATTTTCAGAGCACTCAGATTGAAATTACAGAGAACAATAGTATTATACGCTTGCATATAAGTTTGACTGGGTTCCATGTTTGTCATAATAGGAAATAGCAAATACAGTATTCACTTAGCATCCATAATTCAGCCAAATTCCTTATTGGCTTTGGATTTTGGTAAATAGTGTGTTGAAATGCTTTCAGGCCTTGGAGAAAATCTGTGTTACAGAGAATGTTAATTCTGCCCAGAAAAAACTCTGGAGCATGACCTTGCCAAACAGAGATTGAACCCTCTCATTGGGTGTAATTCTTCTGCTTTTTTCCCCCACCGTTTTTCTTTCATTAATGATAATTTCTTTTTTAGAGGGTTATTGTCTTAAATTAAAACTTGATATTTATTTTTTCTGATTTTATCATGTTTCTCTTCCCTTTTGTGGCACTTCCCCTAGATACATGGACCACCCAGTTGTTTTAAGCCAGCTGTCAAAATACCGTTCAGTAAGAGGATTTGCAGGAAGCAGCTCTGCAAATGGTTAAGCAGAGAACCTGAATATAGCAGAGCCGTGTCTTACTGCTAATACCACCTTAGCAATTGCCATCAGCTACAGTTTTATAAGTCTAACCCCTAAATGTGGATTATTTCTGTTCTACTTATGGTGTAATGATTTGTAAAGAAAAGTTTTATGCAAGCTGAGTAGTAAAAATTTCAGTCCTTTTTCACTTGAGTTAGACTGACATCTAAATAATTTTTGAAAACACTCATTCTTGGTCTTTTGGCAAAGACTGGCCATATCTGAACTCTTGTGCTTTGTCTGTCAGATGCTGATTAAAAAAGTCTTCATTCCCTTGCTGGTTTAATATTGTGACCAAAACGTAGAAAAGGTCATTTGCCCTGAGTGAGGCATGGGCTTGTTAGGACAGATGTAAGTGCTTCACCCGTGGACATCTTATATCTGTAAAAAAATCTGCTGCTTCAGAGTAGTTCAGGGGTGTCATACACAGCTGTGCCCCCTGTTCAGGCAGCAAGCATCATAAAAAGCCTCTATCAGTGTATTTGAGTAACATTTCAGGTCAAGAAGTTTGAGGTCTTGACAAGATTTTGAGGTGATAGCCTTGTAGCTGTTCTTCAGTTGAACCCGAACATCATGAAGTGAGTTCGCTCTTACTGTAAAAGTTTGTTTACTGCAACTGGGCTTTGCATTCTTCACAAGTTATATAATTTTCCACCTTTTCTTGTTAAGTATTGAGTAATTATGAGACGTGTTCATTCCCAGTAGGAAAAAGCAGTGTCAGCCTACTGATCTTCCATTTGCTGCGGAGGTGGGTCTTGAACCACTGGGAAAGGTAGCTGCTCCTCTGCTCACTGAAATGTCTGGATACAATAAAAAGAGACCATCCCACTCCTCAGGAAGAACAGAAATGTTTTACAGCAATAAAAGTAATCTATCTCAAAACAGTTCAGGCTGGGCTATCAAGATGTGGCTCTAAGTGGCAGTAACAGGCTTATCTATTGTGAAGGGAAAATGAACTATGTTGTAATGGGATTTTCAGCTGAATGAGAATCCAACTCTCGGTGTGGCCCTTGGTCCAAATGAAGCCTTACATGTTTGTTTTTGTTTACCTAAGTCGTTGCACAACCAGGAAATGGGAGGAAAAGTTGTTTGCTTTCATATCAAGGAAAGTTTATTCATAGGAGATGTAAGTAAAATGCATCGCTCCTTAAGGCATCCTGATGGTGAGAACTCCAGTATTTGGAAACTGCAGTTTTTGCCTCAAATATTTTAGGAAATTATGTAGCTTGTTAGGAATTATTCTGAAATGAATGTCTACAGTCTTCTTTGTTTCAAGAGCCTGCCTTGCTATATAGGATTCCTCCGTATTTATTACTCAAGTGTTTGGGTTTGGGTAGGTTTTTTTGTTTGTTTTGAGTTGGCTGTTTTGTTTGTTTGAGTTTTTTAACTAAAAGCAAAACACCTTAAAAAAAAACAAATGAAAAAAACCCACACAAAAAAACCCCCCAAACCAAAGCAGGGGCTATTAACTTTAAAATCGGAATTGCTTCTTAAGTGGGAGGGTTTGTCCAACACTAATAGAGTTTAGCTTAAATATGATTGTAATAGGTTCATTCCATTCTGGAGTTGTTCTCTCTATAGAGCAGGACTCTGTGTACTAAATCAGCAGTTAAGTAGCCATATCCCCTATTCCCTTCCAATTGCTTTGAGACTGTTAAGAAAAAAATATCTCACTACAGGTTTATGTGAGAGATAGTACCAAAACAAGGATGCAGACAGGAGACACATCACAAGCTGTTCTTTGTGAAATAAAACATCTCTGTGTTTGATGACTTGTTGAGAACTGCCATGGGAATTGTTTTTGTTGGTGGGATTCATGTGTTCATAGGAGCATAGCCTGAAAAGAGTTATTTTTAATTTTCTCTGATATTTTTTTGCAGTCAGATTTTACCTAAATAAAACTTCTTTAGCACTTGTGTGTTCATGTTGCATTTGGCACAGTACTACAAAGTCTGTCCATAAAAATCTCAGTGCCCCAGATTTAGCCAAGTTATTATTATTCAGGTATTTATTGTTACTATATTGTCAAATGTAAGTTAGCCAAGTGTGTGCTTCACAGTCTTCCTAATATATAAGTGAATTTGATTGTATTTTGTGTTTACACAAATGTATCAGAACGTGTTTTGTTATTTTGCTGGTATGTTGTGCTGGCTAAATTAGAGGTGTTGGAATTTGTCAGACTCCTCTTGTGTCCCTCCCCCAGTCATTTTCCCAGAGCCTGAGAAACCACTTCTTCCAAAGAATGTTTACACAACTTTGCATTGGTCACCAAGTACATGAAGTTTTGATTTTAAATGACTGGAGAACAGACAGCAGCAGTGCTTGGACATGTTAACTTTTCAGTTTGTTTATGGCAGTAGAATTCACAGGACGAACACACAGAATGATTTTGTATTTGCAAAGAAAGGTTCAAGAGTTAAGCGCTGCCATTTGCAATCAGCAGCAGCCAGTGTAGAAGGAAGGACTCCTTCTAGGAAGTGAGGTATTTGCTGCAATTGATAGACAGATCTGTTCCGGGACTTCTCCTGCTTTGATTAATTATCCTCTCTTTTCCAGATATTGTCTGTTGATCTCTTTTTTTGCTGAGTTTTCATGAAGTCTATGGCTTAGAGAAACATGGTGTTGTAGGTCGCAGACTCTGTGTCTGAAATACCCATTTCATTCCTGCTTGTTGTTCCAAGTTTCCCTGGTTAGCAGGCTGAGCTTTCAGTGTTAGCTTTAACACTTAAGGGAAGCAGTTGTTCAAAATATAAACTCCTAAATGTAGTAGTTGATGTGGCTCTGTGATTTATGATGTTTCCTTTACATTCCAGGGGAAAATCCCTTTTACACAGGGGTGGATAATTTAAAAATTATTACCTCCTTCAAAAGATATTAGAAAACATCCCAGGAATACTGGCTCTTTCAGTTTGGTGCATGTTTGATGGTGGTTCTAACTTTCCACACACAAAGAAATAGCAATTCGAAGTGTTTTGTCTTTAAATTTGTTTTACATTACTCCCACTGAAAAACTTCTCTGTGTGCATCAGGCTGATGTTGGTAGGACTCACATGGTAGCAGGATGTCTGCCCATATCTTAAAACTTGACAACATTGTCATGTTATGCATCAGGAGAACATAAACTTCTCTGTTTTCAGAAGCTTTCCCTTCATTTTTGCTTCAGGGCAAAATGAAGTCAGCAGCATCTCTGTAGCACTGCTTCTGTGAATCTTGATGTACCCAGCCTGAGGATGTCAGACATAAATCTCAGCTGTAAAAAGGCTTGAATTCAGTATAATTTCTTTGGTTTGCTCTGTAATTACATCTTCGGTAGTTGATGCTTGGAAGTGCATCCTGCTGTGGTGTAGTTGGTAATGTCTGCAGTTTCACATAGTTTAAACAAGCAGGTGCTTGGGGTGATCAGAAAAACCACAAGTGGAAAAAATACATCTCTGACACAATCTCCCAAATTTTCAGTAGCTTTGATTTCTCCAGGTGATACTCACAGTAAAGTGTTTTCCCCCACCCATACTCGAAGAAAAGATGAGCTTTATAAAGAACAGTGCAGAAGTACAACTTGAGGTAGTTTAATTAAGGAAATGCAGAATCATGTTTTAGAGGAACTAAATTTGTTCACTGGAAGGGGAAAATCTGACTAAATCTAACTAAATCTGACTACTCTGACTAAAATATCTAGAACAAAGTCAGTTATTATTATTGTTTTCTTTATTAATTCCCCAAGCCCAGGCATTCTTTGGGGGTATATTACATCACTAGGGACATAAGTTTGGAAATCGTGTGGGACTAGATGTACATAAAGTATATGATATGAGCTGATGAGACAGCAGCCCAGTAAAAACATAGAATTGTGGGGTTGTTTAGGTTGGAAAAGACCTCTAATATCATTGAGTCTAACCGTTAACCCAGCAACCCATGCCCACCACTAAACAGTGTCCCCCCACCAGTGGCACATCTGCCCATCTCTTAAATATGTCCCAGAGGCTTCCAGGGATGGTAACACCACCAGCTCCCTGGGCAGTTTTTTCCAGTGCTTGACAACCCTTTCAGTCAAGAAATTTTTCCTTATGCCCAATCTAACCTCTCCTGGTGCAGCTTGAGGCCATTTCCTCTCATCCTATCCTGAGTTACCTGGGAGAGGAGACCAACGCTCAGCTGGCTACACCCTCCTGTCAGGCATCTGTAGAGAGTCATAAGGTCCCTCGTGAGCCTCCTTTTCTCCAGAATAAACATCCCCAGCTCCTTCAGCTGCTCCTCATAGAACTTGTTCTCAAACCTTTGCCAGCCTCGTTACCCTTCTCTGGACATGTTCCAGCACATCAACATCTTTCTCGTAATGAGGGTCCCAAAATGAGCACATTATCTGACCTGCAGTATGGAAGTATGACTACAAAGTCTTTCTGATGTGCCATCTCACTTCCAGAGCTGTTATCTTCCTGGAAGGAAATGGAAAGATTCCAAAAGGAATTATTCCTGGGAGGAAAGAACTTTCCAGTGTGCAGTTAGGGAATGAAAGAGAAAATATATTTTAATGATAATAAAAGACATGCAAATGGTCTCTTCCAGTTTTCACCTGGCAGCCACGAAAGGGCATGCAGAGTGCCTCAGGATCATGGTGACTCATGGTACAGATGTGACAGCCCAAGATGGTGCAGGTATGTCTCTCTATACAAGTAGCATGATACACTCAATTTGCTTATGTAGTTACTGATGTGCAGAGTGAAAACACAGATTGGACAACTTTGCTTTTCCCCACACACCCTGTAGGAAAAGCAGTTGTAACACTTGCAGGTTTGGGCATATTTGCTTTCCTGCACAGAGAATTCAGAATCTAAAGTCCTTAAAAACTTTTATCCTAATACTATAAATTTCAGCATTTGTAGTGGGCTCCAGATATAAAATATTTTCTTGATTTTTTTAAATTGTTATTTTTAAGTGAAAAAAAAAAGAGAAAAAAAAAAATTATCCTCCCCCACCTCTTCTTACTATTACAGGTTGCATCAAGATCTTCAGTTTTACTTTCATGTTTATCCAAGCTATTAATCCCATTAACTTTACAGGAGTTGCAGTAAAACATTTCGTCAGGATTATGACACAGTGAAAACAGCTGATACAGGCCGAAACAGAGCTGAGAGCTGTTAAGTATGATGTCTCAGTTCTCAAAAGTCCTGTGCTTAATTACTGCTCTGCTAGGAGAATGATGGGAGCTGAATTTGAAACTGGCAAATTCTTCTTAATAGATTTCAGTTGGCACATCTTTGGAATCTGTGCCCAGCCTTTTCTCTGGCTAGCTGAGCCACCTGGATGACCTGTCAGCATTCCATCTTTCCAGTAATGATCTGTAATTGCTGGGCTCATGGGTTCCATTTTGAAATTTACTGCAGCCTGAGGGAATCTCTGTCATCTGTGGGAATCATTTGTCTCTCTATATAAAGAAGTGTCTGTGATAGTGGAAGAAGCATTCATATTTTATGTAATGATAAGGGAATATATGTACCGGATGCAGACTATAATTCCAAATTCATGCTTCACCTTGCCTGATGATTTATTGGTCACTTGGGTAGTAAAAGATTGCCTGCCTACTTCCACCTGAGAGTGTCAGCCCAGTACTCTTTAGTGAAATCCTTCTATATGGAAGCCACACCGTTAGCAATGAGAGTTTCCCGTCACAAATTTCTTTGTCTTTATTGAGTATTAAATCCTGGGTCCTTCTTTTCTTAGTTGCATGGATAATTTCTGCTTTTGCTGTCTTGTCATCAGTCTTTCAGATGCTCTGTAAGATGAAGCTGGAGGAGAGACTTCAGTGTTTCATCATAAATCCATAATCATTAAATCATCATTAATTCAGTGAAATGTAAACCAATGCAGGCCTGTGTTTGATAGGGAATAGGAAATCTGTGAGGTGCAAACCAAAGCAGGCCTGTGTTTGAGTCTTCTGAGTCTACTTCGTGGGTGACACCAACTTAATATATTTGTAGGTGGTGAATCTGGCAGGTTTTGCTCTTGATGCTGGGTACGTTTTCATTGCCAAATAGCAAAAATCATGACACCAACAGACATCTGTGTGCAAGGGAGGCTGTGTAATACTGGAAAATTGTTTTCTAAGAAACAAGACATAACATACAATTTTAGACTTGCTTCTTCCTAAGTGTAGTCTGACACAATGTTTGAATTAAGACTTTAAGATTATTCTGTTACTTGCCTGAACAACAGGTAGTAAAGACATTCTACTTCATGAAGGTTTTACTTGATTTTTTCTACCCTTACTTTTTATGTGTCATGATAGGAACAAGACAGATAATTCAAGATTTTTCCTTTGACATGGAAGATTTTATTCCTGTGCTTTGCCATGATTGAATAATTAATTTGCTTTGCTGTTATTCTTTTAGGGCACAGTGCTTTACATCTTGCAGCAAAGAACAGCCACCCTGATTGTGTTAAGAAGCTACTTCAGGTAAAAGAAAAATCAAATTAATTTTGATTTTTGAAATTTTCATTTGCTGTCCTTAGACTCATTTTATGCTAATAATCTGCACCACATGCCTATACTGTTCTATGTCCTTGACATCAAGAGAGGTGCATCAAGAGTTTAAACATAAAGACTTTAAGGACCTTGTAGGCACTATGAGTGGATGATAGAAAACAGTGTATCTTCCCTGAGTGGTCTGCAAATACAGTTTTCATGTCCAGCTGCTCTGACATAGTTTGGTTGGGTTTCAAGTAGGTTGTAGCTTCAGTTTAACTTCCTGTGTTTTGTCTGTGTGGTTGGACGACTTGGAATTAGGTGGATTAAGAGTTACAGGGGAAAAGCTTTTTCACTTCTGGGGGAATTCTGATAATGTTCCACTGGAATGCTTTCTGTCTGTTCACCATAGAAACGTTTTCAAGTTTAAAGTAAAAAAGAGACAAAAACAAAGTAGTTTAGATCCAAAAATAATATGGAAATAATAGAATCTTCAATGAAATGAGGTAAAGGACAGTGAGAGGTTAGAAAGGGAGTTGAAAGAATGGGGAGAGAAAATAAGAAAAACGAAAGTGAAGATCAACAAAAAAGTCTCATTGTGTTGAAGATGAGTGTTAGTAAGCAAAGATTTTGTCCATCTCAACTCCATTTCAGAAATCCAGGTAAGTTTTCATGGTGGTGATCAGAGAAACAGAACAGATTTTTCTGAGTTTGAAGTTATCAGATCTCAGATAAAATAATGAATACAGACTGAGAGTGCAGATGAAATAATGATTAACAGCCCCGCTGGAACATGATGGTGCAGAAAGAGAATGGATCCTGTATCCCAGCCTCCAGATTGTTTTTCCCTGGTTGCCTCAGGGCTCTCCAGCTGTCCGGTGACTGACCTCTGTCAGTGTCTCTGACAGCCCAGGGTCCAGTTTCACTGATCCCCACCTCCACACCCCTTGCAGGCGGTCTGCCCAGGGTTATCCTCAGCCCCGACCCACGTCGCCATCAGGCCGTCACTGCTGGCATCGCAGGCAGCTCAGAACCAGCCGTGCCTAACACCAAGGAGCTGCTTTTGTTGATGTTTTTCTGCTTTTATCCCAAAATGCAGGTTTATAGATACATTCCTAAGTGCAGACCTGTTGGTGATATCCTCCAGTAATTCATGCTCTTAGGATTATTTTCTGTGGACAAAAGTGTGTCTGCAAGGAATGTCTGACTGGTGTTGAGCTAAAACAGGCTGAATAATTATTTTACACAGGCAGAATCATGACATTTCTGTTACAGGATGCAACGGTCTGTGTGATCCTGTTTTCCTAGATAATCACAAGTGTGTTGGAGACAGTGCTGCATGTAAAAGTCAAAAGTTACAGTGTTTGTTTTCTAGAAACAAAAGCAACCAACTGTCCAACGAAAAGCTTTGAAACTTGTGAAGGGTTTAGAGAGCCAGTCCTTTGAGGAGCAGCTGAGGGAGCTGGTGGCATTTAGCCTGGAGAAAAGGAGGCTTAGGGTAGACCATATCACAATGTAAAAATGGCCTCAGGTTGCACCCAGGGAGCTTTAAGTTGGAAAAGAGGAAAATTTCTTCACCTGGAGGTATTTAAGAGATGTGTAGATGTGAGACATGTCTCAGTGATTAACTTGCCAGTACTGGGTTAATACTGGACTTGATGATCATGATGGCTATTTCCAACCAAAATGAACCTAGGTTTCTATAATACTCTTTCTTTGCTGTAACTAAAACAAAAGTCTTCTGTACCAAAATGAGCCTTGATAAGAATTTGAATAATTTTTTCATTACTATTTATTGCTTTGAAGTCTAGATTGATCAGTAGCATCTGATCATTGTAATACCACAAGGTATAACTGAATTGTTGTTGCTTATTTTTAAAAATGCTAATGAACCCTTATTGCATTTGACATCCCATGGGAACCTCATGAACTTTAACAAGGCCAAGTGCTGGTGCTGCACCTGGGTCAGTCCAGAGAGCCAAACGTGTCCTGGGCTGCATCCAGAGCCCCGTGGGCAGCAGGGCAGGGAGGGGATTCTGCCCCTCTGCTCTGCTCTGCTGAGACCCACCTGGAGCACTGCATCCAGCTCTGAGCTCCCAGCACAGGAGGGACAGGGACCTGCTGGAGTCAGCCCAGAGCAGGGCAATGAAGGTGATCAGAGTGATGCCTTGAGAGGCTACCTAGAACAGAGGCTGGACAGTGTTAAAGGAATAAAGTAGGTATTCATTAGAAAGGCCTTCAAAGGGTATCCACTGGACAGTACAAGGGCCTGGCAGAGGCTGCACCCAAGATGGACAATGGGTCATGAGTTTTCACTTTTATAAGTTTTGGTCCATTTACATATCAGGGTTAGTTGTCCCATTAAGCTTCAGGTTATGAAGTCCCATCCTCCCAGATTGCTCTCCACAATTTGCTGTTCTTTGTACTTTTTGGGCCTGAAGCTGCAAAGGTGTCCTTGGATACCTTGGAAATCCTTGGAAAAGGATTGTTTTGTCTAACTAAACTGTGAAGAGAACTTGCTAACACTTTATGTGCAATTCAGGCTTATGAGCTAATGCAGTACAGGTTCTGGATAATATGAAAGCTAAAACTTAAGGCATCAAAGGGATGGAGTACATCTGCTGTGAGGAAGGGTCCCAGGAGACCTTAGAGCTGCTTTTCAGTATCTAAAGGGGCCACACAAGAAAACCAAAGAGAGAGTTTTTACATGGGTATGTCATAATAGGACAAGTGGCAGTGGCTCAGACTGCAGGAGGGTAGGTTTAGATTCAGCATTAGGAAGAAATTCTTTACTGTGAGGCACTGGCACAAGTTGACCAGAGAAGTTATGGGTGCCCCATCCCTGGCAGTGTTCAAGGCCACGCTGGATGGGGCATTGAGCAGCCTGATCTAGTGGAACATGTCCCTGCCTATGGCAGGGAATTGGAACAAGATGATCTTTAAGGTTTCTTCTAATCCAAACTTTGGCATGGTTCTGTGAAATGCAGGACAAATTGCCTTAGGACGTGTTTACTTTAGCTTTTACGCTAATGTTAAAAAGAAAAAAAATAAATCTGAAGCAAGGGAGAGCTTTTATCTACTGATTTATTTATGAGATTTTTTTTTTAACTGACTTAAATTATTCTGAAACTATAGCATTTTTTAGGCATAGTTCTCTTAACCATAAGGATTTCCTATGGCTTCAATATAAGTTGGTGTGAAGACAGGAAATGCCAGATTGGTAGAGAGAGAAGCTGTACCTTCCTTCAGTGTTCTTCTCTAAAGTAGCATGTAAATCTTTTTGCAAAGATGTTAGGCACTCTGTCTATATAAAACATATGTGTTTTTTTTTACTTTGTCTTTCTCTAATTGCTTTTCTTTCTTTTCCTTGTTGAATTGTGCAGAGTAAGTGCCCAGCTGACAGCGCTGACAATTCTGGGAAAACAGCTTTACATTATGCAGGTAACTTCTTTGATAGAAGTTTATACTGTTTTGTTGTGCTTGATATTCCTAGCTTATCAGCCTAGAATTTCTTTCTGTGCCCCACTGTAATACTGCACAAATGTTGAAATTGGGGTTGAATGGACTTTCACAATTGTCTTGGTTTTTTTTAATTTAATTTTATTTTGTTTTAGCTGCATGTGGGTGTCTTCAGGCAGTTCAACTCCTGTGTGAGCACAAATGTCCCATTAACATCAAAGATTTGGTACGTACCTCCTCTCCTCTATGTCCTGCAGATACTTCAGAGCTTTCATCACTCTTATTCCAGGCCTTACCACGCTCCATCTCAGATGCAGTTCAAAGCAATGCTGTGCTCACACCTTCAGGGTTTCTCTGCTGGAGGAAATTTCTTTTGCAGCTTACCATTGCAGAGGTGTGGAAGCACTTCACAATCTCATACTGTAGTGGCAGGATTTGCTGATGGTTGAGACTTTGGCACAGATAGCTAGAATCAATTTTTACACATTCAAAACATAATTAAAATTGTTTCCATTGTCCCCAGAAGGCTTTGGAAAAGGCCCAGTATGTGGCCAAGGGCTGCAAAATGCTCACAAAGCCCAATCAGAGCATGATATGCCTGAGGGGAGCAAATATACCTCACATATTCCAAAGGCTCAGAGACACTACTGTGAAATGTCTACAACCAGCCAGATCTGGTTTTGGGAGTGATGCCTGATAGAAAACCTAATGACAAAAGGAAGGGATCTGTAAAGCACAGGCCAGGCAGGAAATAATAAAGATACTCAAACTTATTTGGTTTTGGCTTTGGTCTAAATCTGATCTTTCTAGCAAAAACAAATATATCACTGACATGTGATCTAAGATTTCAGCAGATGCATTTTAAAGGCATAAAAGGTTCATTCAGTCTTAAGGTTGTAGGAGTATCTTAAAAATGTCCTGAGCTACATCATGCCCAGGTATAGGAAAGAGAGAGACCAGCCTCAGAGGTGCATGACAAAGTGACAAGGAATGGTCGGAATTTGGGTAGTAGACCTAACTGGGAAATTCCTGTTAGCTACTAGTAAAACAATAACCTCACCTTGAAGGTGGTCAAACACTGGAACTGGTACCTAGAGCTGTGTCTTTACCTTTGGAGATGCTTAAAACATGACTGGACAAGTCTCTGAGCTATGTGCTGAAACTTGAAGTTTGCCTAGCTCTGGATTGAGAAATAAGTGGGAGAATCCCCAGATACCTCTAAAGGTGTCTTCCAACTGTGTTATTCCATGACTTCATGAAATGTTGTATTTTTGCCTAATACTTAGTTAAAATTACCGTTTTTTTTTGTGGAGCTACAGAGAGATATTTTGTCGTTTCAAAATAATTGTGCTTTAACATTGAGCAAACAGCAAAGGGAGTGAAAAAGCAAGTTCCTGCTCCCTGTCTTTTGCATTATCCTCAACAGATAAGAAAGAAATTATACTCAGCTATGTTTATGGTACCCAGGAAAAATGTGCTAGTAGCACCTCATTTTTGCTATGTAAAGGTAAAATTTGTAGCTGACTTTAAATCTCAGTGTGTTTTTGTAAGTGGATGGAATACTGTTCATAGTTTCTTTATATGCATTTCTAGGATGGGAACATACCTCTGCTGCTTGCAGTACAAAATGGTCACACAGAAGTCTGCAAATACCTTCTCGATCATGGAGCAGACATCAACACGAGAGATAAAAATGGAAGGTACAGCACATTAACATGTTGATTCTTCACCAAAGCTGACTGTCAAATGAACATTCCTTTTCAAATCCTTCCCAAAATAGTTGCTGTTAGGTGAAATAATGCTTTCTGTACTAGACAGCATACCCTGATTGCTGAGAAGGCTTACAGAATTCTGATTGAAGTAAAAGATGAAGCAGAAACTGTGTGGCTGTAAAACTAATCTGCCTGTAAGATTTTCCTAGGGATACCAGAGCATTTAAATGATTCCTGTACAAGTATGATTGATAGCACTCACCCACACATCACTTTCTAAATATCCCAGTTTTAAATGCTGCTCTGTTCTTGGAATGAGTAATACCTCCAACTTAAATCCTTAAAACTGCTACTTGTGAGCAAAATCTGTGAGGGTTGCATTTTCTGCCATAATGCAGCCACAGCAGCAAGAAAAAAATGCAGTTAATCACTATAGTGGAGATGCTGTTTTTTCAGAAGGTGCCAATTAGAGATTTTTCTGCATTAAGAGATAGTGCATGTATCAGACAACTTCTTAAAAAGCAACATCCTTGTTCTGATGATACATGCAGATGTTCTGATGATAAATGCACTTGTTCTGATAATACTGACAAAGATCAAGAGTCTTAGAAAATTATGGACTGTTTTGTAGATAGCCGATTAAATTGTGGAGGTAAAGTAGGATAGTGACAAGACTTGGCACTTACACTTCATAGCAATTTTGATTATTCTGTGTGACACAATGCTGATTCTGTTCTCTGGCAGCACCTGTGAATATAAGACTGGGCCCTAACTTGCTTTTTATCAGTCCAAAGTTCATTAGAGTACTCTTTATTTCCAGTTGTCTGAAGAAAACCCCTTTGTTTTCTCTCAGTTTTCATGGCCTCACTGGTGCTTTGAACCTGAGGTGCTGCACACTCTGGGGCCTCTGCCTTCCCCTCACTCTCCTAGTGTTTAATCAGCAGACAGTGTTAAGACTTTCTGCTTAATTGGATGAAGGAGTTTCTGTCACAGACAGGACTCCCATTTTTGTATTTTTTTTAAAGATAGTACTGTACTGTAGAAGCAACAAAACATTGTAACATGCAATGTGCTGGTTTACTTCTTGCTTTAATGGTGGTGAGGGGAGTGACTAGTCCTGCATCTCATGCTCACAGAAGTAGTTAAGAATTTTCTGAAACCGGAGAAACCTCACTCAGAGAAGGGAGGAATAACCTTGGAAAATGGCATCTCCAGATTCCTATCATGTCCAGACTAAGTGAATTATTTTGGTAATCTAAAACCATCCCTGTGACTCTGGAGGTGTTATCCGAGCTGTCACTCACCACTACTTTTAGCACAGTACTGCAACAGCATCACTTTTCCGAGTGACTCACCCATTACAGGGAGTATGTTTAATTCATTAGTGAAACTGTTGTCTTAATAGCAAATATTATCACTGTAGTAACTTTTCAGCATTATATCTGCACTGAGGAATGTATTTGGCAGTAAACTTGGCCAACCTATTAGACATGTTTTCAGGCTGAGAAAGGAGAACTGTGCCTGAGCAGGAAGGCAGTATTAAAGCATGCTTGAAAGGTGAGGTTTTCTGTGTGTTTGCAATTATTCTTTATGTCTCTTATGACCCCTTCAAACAATTGAGGAAAGCAGATGCATGTTAGGAAAAGATTCCTTCTGTATGCTGTGCTTACTCCAGGAGCTGTCTCTGTGCAGCTGCCCTCTGTTGGAAAGGGAATTGTTTGTGCTGTTATGAACTCCTTTTTTTCTTTTTTTTAGGCTGACAGTAGCACAGGGTTTGAGGTCAAACTCATCTCTTGGACTCACTGAAAATCTTTTAGATTTAATTGTCTTTTTGATTGAAATCTGTCTATTTTGTCTCGAACACAGCATGTGGAGGAGAGCAGGAATGAAATAAAGGTTTTCATGTTGTACCACCACTGTAATCAGAGCATAGCAGTGAGATTTGTTTGTCGGACTTTACCCTGGTGCCATTTCTATCTGTGACTCTCCTCTCAGCCTCAGGAAGCCATATTTAGAAATGTTTGCAGACCTCTATTTGCAGCTGGAGTATATGAGGAAGAGGAGCAAGAGCTGGCCAGTCTTTGTTTGTAAGGAGAAAGAGAAGTCACATTTATATAACAATAAACATACTGATGGAATTTTGGACTTTATTGCACAATAACAGTCATAATATTTTTTTTTTCCCTGAAAAAATGAGCTGCTAAAGAGAATGCCTTGACACTTGCCGTTTGTGTTTTGTTTTTTTGGTTTTTTTTTTCTCTTGTTCAGAACTGCCTTGATGATGGCTTGTGAAGCTAGTAGCCTTAACATGGTGGAAGCTTTCCTTGGGAGAGGTGCAGATATCAGTTTAGTAGATGTCTTTGGACAGAATGCTCTGCATTATGCCAAGCTCTCTGAGAATCCAGGGATCCAGAATCTCCTGTCGTCAAAGATATCTCAGGATGTGGGTATGTGAGAGGCTGACCTGCACTTTGTCACTTCTTGATTTAGCACTGAGCAAATTTACTTAAAAGTGTAGCCTGATATGTTGCAAAAGCCATTTTCAAGATTACCTGGCTGAGACTTCCCAAAACTCTTTGCTGTAGATGGTAATATTTAGCATGGGCTAAAACCCTGAGCAGGCCAAAAAGAGGTGTATTGGAGAAAAACAAAGTTGATTTAGCAGCATAGTGAAATTCTGCATGCAATTTGGAATGGATTCTCTTTTATACATAGAACCCCTCAGTAGAGGGGTTGGAGAAGGAACTAAAGCAAGCAGAGCATTTTATGGTCGAACTACAATGGATTTCTGCAGTAGGAAACTTAATGCATAAGAATGGTGCAAGACCAGAATAAGAATTGTCATGATTCTTCGGATTTTGTCTCAAAATGAAACCAGACAGTAGCAGAGAAAGAATGTGATTGAAATGGAATTTGCAAATTGTATTTTTCAGGTTTCAGACAGGAATTCAAAAACCAAACCATTTATCTATGGTCTGGGAAGCAGAGCAGAGAGGTGGGTTAAGAAGGGAAAGTAATTCCTCCTTTAATAACTTCTCTTTATTCCACTTCTTTTCTGCTCCACAGAGGCAAAGTCTCCAACAAAAGCGAAGCAGGTATTTGTCCTTTTGGTTTTGAAAATACTCTGACTCTCTAGACTTGTAACATAACAAAAAAAAGTAACGGAAGCACTAGTAAGTGTCATTGTGAGATGGGTTGCCATGACTACTATGTAATGGAAAAGGTTTTTCTTGCTTTGGTAAGAAATGTGTTTCAGGAACACTACTTTTAGACTTGGCTTCTCTGTGTAACAGCAGCAGGCACCCTTGGTGAGGGGAGGAAAGGAGGGTGTGTGTGTATGTGCGTGTGTGCTGGGGTGATTCCTGCTTTCCTCGTGTAATGCAGGAGCTTGGCTCTTTGAATTGCAGAAAAGAGGATCTAGAGAAATTCTCTCTTTCTAAAACATAAAATTAAAGGTTATCCCTGGTTTTGCTGGAGACCCCTTCCTGTGAGAATCACGGCAGATTTAGTCGATTAAATTAGTTTCTCACATTTTTTATTCAGTGTCCTATCTTGGAGTGCAAGTAGACCTTGTAGACCTGCTGGTGGCTGGGAAGTAGACAAGGGTGCAATGCATTGGTCATTCCTTCTCTGAGTGCAGAGGTGGGTTTTTTGGGGGGCTCAGGCAGAAGCTGGTAGAGAGGAAAGATGTTAGCTGTAAAGAATGGCATGACTGGGCTGTGCTGAATGGAAGTGTTTTAGGGTCACTGGTGCTAAACCTGTTGTCAGCTTCTGCTTTTTCACTAAATCTTGTTTGTTTCCACTGAAGCATGGTTTACAAGGGAGCAGATTCTTATTGTCAGGCATGTTTAATATCTTTGTGTTAGTAGAGATGTGGTCTTTACCCAGGGGGAAAAAGGCACTGCATGAGCTGCTAAAGTTGATATTAATGTGGGATTTATTTTTTATTTTTTTTTATAAAACAACTTGCTCATACTTTACTAACCAAACTAACAAACCTACCTTTTCTGGCTGGTGAAACTTGCAGCATGATCAAGGCTCTAAATTAAGTTCAGAAAGAAGTGGAACTCCAAAAAAACGCAAAGCCCCACCTCCTCCTATCAGTCCTATTCAGGTAAAGAAAAGACAAATTTTGAGATGCTTTTAGGGGATATAAAGCATTTTGAACATTATTAGAGTTATGTGGGCAGGATTTTTTCTGTCACTGTTATTTTATATGCCTATCTTACCATGAGTACTTTTCCTGACATTAGGATGACACCATGAAAGCTCATATTGCTTAGATTAACTAAGCAAAACTGCTTAGAATACAGCATGGTCCAAGATACAACTGTACAAATTTTACTGTACAATTGCTTCTTCCAACTAAAGTTGTTGTTCTTTTTGGCGATTGCAATAAGTAAATGATGAGTTCCTTATATTTTAGTTATACATATATATGGATATATATTATTATGGGCATATAAACATATAAAAATAAAATACTTAACTGCTTTTTGATACTATATAAGCCTATTTAATAGTTAGGTTTTGTCTTAAACCAGAATGTAACCTGTGTAACAGCTACACTTCTTATGTAATAATGATTCAGAAGGGCACTAAATAATTAGGTCTATTCTCTGAAAGTAATCTAGAATTGTGACTTACATTAGTGCAGGTAAAAGTACTTGTTAATGCATGTGTATGCATATATATATGTGTGTGTATTTGTGTGTTTGTATATATATATATAGATATACACATATGTATGTAAATATGGGCACATGTTAGGGAGGTACCTGTATGTGCATGTTTGTATGCATACCTATTTATATAAAATTTTTTACAGGTTAATGATTTGTCCTCTCCACACTCATCAACTTCAACTCCCATGACTGGAAAAGGGCAGGCTTTCTTTGCTGATCAAGTGTGCAAGGTATCAGTGTTCCATTCTTATGAGCTTAGGGAGGGAAAGTACAGGATCTGTTTTGCTTGCTGTTCTATTTTGATGACTGCAGTCTCCTGTGACTTAATTAGCTGAATTTTAGGAACAAAAACGAATCCAAATCTATTTCAATGCAATTCATAAAACAAGCCTAAAGATCACTTTAATGTGTGTAAAACATATAAGTAGTCATAGGTGAGTTAGTGTTTAGAAGCATGGTTATGAAAGTATTAATGTTCTAATAATTCAATTTCTAATGTCAGCAAAGTGCATGGAATTGGGCAGTGCTAAAAGACACCATTTTACCAAAAGATGTGAGTGAAAGGGTTGAGTGTGTTCTGTCTGATCTTTACCTTGTGTTGCTGAAGATTTCTTTAAGCACATGTCAGTGTGTTGCTATTACTTATCACAGGGTTTGTAGTCTTCCAAACTATTTACAAGATGCCTGTGTTTCATTAGTATTTAAGGGGAATTGGGCAATGGAACTTGAATGGCTGTAGCACACTTTGAAATACTGGACACATGCTACAATTAAACAAGACCTCAGAAATAAAAGACATCCACTTGGACAGGCTTTATCCAGCAGAATCTATACTGTCTATAGTTGTTTTTGCTGATCTGTCCAGCTTTACATCTGCTTTCTGTGAAAATGTTTTCTTTTGATGTCTTAGCAGGAAGAATTCAGCTCCTTTCACAGGGATAATAAAGACAGACTGAGTGACAGCACAACAGGTATACAAATAATCCTTATCTCATCAGGTGTTTTAGGTGGCATGAAATGCTGAAAACCTCTGTACCTTTCTACTTAGAACATGAGACACACTAAGTATTGAGTGACATTTTGTAATTCCACAAGCAGCTCCCCACCAAAACATCCTGCTTCTATTGCATTAACCTAGCACACTCTTGGGGAGTTTGTAGGAACAGTTTGCTTGCTCATTGCATTTAGTGGTCATGAGAACAAGCTGTTTAAATGTTGGAATAACTAACTAAATAGCATTTCTGCTTTTTGAACCCTTTTGAATCTTTTTTTTTTCCCTCTGAAGGTGCTGATAGTTTATTGGATGTGAGTTCTGAAGCTGACCAACAAGATCTACTTCTGCTGATGCAAGCAAAAATTGCTTCTCTGACATTGCACAATAAGGAGCTGCAGGACAAATTACAGGTGGCATATTTTTGTGCTGTTCTGGTGCTCTCTTAATCTGCTAGGCAGAACAAAGAGCTGCTTACTGTTTTAAAGAGTTGTACTGTGGAGATCTTTTAATGAGCTTGTGGGTAAGATCATGGAAACACTCTGCCCCAAAGGATTAAATCAGTGTTTTGATCTTCTCACTTTTCCATAAATTACTGAATAACTTTGTTTATTATGATAACTGCATTCTAAAATATGTTGTTAACAGTTGTGCTAGAAGAATTTTAATTTGCATAGCTTTGATTATTAGTTTATGGAGCTCAGCCCAGACTTTCAGAGGAGCTTGGCACTTACTGCCTTCTCTCACTGTAGATGACTAAATGGGAGCAGCTGAATTTTGAACTTATCCAAAACTTTCTTCGATGGCTCTTTCATCATCTGTCTCTATAGGGTGTGGCAATACTTCCTTGCTTACTCTGTTCTAAAAAAATTAGAATCATGTACTTGGTTTTATTGTGCAATTTTTGGTGTGTTTTTTTGGACAGGAAAGAACACCTAAAGAAGGGGATTCAACTATAGAATCTTATTCATCCCAAACACAGCTTGAGAAAACAACAGAGAGACAAAATGAGTTCTTTGTGCAGGAGCTGAAGCCTACATTAAATGCCACTCAAATCCAAGAAAAGTTGACAAGCCCCAGAGAAGTAAAAGTAAAGTACCTCCAGGAAGACTTAAAGGATGTGCAGAGAAAATTAGAGAATTCTGAAGCCAAAAGAAAGCATGTGGAAACTCAAGTCCAGTCTAGAGTATCAGAAACAGATCATTTAAATAGCCCAGACATTTCAGAAAATGGTTCTGATCTTAATTTGAAATTTGAAGAAACTCAAAACAGGCATGAGGAAGCTGTGAAAGAGATTTTGAGTGTACAAAGGCAAAAGAAGCCAGGTCTTGTTTCCTCTGAAAGTGAAGAAACCAGTTCTGATCTAAGTATGTTGAAGGTTACATATGGAGAAGTTGAAGCACTTAAGCAAGAATTGAAGAAAGCATTGGAGGAAAGTGAAAGACAAAAAGAAAAAGTGAGAGAGCTACAGAAAAAGTTTGAAGACAGAGAGCAGAAGATAGCAGGCAAATTATCTGTGGAAGAGTGTGAGGAAATGAAGAATTCATATTGTTCAGTTATTGAGAACATTAATCAAGAGAAAGCATTGCTAATTGAGAGGTACAAGGAAGGGCAAGAGGAAATTAAAAGGCTACAGGACAAGCTGACAAATCAGATGCAGTTGGAATCTGGTGCTGAAGCTGGAGAAAGGAAAGATGTGATGCACAGAACCATAGATGAGCTCAACAGGCAACTTAGTGAATTGTCTCAGTTGTACAAGGAAGCACAAACAGAGCTTGAAGACTACAGGAAGAAAAAAATTCTAGATGATACAGCTTCAGACTACATTCCTAGAGATGAACATGAGAAACTGATGGAGGTAACAAATTCTTTGAGATACAAAGCAGAAAATGAGTTATCAGAAATGAAATCTCAGTACACAAAAGTATTAGATGAATCAGAGGAACTCAAGCAACTGTTAGACATTCAGAAGCAAAACTCTTTGCCAATTACTGAACACCGTCAGGTAATCAATGCACTCAGAAATACCATAAAGGAGATGGAGGAAGAAATAAATGAGCTCAAACGACTACTTAGCAACAAGGAAAGTGATTTAAGAAACTTGGAAAAGGAGTTACTGGAAGAAAAAGCTGCAATTAATGAAGCCATGGTACCCAAGGCCACATATGAAAAGCTCCAGTCCTCACTAGAAGGTGAAGTTAGTGCTTTGTCATCCAAACTGAAGGATGTAATCCGAGAGAAGGAAAATATATCCTTAGATGCCATGAAACTGAGAAATGAAATTTTGCACTTGAAAGAAGCAAAAGAAAGTATGCATACTCTGCTTGAAGCAAAGGAGCGGGAGGTGACAGATCTTCAGCACAAGTACCACCAAGTTCAAGAAGCTCTTACCGAAATGAAAAACTCATCAAAACTAGAAGAAGATAAAGACAGAAAGGTCAGTGACTCAGTACAGTGGAGGGGTAGTGTGAGTTCAGAGTGCAAGGCGTGTTTACTGGTGCATGAGTGCCCTAACAGTGTTGGTTCAAGTACCTTCTGAGTCCATTTCCCCCTCTGAAAATCCAGGTATCGAAGGCAAAGGAGTTTTCTTTATTTTTTTTTCTTTGCAGTTGGTTTCCCTCCCCTGTAGAGATAGACAAAATCTTTCCATTTACCTCCTTCAAGTTCTGCTTAGGTTGGGTTCACACTATTCAGGCAGCTGAAGTCAAAGAAGTGATATTTACAGCAGGAAGATATTCCAGAGGAGACAAGAAAACAAAGTATCAGGAAGGCGCAAAAATTCACTGGTGGCTAAAATTCACTACATCATCTCAACCATAGCATGATTTGACTAAATTTCCTCTGCAGCTACCATATCCGTCACTACAAATTCCTTTATACAGAGCTATGCATTTTGGTAGCTGTGAATAGCTGGCCTGTGTTTGGTTCAGCAGCAGAATTCTTAAAGGTGGTAAATGCAGCCCTTCTTATTAAATATTGCCAATGTTCAGAAAAAGGAGTGCAGCTTGAATAGACTGGACTAGGATGGGGAATAGAGGAGCATTGTAACCCTTTGCTTACATGACATCTCTCTTTGTCCATAGAGGTTTTTTACAATTTGGTTTTCCCCACTTCTTAGATTTAAGTCACAAATAACTCAAAGATAAGGCACATAAGAATACAGTATGCATAGCATCTTTTAATCAAAACCTACATTTTGCCTCCATAGATCAATGAAATGTCCAAGGAAATTAGCAAATTAAAAGAAGCGTTGAACAGCCTTTCTCAGCTCTCCTACTCAACCAGTGCCCCGAAAAGACAAAGCCAGCAGCTGGAGGTGTTACAGCAACAAGTGAAGCAGTTGCAAAACCAACTGACTGTAAGTGTGACAGTTTGTAAACCAAACATTAGTCCCAGTTCTCCAAAGAAACATGTACTGTTCTTCACTCTGCCTTATTTAAAATAGGCTACAGTCAGTGCGTACATGGAATCTTCATCCAAAAAATCTGTAATTTCTGTTTCTCTGAAACTTGTAGGAATTTGCAAGTCATAATTAGCACTTTAGAAAGAGCATAACTAAAGAAAGCTGGTTTTCCACATATTTTTCTCAGACCAGTTGAGAAACAGATTTTTTGTACTAAAATGGAGTGACCAAACCTGCTGCTCAGACCTTAATTTGTGGAAATATATGATCAGTTTGCAGAAGATTCTCAAGAACATTCATCAGCTGAAGTTGTTTTGGGATTTTAAGCTTTTTGGAAGAAAGTATGACATTTCAAGTCAAGCAAATGCATCTTTGTATAGGGAGCATAGTTTATTCTCTGAAATTCTGAATGCCTTACACATTTTTTTTTTCCATTTTGTTGTTTGTGCTTGAAAGGTCCAGTCTTCTAAGCTGGGTTGAGTCATAATTGATATTTCCTAGAATTTGCTTGTACAGAGGAGCACTTTATCCACTGTTGAGGATGAAAAGAAGGTATTGTCCACTAGAGGCCTTTGTTGAGGGCTCTGGAGAACCTCTGAAAGAATTCCCAGACTGACATGCTAAGTGGTGTGCTACCTTTCCTAGCTGAAAAAAAGAGGGCCCAGTATGCCAGAAGAACTCCCTTGCACATGAGAGAAATAGTAGGCAGAGCATCCTATCAGTGTGAAGGCCCAGACTTTTTTATTCCAGTCCTTCGTGTCTGAAAGGACCCTTCATCTCCCACTAATTAGGATCAGCAAATTAGTGTAGAAGGGCAAAGGTATACAGCACATTGGGAAAGCAGGTAAGATTTAAAACAGGACCGAAACACTCTTTCCTTCTTGTAGGTTAGCTTTCCTAACAGCTTCATGTATCTTTGGAAAGGTGGCAGTCTGTGATCATTGAAAAGGATTGGATGGCATTCCTTAAGTCACGGTCCTGTAGGGTAAGATCTTTGTGAGCACCTCCTTTCACCTGGGAAGGCATCTGCTCTAACAGAGGGATTGATGCCTTTTTCAGCCTCACCTAAAAACAGAGGCCAGACAGAATTAAGAGAATAAAAGCAGATATATTTAATGAAGGGCCTTCAGTTACATTAAGGGTGGACAAAGCCTCCCCAAAGGGGCTATATGCAAGATGGAAGACGGTCACAAGTTTTTCAGACAATTCTAATATATCAGGGATTAATGCTCCAGTTACAGCTTCAGGTAATGAAGTAATTTACCCCCAGTTTTCCTCTCCCCCCAGTTCACTTCTGTTTATACTTTTCAAAGCCTGGGGCAGTAAGGTGTCCTTGAGCTACCAGCCTAGAGAGGGAATTGTTTTGTCTGAATAAAATGGGAGAACAGTAACTGACAGGCTATGGAGTTTTAGAGCTATACCCTAAAGCAGTACAGGATTTGAAAAATATGAAAGCTGAAATCCTAAGGCATCAAGGCCACTGCTTTCAGGGAAGAGCTGAGTTTTAGAGCTGATTTGTCAGAGTACTGTTGTCTTTCCTCAATTCTGGTTGCTAATAAGCTTGGAAATAGAGTATGTTCTCATTCCACACCGTTGCAGCTCAGTGCTTGTTAAAACTGATGATATCACCAGCTCTTTTACTGGGGTAGGTAGAACTACAGCATTTTCCTGGACATGCTTCCAAGCAAATTAAGAGTGCCTGGTGACACAAAACTGTCTGAACTGGTTTTCAATGCATTACATAAGACTATAGTTTGAATTCTCCCCAGTCAAAATCTACTTGGGGAGTTCTGAGTTCAATAGTTCTGAATGCTCTGTGCCTTTCTGCTTATCTGTTTTTTAGGAAACAAAGAAACAACACCAGGAAATTGTCTCAGTTTACAGGATGCACCTTCTCTATGCTGTGCAGGTACGGTTGCATGCTGTCAGTCACTCAGTGCTAGTGTATTAAGTGAAGATGTTTCTTCTGCAGATTTAGTAAGAATTTTGCATGTTTTCACTTAGAAAACATCCCTCCTGTAAGGTATGACAGTTCAAGAACAATTTTAACACTGCTTCCACTTGGGAAATTGATCTAATTAATATACCTGAAAAATAGTTTGTCAGTGTTCTTAAAGACTGGAGCTGCATTCATTCAATCATCTTTTTTTCTCTCTCCCTTTGTCTAGGGTCAAATGGATGAAGATGTCCAGAAAGTGCTTAAACAAATTTTATCAATGTGTAAAAGCCAATCACAGAAAAAGTAAACAAAAAAGCCAAGGAAAACTCCCTATTTTTATTAACCCTGTTATGGTTCTTTTATCTAGATTTGCCTTAACGTAAGATTTCAAATTGGCAATTTGCTGCTTTTGTGTTACTGTGCTATTTGTGAGGGGGATATATTTGTCTGTCTGTACCACTTCCATGTGCATTTCCATGTGCAGTAGCTAAACACACGTCTGCTTTTTATACCCAAAATGCAAGTATGCTCTTCAGACTTTTTACATAGGCCACTCCACGTCATGTTTACCCTGTGAATACTATTCCAGCTTCCTCCAACAGCAGCAGGTTAACCTGGGGGAAAGCACTGGTGTTGCCTGGGTAAAGGTGGAATTCTCTGTGAGGTCTTCTGTACTGATTTTAAGCTGCATCTCGTTACTGGGTGTGTTTGATGCTGCAGCACTCAGATTGCTGACATTTTGCCACGTGAGTCTTTGGCAGAGCAGAAGTGAACCTTGCAGCAGCGAGCAGGAGTAGATATTTATGCTGAGCCAGAATGTCGAACAGCTACACTTCCTGGTGCAATGTTATTTAAGATTAACACACTAAAACGTAGCTGCCCCAATTCACCCAATGCACTGAGTACACAAAACCCATCATAGTTTCCTTAACTACCTGGTAGTGGAATGAAACTATTTCAAAAGGTAAAAGCATTAGTTTATTGAAGTTACATACAGACAGAACTGTCTCTATAAACAGCCCTTTATGATAGGTTTAGCTGTCTATGCAAGCATTGGCCATGAAGCTCAGGAACAAAACCAGGTCATATACTTTTAGACAAGGGATTTTAGTGAACACAGGATGTTTACAGTGAATGTCAATGCCTCATACTTCCTAACCTCACTTTTGTAAAGATCTTCTCTGCAGTATATTTTTACTGGCCCTCTAATGAATTTTTTTGTAACAAAACCATTTTTTCTACATAATATTTGCATTAAGCTTATTAACAAATATTTTTAGTAATTGTGTCTTAGAGAGTTTCTTTTTATACCCCCAAGTACTCAGTAATAGTGAAGCATAGTGAAGTGTTTTCAGTTTGTAAGAAATTTGTATGGAATAATAGACCTGTCTGTCAGTGTGGTCCAGAGCAGTTAAGTGTAAAATTCAGCCTGCTGTTCCAAAAAAATTTAGAGATTATAGGTAGATAACAGCAGGAGGTGTCAAAAAATTCTGTATGTTGTTTCTAGAGGCTATGGGCATCAATAAAGCCTTTATCAGCACTTCTACATTTAAAGTCAAATGAAAATGCCTGATGTGGAATAGAATGAAACTATGGAAAAATGTTTTAAGCACACACTGCACTTGAGGGTACAACCATTTTAACAAGCTTGTGGCTTCAATATGGTATTGTGGTTTTTTTTTATTCTATGGGGATATGTCTCTATTAATAGAGAAATCTTTCAGAGCTATATAATCTATGAAGTTTATATAGAGTCATAATATGACAGGAGTCAGCAGTGCCTCAGGCTGACTGAATTCATAGTGCACTTATATCAGATAATTCCTAACTCTGGCAAAGCTAAATGGATTTTAAAAACAAAAAGAAAAACACCAACTTTGCATCAGTTAGACCTTGGTGTTACTTTTCTTGAGTGGTTTAACTAATGCCATCTAATTTTGAACAGTATTTTATAGTTAGCTTTGAAAATGCTCCAAAGAAATGTGAAAAAATTTTGCTGCATCACTTCAAAAAGAACAAAATTTTAAGCATGCTAATGCTGCAAGTATAAAACTTGATGAACCATTCTGTAGGTTGCCTGATGGATTTAGTCTTCTACTTTGGTTTGGTTTGTATATTTATTACAATTATCTTTGTGGAATATTGGAAATTATATACTACAGCATAACAAGTTTCTTTATATGTAATTTTCAAGAAGTTTCCTCATGCAGCAAATAAACTATTTCCAATTTTTTTTTTCATTTTTGTCTTCATTAACTTTTTGTATTGAGGGAAATCTCACTACACTGTTCTAACATCTACTGTTCTAACAGTACAGATGTGTTCTATATCTCCTGTTTAAACGGATGGTGCAAGAATCAGGTTTTCCTCCCTGAAATTGCATCTTCATTATTAACTGTCTTGATTTGTTGTGTGAAATAAATCCAGTCCAAACACAGTGAGTTTTGCAGATGATGCCTTCTATTGCATTGATAAGTTTGTAGCCATTTCTCACATGGACATCCTGCTAGAGGTAATACAGGTTTCCCATTTGCCACTGGATTTATTCCAACAAAGTTTAAAATACCTTAGAGCTGCAGAACACATCGGTGATGTCCCACAGTTCTTCAAAACTGGTGGTTCTCTGTCACACTGCACTTCACAGACAGAACTACAAGGAGAATATATCTAAGTGTTTATGCATATGGATATGTCTGCTTTTTAAACTTAGTTACACAGTCAGCTCCATTGCCTTTTATCATCTCTTCTCAGTTTTATTTGAGAAACTGTTCTATCAGTGACTGATCTTGCCTGAAGGAATTGCATCTCTTGTGATCACATCCCGAGGCGCTTTAGCCTCTTGTAGCAAATTTCTTTAAGCTGCCCAGCACTGGGTTCCCTTTGAAGATGGACAAGCTGACATGCAGAGTCTGGGCCTGTGGGGTACATCTGCCTAAGCTGCTACTCTGAAACATCCACATCTGTTTCTGGCTCCTGCATGGTCAGTCATAACAGCATGGGCAGCATTTTTGTAGCGAATTCCTTTCCCTCACTCCTCTGAGTGCATGAGTACTGGCAATAAACTCCTCTTGCCAAACTCACTCACTGCAGTTTGCACACAACAGATATAATTTGGTCAGAGAGCTTGATCAATATTGGTTCTTCTCATCTGCCCCATGTCCTGTCACAGCAGGGAATGGTGACAAATGATGGTAGCAGGCTTCAGATGGAATTTGGGAGGAGGTTACATCCTAGACCTGCTTTAAGATCACCTTTTCTTTTTCTTCCTTTTTTTTTTTTTTTTCTTTTTGTCCCTTTCTCTTGCTGTGTAAACTTAAGGGCTAGTTCCTGTAAGCTGGTGTTGCCCTGGTTATTTATCATCTGGCTCTCACAGGGTCCTTCTTTTGCCAACCCAAATCAACTTGAGAAGATGGTGGAGGTGGAAAACACAGAAGATTTCAGCAGCAATCAGATAACTTTTTGCAGTGTGCCATGTGTCCTTGCTGGACAGATCTTTTGGCTGCAGCAGCACATAGTGAAGCATAACCAACACCTGAGCACAGGGATCATTGTCCTCTGAGATGAGTCTGGGTTCCTGGGCACATTGCATAGCAGACTTCCTGCTAGACCCTCGTGGTTAGACGCACAGGTCGAGAGCCAATCTTGCCCCTTGCTGGCTGAGCAGGGGGCTCAGGGATGGCAGAATGACCTGCTGATTGCCTTCCCACCTGTCCTCAGGGCAGCTCCGTGGTGATGTGATGTGCTGTGTGTCAGCATAAGACAGCAAAAGCCCAGGGAAGACCACGCTGCTCTGTGCTGCAGCAAACCACACACAGCCCCAGGAGAAGCAGCCAAGAAAAGGCCAGTGGATAAGCTGGCAAGAAATCCCTTGGCAAATGCCATTTCACTGTATGGAGCTGTTAAAGCCCACTTCATGTTCTGTGAGTTTGCCTGAGAATAGCTGGCCTGGGGGGTAGAGGTAGGTGGGGTGTGATTTCAGTGCTGGGTGATTCAGAGCTACATAAACTACTGCTGCAGTACATACATTGTGTTTACACCTCTCTGGAGGGGTCTGGCCAAGTGGGGTACAGTAGCAGGCTCAGGGCCGGCTATGGCTCCGTGGAGGGATGTTTAGAGATAGGTATTTGCTGAGACAGGAATTGAACCAGAAATCCTCACTCTGGTCCTCCAGGCCTGCTTATCCCTCTGTGACCCCATAGGCTAGTTTCCCTAACCCTTACAACTGGTCAGTTTCCAAGCCCCCCTAACCCTATAAAAGGGGCTGTCTTGGCCCATTTTGTTAGAAGAGCTGCCATCGGATCCTTCGCGAATCCCTCAGAATAAACCATCGTGGAACACTCTGATGCCGCCTTCTCATCTCTCTCGTCTGCTTTTCTGGAAGCCACGACCAGCCAGAGCCCCTTGGCAAGCTAAGAGCTGAAACCATAAAGGAGCTGATATCACTAAGAGCTGACAATCACTGAGCTTGCTAAGGTGGCCATGGCTGTGCAGCAGTTCGGGCTCGGAAACAGCCCCCGAAGGGCTGAGGTATCCGGCCTTGAGACTGCTTGCCTGGGGCGCTCGGACCCTATGGGGAATCAGCTATCCAGCTAAGAAGCAAGGTCCTGTGGCTTCATTATTTTTACAGGGTACCAGCCTGGAGTGTGCAGGAGGATAAGCCAAGAGGCTGGAGTACCACATGGGATAATGGGAGGAGAGCTGACTCATGGCACTAGAACAGGGGGTTCATGTGCCCTTTGCCTGTCTGACCTTCCCCAGGGAGGCTCTTGCTTGGGTCAGCCACACCAAAGCATCCTGGGGCTTTCTTCACACCAGTGCCAGCCCTCATCTGAGCAAGAGGCAGACACAGAAGGCAGAGGCAATCTGCTCTCACATGTGGCAGAGACCCAAGTGCTGCAGGGAAGAATTGCTGTCTCAGGTGGTGTGGTCAGGCCTCCCTGTGCAGGGCAGGTCCTGTGGCTTTGGATGTCTGGGGGTCAGGGCCTCAGTCTCCTGCTTGGGACCCAGGCTGCAGAGCAGCTGTGCCTGTTGGGGAATTGTGTGGAAAAGCTCTGGGGGAGCTAGGTGTGGAGGTTTCAGAGTAGCATAGACAAATGTGATGCACTTCATCAAATATCCCACAGGAACAGCTGTAACACAGCTAAATTTTTTCAAGGAAATAGAAGTTGGTGCAAGGCTTTTAGGACAGTTCAGTGATATAATCATCTATTAACTGTGGGTTTGGTCTGCCACAGAGAATACTAAAAGTACTGAATTTAATGTCAAAGCACAGTACAAGAGTTTGAGTACCTTGGAACCTTCATCTGTAACACCACTTGGTTCTGCAGCTATGGGTCACTGTGTGTGCTCGTGGGTGCTCCCCAGTTCTCAGCAGAGCATTTCACAGAAGTGAAGTTTCAAATGCTTTTCTTCTTCCCTGCCTCCTCCCCTGTTTGGATCCTTCACAATCCTTTTGAACATAAGACACTAAGCACAGACTAGAACCATATTTTGTTTTGGTTTTATATCTGTGTTCTTCTAAGGGCAGTAACAAATTCATTCTCCTCAACAGTCATTTCCTTAAACCCCTGTCTTAGAATTACAGTGGTAAATTGCAGCTGAATAAAAATCAGTTACTTGGTGTCTACTAATTTGAGGAAGGTTTCAAATATAAAATGAGTTAAAATTTTTGTAACTACAGAACAGATCTACCAGTCAAGTCTGCTGCTGGCAAGAACGTTTGTGCCTTGCCCAACCACTGTCAGTTAGATTCCCCAAGCTTCAGTACTGTGTGACAAAAAGTCTTCTTGGAGAAATGACAGCCTCTGTCACATCAGACACAGTGGTGGCAGACTGTATGGACTGCATGGACTGCCACTAACATGTGATTCCTCTGATGACCATTTTTTGCCTTTACACAAGCAGCAAAAATCAGCTTGCTTTTAGCCCTGCTGATGCCAGTCCCCAGTCCTACAGGTGGCTTTGGTCTGTTTTGTGCTATCACCCTTAGCTCCTGGGGCATTTTAGGGCAGTGCATTTGTAGGTATTTCCAAACCTTTGGCTGCCCTGACAGATGCTGAATTGATGAGTTTAACACAGGTTAATGCAATCACTGGGCTTTCAGTGTATTATTTTAAAAGCCTGCTTGCATGTTGATCTGTCCAAATTCACAGTATTGGCCCTCTTTGTACATTTTCCAACAGCCTGAAATGCTCAGACAGTTGGTAATGGGGCCTCCTACCAGCAGCTGGAGATTGGAAACAGGCACATCTCAGTGACATCATCTCCTGCAAGGGGCTCAGTGCTGGAGCCCACGGGTGTCCGTCTGCTCCTGCCTGCCTGCTGGGCCCTGCACGCTCATGGTGTGATGCTGTTAACCCTGCCCAGGGAGGATGCTGCAGCTGCAACCCTGCTGGTACCCTCAGGAGACTGACATTGCCTGCATCAAAACACCACTGTGCCTGTATGGGAAGCTGTTGCTCCGCTGTAGTTGCCTTTCCCTTTGGGATTAGCCAAAATGCTCCTCAGTGATGGCTGGGCTCAGGCCCACAGGACTCTTCCTGCATTCCTTGTCGTAGAGCAGCAACAGTCCCCACCTGCTGCACATTCAGAAGCCCTGTCCAAAAATGTTTGGATGCATTTGCTTCTCTGTAAACACTCTACTGCCCCTCAGGAGTCATCCCCCAAAAAGTCTGAGGAGCAAGGGGTTGCTGGATTAAACTGCATTTTCCAGACAAAAATTAAAAAAACTCAAAACATTCCTAAGAAAGCAACCTGGCATTCCTTCCTCTCAGAGCCTCCCTGGCAGCTGGAAAACTGTGGGGAGTGACACTCAAAGCACAGAGGTCTGCACTGCCCTGTTCCTAGAAACAGATTGTCTGGATTCTTGCTGTTCAAAGTACAGCTCCCAAAAAAAGTGGCGCTGCATTCAGCAGTTGTTGGGGCCACAGCTGGGTGTGAGCACAGCTGGACAGATGTTGCAGAGCTGGTGCAGAGGTACCTGTGAGGCATTACAGAGCCAGGTGCCTGCAGGAAGGTCACGGTGGGGAGGGCAGGTGCTCCCCAGGTTGTGCTGCTCCTGCATTGTCCCCTGCACGTGTGCGGAGCCCTGGGCTCTCTGGGGGTGGCTGTGTGGTTTTCAGAGTGTCTCTAAAATTCCTGCCCTTGCTGCTACATGAAGAATTTGTGTCACCGTCCTACGACTGGCAAGGGGCAGGCCGGCAGAGTTTGCTCTGCAGATGCTTTGGCCGGTGGGTGACTGGCACCATGTTCCCTTGTGAATATCTGCATAATTAAAGCCAACCAGGATCACCCAGACTGGGTTGCAGCATGGAGGAAGAGGAGGGCGTGCAGGTCTGTGCAGCCCATGCCTCTCTGACAACATTTCTGGGAGCTTTGGTCAGCTCCGGAGAGAGACTGCTCGCAGCCGCACCCTGGATATACCCCAGCTCCTCCAGAACCTGTCCCATGCCAGTAGCTAGTTTATTAGGAGAGTAAATGTGTTTGGCCGGCTTGTTGTCCAGAAAAAATCCGATTCGTTTCCCGGTGTGCGACAAGCAACTAATTACACACTCAAGAGAAACAACTTATTATTTATTCCAGTGGCACAAGCCTGGGTGCTCAGTGGTGTTCCAAAAATCAAGCACACCAACTCTCAAAACTTTTTACTATTTATACACTCTAGTGTTAAGGAAACTCCCCAGTCTAACCAGCGTTGAAGCCCTCTGGCACTCACACTCCCAGTGACACAGCTGGGACCAAAGCTCCTTCACAGTCAGACCAGGCTAGCAGCTGACGCCCCAAACGCTTCACTCACAGTCAGACCAGTTCACCTCACTGGCTCCACCCCAGGTTTCCCATGTAGGAGTCTCGTTCCCCAAAGCCATTTATTCACGGCGCGCTTACACAGAAACAGCTCGTGCTGATGTCTCCGAGGAGGGACCCCCAAAAAAGGAACCCCGGGGAATTTTACACCCCCACTGTCTACCCAGGTGCAAGTGCAGCTCTTCCTCTCCAGTCGGCACATGCCACCCTCTCCGTGTCAATTCACCCAGCTGGCATCACCCTTCTTCATCTCTCTTGTTATCCAAAATGTCTGCAATTGCCAGCCCCTGCTGTGTCTCCCCACTCTCCCTGGTTTCACTGGGTTTTGTGCCCTCTGTTCATCAATCACAGGGCTGGCAGTTCAGGGCCTCTTGTCTCCCTCTGGGCTCCTGCCCCCAGCTCAACCTGCACCTGGTGCAGCTTGTAAACACAGCTGCCTGCACCAGGTGTATCCCTCGACATTAGCAAACACAGCCACTAATGTTCGTGGGCTACAAAAGACATTGTTCTCTTATTAATTCTATCTTCTATCAGTCAACGATTCTCTCAGTTCTTATGCTAATTAGTCTGCCGCCCTCAGTCTTCATCTTCTTTTGACATGGTGGGCCATGAGTCACTCTGTCTTGATTTCTCCCTGCTGTAGTTCTTTTTACCCACTCAAAGTCTGTTTTAGCACAGTTGCTGAGTTGGCCTTAATAGTTTCATCCTTCTCTTGGGAGTTCTGCCATATATCCTTGTGGCTTTAAAGTTCTGTATTCTTTGTGTCTACCTACTATCCTTCCTCCCATCCTTTGTTAACCTTCCCCTAGGTATGAGATCACTGAAGCTTAACAAGGCAATTCTGCCAACAAGTAATTTTTCATTCCAACACCTGGACATAACTTAGAGACTCAATCCATGGAACAGAAAGCAGCTAACAAACCCTTTCTGGCTGATTAGGGGTGCAAGTGTGTAATTAGGTGGAGTCGTTCCACACGTCCCTTAAGTTGCAAACCCCCCTCCCCATTACTGCAATCCACTGGCATTTATGGGGTAAAATTCAAACATATGTTCAGGCAGACTTCTTATCTCAGACCTCCAGCCTTCTGGTCACTTGCTCCTTTTTGGTAAACTCCATGGCCCCATCTGAACCAGAAGGGGTAGGAGGCTGTTCAGTTTTCCACTGAGAGTTTTACTCCACACACAGACACAGCCCCCCAGCCACTACCCCACCTCAAACACTGATGTGGTGGGGGTGAAAGTGGGAATGAAATTCCCACTGTCTCTCTGCTCAGATTGTCAATGGTATTACAAAAGGGAAGCTCTTCCTGGGCAATGCAGCTCTTTCTAGACTCCCTTGGATGTATTTCTCCAGAATACTTACACAAATTGACATCCACAGTCATGGTGGACATTCAAGCCCACTTCTCACTTCTGTGAGAGTCTATTACTCCATCGGAGCTGTGTGGGACACCTCCAACACTCTCTGCCTGCAAGAGCCCTTGCAATTAGCAGTAGCAATGCACTCCTTGTTAACTTAGACCCAGCTAAGGGCAGAAGCAGGGTAGAAAGAAGCTGAACCCATCTGTTTTCTCTTCCATTTATACCTAAGCAGTCCTGGCCCCCTCAAAGAGAGAGTCACATAAAAATGAGTTTTTCTCTCAACAAGAAGTCATGAGGCAACTATTCTGTAATAGCAGCATTTTAAAAATAATTCTGCATTTTTTCAGTTTAATGTTAGTATTCTTTAACGTTACTGTTCAGCAAAAGCACTGCTTAGTGCTACTACATACAGTTTCTAAGCATTTATTTTGGTAAGACCCACCTGCTGGATTCTTCAAGCTGCTACAAAACGAGGTTAAAACCAGACACCTACAGGAAACAGCATATGGCTTATCTCAGCTTTTCCAGTTGCTCCACTAACCTCACTAAAGACTCATCTAGTCAAGTATACAAGAGTACTATTTCCACGTAAATCCATGTGTAAATAAATAATAAACAACTAAACTAAATAAAAACTAAACCACTGATTCTTTCCCACCACTAACTTTGAATCAGAGGTATAGAACTGAATTCCCTCTGGAGAATTTTGTGCTTTACAGATCCCAATCATTGTAGAAAGCCAAGGAGACACAAAAATTCAACATGTTGGGAGGCAGGACATAACAGTAGCACCAGCACTGTTGGTGTTTTGTTGCATAAAGATTGTCAGGAGCCAAAGGCATTATTTTGACTTCTAGAATCTTCGAAGACTGGTGGGGACTCTGGGCCTATTGGCAGTAGTTTTCTGGTAGAATCAAAGTGCCTTCTTGAAAACCTGCGGTCAGTTCCTGCTCTGAAAATCACAAATCAAAATAACTGGAGGGGAAATCACTTGCCAGTTTTGTGGCCTGTGGATGTGGGATGCCCACAGCCCCCAGTGCTGCCCATCAGAGCTGCCAGGCATCACCTACCACAGCTGAAACCGGGTGGAAGGCACTGGTGACAGCTGCCAACCCAGGAACTGGTTTACTTTACAAGACAAGTAATTCTGAGTACTTGCATGCACCATTTTAAGAAAGCAGATGGGCAAAATCTGAGTTATGACAAGCCTTTCCTGTGACACTACAAAAAGAAAAAAACATGAGCTGAACATTTCTTTTGCTGCAGGTTTCCTGTAGTCTGCAAGGGGAAAGGTCTTGTTAAATAGCAGAGACAAAAGGTACTAAAGGTAACCTGAGTTCTGGATCCATGCAAAGTGTAGCAGGAAATCCAATGCAGCAGTGGATATCTGCAGAACCGAAGTAACTTACTAGGTCAAAAAGATGCAGTGACCTTTTAGTCACCATCCTCCTCTTCAGCCTTTTTATTTTACTGTGCTTGAATGCAGAAATGTAATCGAATACATCACAAATGGATCCTAAATCAATTCACTGCCTTTCAGCACCAAGGCTGTAGCCCAGATTTCCCATGTTCTTGTCTCCCTAAAACCATATCCATGAAGTCAAAAGTGCACAAGCACCTCCCTACCTCTGGGAGTATAGACAATAACTCCTGCACAAACCAGATGTGGTTTTAATATCTAATACTTACTAAATACAAGTTATTTTCTAGTATTTTGTGGTGTTCTGACTTCTAAGGGTATTGCTTCTATGGTAGGCCACAGAAGAAATCATGAAAAGCACTATTTCAAGAAGGAACACAATACATCTGTAGGCAATTATATAAAAATTCAAATGTTAAGCCACAATTCCAGAACACAATACAAGAAACTTGGATATTCTAAAATAAATCACACCAAGAAAGTGGTGTGTTCTACTTCATTTTTATCCTGTCACCAAGGGATTATTTAAATTATCCTTGATACTCAGTAGTCAGAGATAATAATTCCCAATGAGAGCATAACCTTTTTCTTTCATTGAAGAAATTGACACAGTAAGCCAAAAGGTATTTCATTTATACTTGTCTTGGATATATTTTAGTTTGGGAAAAAAACCCCAGTGAATAAGAGTTATTTAGAATATTAGGTATCTATGTCAGCCTCAAAAATTTATAGTTGTTTATAAAATTTGTAGTTCAAAAATTTGTTATTGTTTATAAATTTCAAACAATTAACTTTATTATAAACTTTACTGCAATAAATGGATTTGCACAAAAAACCAACAAAGGTGAACAGATAACACTGAGTATTCCAAAAGTATACTCTTGCTGGCATAAGCATGAGGTAAAAAATTATCCACAAAAACATTTTAAACTTAAAATAAACCCAAAGGATTCTGTGGACTTGTGGAGCAATCAACTTGGTAACGTATGAACACACTGTTTTCCATAGAAAACAAAGCAAGACCTCATCTGACAGACAACAAAACTTGACCAGAGTCTAAAGCTGCAGAAACCACCTGAAGATTGCTGACTGATCACATCCCACAGCAGAGAGGCAGGCAGGGCTCAGTCTCTGTGTGTGATTTGCAGACTGCATCCAGTCCAGTGCCTGGCTGCTCCCAGGTACTTCCCATTCTGAGCAGGTTGGTTGGTGTGAAAGGACAAGTGGACTTTTGATCTAAACACAGCCCATCTGCTGCTCTGGAGTGGGACACTGCAGAAAACTGCCCAGGAACCACACCCTCTTGTCAGTGAGCACGAGGTCAGCCCCATTTTTAGCACTGATTTGAATACACCACTCCATGGGACACAGGCAGATATTGCCCTGCTGCAGTTCAGCAGCCACTCCTGTTGCTGAAAAGGGCTGCTGAGAAGGCAAACGAAATTCATAAAAAATTTTCAACATGAAACTTTTCTCTCTTACTATTCTCAACACCACCAGTAGAGAGCAGCAGAGTAGGAACAGGGACAGGAATACACGGGAACAGTTCAGCTGCAACATTCTTGCAGATGTGTAATAAACTATTGACCCAAAACAATGACGTTGCCAGAACAGTCAAGAGCAACGAGTAAGTAAACCCTGGCTTCTATAACAATTTACCAATTCAACATCAGTTCGCAGACAAAGTGGTAAATTGGTGTCAGATGGAATTCCAAGGAATTGAGTTATATCAAGAATTAATCAAGATGAGGAGTTGAGTGGCTTCACTGACAAAACATGTCAGCATTTGCCAGCAAGAAACCACTGGCTGCTATTAAGAGATCTGTTTGAAAATGTTGTTCTCTTTCAAGACAATTTTGGTTTTAAGTCACTGAAAGTTATCTGGCTAATATACAACTAGTATTCAGATTTTCCCCTGTGTAATTGCTTACTAGAAGCCAAAGACAAAAATAACACAAACAAAATTCTTGGAGAACACAGCAGAAAGCATCAATGTATTACACAAACAGTACTTTAACATCTGTGCTGGAAGCAGTGTCTATAGGACATCAACTTCCCTTTCTGATTTTTCAGCTTCAGTTTGAGTCAAAGCTAAGAAATGTTTGCAGTGGAAGAAAACGAAAGTTTTCAGCTTTCTTATTCCACAGTTAAAAAATAAAGACAATATTAAGACAATATTAACTCTATCAAACTTTACAGCTTTCATTTAGTTTTGTAAAAAAATATAATATTTTATATAACCAAAAATATATTACAGATGCCAGCACACACACCTACAGCTCTGCTTCAGTGATGTTCTCATCAGGGCAACAATAGTATTCCACAAAACAGATCTGTCCATCTTCATTCCTAATCATATACTGCAGTGAAAGAAATCCTTGAGCATCTGTTCGAATGGACACTTTGCAAGACAAAGCCAGTGCCTTTGTGGATGGTTTAAGCAAAGAAATCTTGTACCTGCAGGAGAAAATGTTATTATTATATATTATTTCAATAATATGAAAAAAAAATACATTGTGCAAAGAGGAGCTGAAACATTAGTCAAGAATAAAAACCCAGAATAAGCGAAAAACAATTAGGAACACGCTAATTTGGTCTGTCCCTGGTAACAACAATTAACTGTCATTGTCAGCACTTAGCTTTTGATTACAGACACATCCTGTTATCAGATAGGGAGTATTTTTGCCCCCCCCATACTAATAAAATAAATGTTACAGAAATACAAAAGCAGTTTTTAAACTTCCCATCAAGAATGCATGACCTGGCACAGAGGGCAACAGTCACTTTCTAACCTGTTTGTCTGGGTCTGGTTACAGTGGAATGCTTCCATCAAATCAGAGTCCCTAGGGTAGTCTAGATGTGCACTTCCAGCATTTCCAAAAGTGGATAACCTGGAAGACAAAAAGCACCATCCCAAAATACCTGATGAGAGCTCCGTAAAAACTCATCAAAATGAGTCACTGTACATATCTCACGACTGTTTCACAAAACAGTGCTGTTTGTTTCACTTTATTTAACCAGAAATGCTGAACTGTCCACAGCAGTGTCACATTTATGAAGTTGTCAAAATACTCATTACTATGTTAATTACAGAACATACTGTGATTTGCTATACTCATTACAATTCTTCCTGAAATGAAGGAATTCACACTAAAATAGTTCCCCTCTCTCCACCCTGAAAACTTCCACTCCTCACCAAAGACAGCCAAGCACAAACATTTGAGTTGAAAGCCATTTCTAGTACCTGAAGTAGGGTTTCTCTGGTGACATGGTAATCTGCAGAACCTCACTGGTCATATCCAGTTCAGCAAACGCCTCTCGCAGTCCCTCTGACTGCAGGATAATTTTATTAACAACTTTCGTACTGCAGAAATCAAAATCTAACAACTCCTCAGGTTCTTGAGTGTTGATTTTGCAGACTGTTACCACTCCTCCTTCTTCCAAGAACAGCATCAGGGGATACCCATAACCACGGTAACACAATCTAAGGGCCGTTGATGTTCCTGAAAAAGAGAATGAAATATACATTCTGCAGAGACCACAGCTAGGGCATTGGATCACTTTAGAAAACTCACATTTTTCTGGCACACAGGCCACAGATCAACTTTAGTGCTGCCTCCTAGATACCCTCCGAAATGCTAATGGTTATGCAGTAAAATTAAATTACTTGTGTGCAGACAACTCAAATCCAAATAATTTCACCCAGCAGCCCAGAAACACAAGCTGTGACAATTAAGACACACTACGAACAGTTTAGAGGACTTGGGAAATCCTCATGGTCCTGTGGCTCTCTCTGGCTCACATCATCCTTCCTAACTACTCTTGTTACTAGTGCAACCCAAACTGAAGTTAATGCAGCTGAGCTTGTGCTGTGGTCACACCCTCCTGTTGCAGGTTGTCACCATCTGAACCTCTGGTTTCCCAAAATCACAGTGCTCTTTAGTACACTTGATTTAGATCTTTAGGTCAGCCACAACTGAAACTGCAGAGGAACAAGGAGTTCGATACAGAGCTGCAGGGGTAGAACTGCCCAGAAAGCTGCCATGGTATCACTCCATGCCACGTGAGTACACGTCCTGCAGCACCCACAGAGCCTTCTGTGGATTCATGGAAATATACCACACCTGGTAAGGAGCTGGTTCCAAAAATGGTGAGGCAGTCCAGAAGAACAGACAAACTGATCCGGAACATCACAGACTCCTCCTGAACGGAAAATTCCTGAAAAATTTCTGCCTATAGGTTAAAGCAAAAAGATGAAAAGTTGGGAGTTTCTGTAATTATTTTACAGCTTAAACTTCAAGGTTTGCCATCCAGAAATCAGTGCAACACAAAGTGATTTCTACATGCAACACAGCATTGATTATAGAAAAATGGGTCTTCATCCTCAAAACTAAGAAAACACAATCAAACCACACTTGAAACAATGTGAGACGGCATAAACATGAAATCCTAAATATTTGTCTATTATGCTTTAAACACAACCTACAAATGGTAAAACTAGAGCTGCTTACTTCTGCAGCTAGAAACATTCATGGAACTTACAATGTGTCTCTCAGCCTTCTCCGGTAACAATACTTACATTTTTTATGTTCAGTGCATGAATAAACATTCCAAATACTAGAAGGACATAAGAACAGATCAGAACAGTGACTTCACCACTCTGCAATATGCACTGAATCCTGCCTATCCTGATAGGGATAAACTGCTCCATGCTGTCCTGTCATTGGTACTAACTGCTTTGTGGCACCTACAAGCACAGAGTGTCGCAGAAATAAAGCAGGGTGGCATGAGCTGCTTTTGGAAAAGTAATTTCATATTTTCCTGGCCCAGAGGGAAAACCCCATCCTGGGGTGCTTTGAGCACAGCACAACCATTTTTAATCAAGTGTCTGTGAATCTGTACTCTTTCACAGCTGACATAAATCCAACCTTTTAGCTTGGGATGAGCTATAGCTCAAAACACTTTAAAAGGGGTACTATGAGCACTTGCTTGTGCAACTAAGCACAGCACGGCCAGAAGGAGCAGAGTTTGGCAGGCATTAATGCATTAGATGAGGGTGCAAACCCACTACCCTGTCAGGTGCTCAGGGATGTACTGGTGCAGGGTTTGGAACTCCAGCAGCATGAACAACCATAAACAGAGGCAGCCTCACCATGGCCCTTCCTCCATGCCAGCTCAGGCACCTCTGCCTTGCTTCCAGCAGGTGAGCACATGGAATTGTTAGGGTTGGAAGGGACCTCTGGAGATCATCCAGTCCAACCCCCCTGCCAAGGCAGGGTCACCTGGAGCAGGTGACATAGGAACACATCCAGGTGGGGCTTGAATGTCTCCAGAAAGGGAAACTCCAAGACCTCCATGGCATTCTGCTCCAGTGCTCTACCACCCTAAGTGTAAAGAAGTGCTGTTGAGGTGAAACTTCGGGGGTTTATTTTATGCCCATTGCTCTCCTTCCTGTCACTGGTCACTACAGAAAGGAGTCTGGCATCATCTTCTTGGCACCCATGTTTGAGAGGTTTATATGCATTAATGAGACTCTCAGTTTGCTCTTCTCCAGACTAAACAGACCCAGCTCCTACAGGCTCTCCTCACAAGAGTTGCTCCATTCCTTTAATCATCTTTGTGGCTTCCGCTGGACCCTGTCCAGTGACTCCCTGTCCTCCCGATGCTGCGACAACGGCGGTAACCGGGGCCTGCGCAAGGTCTGCAGCAGCCGTGCCCTCCTCCCCGCCGATGTCCCGGTACCTGGATGAAGGCGTTGGCCTGGATACACTTGGCATCCTCCACGGTGACGCGCAGCCCGCTGGCAGTGGCGAGGCAGGTGGCGTGGTCCTGGAAGTGCACGGCCCGCAGGAGGCTGGACAGGTGCCGGGCATTGTCCAGGCTGGCGGACAGCGCGTAGTGCTCGCCGCTGGCGGGCGGCTGCGCCGAGAACGGCATGGCCGGGCAGCGGGAGCGCAGGAGGCGGGAGCGGCACCGGGAGCGCAGGAGGCGGGGCGCGGGCACGGCGAACGGGAGGGAGCGCAGGAAATGAGATCACAGCCTCGGCAGCACAGGAAATGCGAGCGCAGGAAACGTGACGCGGGAAGCGGAGCGGGCGAATAGCGATCGCGGCATGGCGTGGGGACAGATGGCGGCCAAGAGGAAGCGTGGAGCGCTGGCCGCGGGGAAGGCGAAGCGCGCCAGGAGCGCCCCGAGCGCGGGCGAGGCGGCGCCGGAGGGCGGCCCGCGGGAGAGCAGCATCCCGCCGCAGGAATACAGCATCCCCCCGCCCGTGTCCCAGGTATCGCCTCTCGGCCCGGGGCTCGGGTTGTGTGAGGGAACGCGGCTAAGCCGTGACAGAGGGGTTTATTCGTAGTATTTTATAATAGCGGCACAAGTAAAATTAAACGTGGCGGTGCGTTGTTTCCGTGCGAATACGCGAAAAGCGCTTTCCTGGTCGATGTCGGTAAGATGTGTTACCTCAGAATTTTTGGAAGGAGTTGGGCAATTCTGTTGTATACAGAGGCTGTATTGAAACTGTGCCCGTTCCATTTAGGAATTATACGGAGAAGGTTTCGGTGATTGTTTGCTTGTAGGAGAACCGTAAAGTACTGCGTGTAAACACACAGATTTCGCGATACGCCTATCGGCAGGAGAAGCTGGGCTGTGCTCTGGGGCTGTTCCCTAGCCCATTTTGCAGGAAAACAAGCGACGCACGTGGCTTTTAGCAGTTGGGTGGGAGTGCGAGGCTGTGTCTGGGAGCGCGCTGTGGATCGGGATGAGGACGGTTCCTCCTGTAAGAGCAGTGCCCCCCTGCTCTGTAGGGAAGTCTCCACTCTTGTTGAGAGCATGGTTCTGTCTGCCTGGGCAGGTTAAAACCAACGTTCTCGCTGTGTCTTTCTGTATTTACTGCCCGAACTTTTATTTTTGTTGCGTTTTAACAGTATTAAGGCTAGCGGCTTCCCACGTGAGTGTTGTGTCTTTTTTTTCTAGGGCAAATGGAAAAACAAGGAGCGAGTGCTGATATTCTCCTCTCGTGGAATTAATTTCAGAACAAGACACCTAATGCAGGATTTAAGAACATTGATGCCTCACTCTAAAGCAGGTAGGGGTTGAACATCATTCCTAACTTATATTTTGAGAATACTTTTAAGCGAAGAGCTCCTACCAACCTATTCTTTTATTTTTTAAAAATGTGGTACAGGAGAGTTTTGATGAAACTTGTACCTTGAGCAAGCAGCTTTTGAGCCTACAAGTTCAGCAATTTTTGTGTCATAGTATTTTCTGGGAAGTGAATCCTATGGCTTCAGTCCCGAACCTGCACAGTTAGTTTTGTTGCTATGTTTTGATATTCCATAATGTGACAGAAACAATTTGATAATTACCCTTTAATTTATAAACTAGTTAATTTTTTTGCAAAAAACCTGACTGTTAAAATAATCTCTTGTATTATAGAGGTTTTCCAGCCCTGTAAATGTTGGTTTTGTCTTCCAGATACTAAAATGGACCGTAAAGACCAGTTATTTGTAATCAATGAGGTAAATCAGGATTAATCTTGGTTCTTCTTTATTTTATTTTATTTTTTATGGAAATTCAGTGTGCAAGGGAAAGGGGCAACCAAGTTCAAAGTGTAACTCCATAGGTGAAAATTACTGATACCCAAAAAGCCAAAAGTTGTCTTTTGATTAATAAAACCAGAATGAAACTTTTAATTAGATACAGATTTTCATCATGAAGAAATACAGCATAATGTGCTTTTCTGTGTAGATGAGAGGTGTAGTACAGCTTATGCTTGAAGAATGCAGGACACAAATATGCAGCCAGCCCAAATGTAGTAAGACACTGACAGTTCTGAACCATCTCCTGCGCTTATGTTTGTATCCTGGATAGCTTATCAGGTTGTTTGTAGCTTTAGTGAGGTTATTACTCCTTGTAGTAAGTAAGTGAATTTTTTTTAAAAAGCCAAACCAAAATTTGAGTGTCAGATGTCATTTAATAAGACAAGATCTTTGCTTTTGAACTTGCATTTTGGAAAGCGGAAAATATTAGAGATGAATGTGGAAGTTATCAAAAATGTCTTCGGGATGTTTGTAAGCAGCTAATTTGATGTGTCTTGTGTAGGTGTGTGAAATGAAAAACTGCAATAAGTGCATCTTTTTTGAAGCCAAAAAGAAACAGGATCTCTACATGTGGTAAGGAAATGTTATGTTTTGTTACATTTCCATTTATAGTTGCAAATGCTTCAGTTCTAGCTGAAGTTTCCTACTGTAATAGTGAAGGTGCATGAAATACTGCTGCTTAGTTAAATTTGTTCTGATATTGCACTTCAGTGGATGGTGCAAATTTACAATGTGTGAACAGGTTTTGGAGGGTGTTTGCAGAAGCATTTTACAAAATTATTTATAAAACAAGTGTTTACAAGCATGTTAAAGGAACTCAGTAGAGCTATAAAAGTGATAGAAACTACTTCCATGTAGGAATAACTGGTTGGAAATCCAGCATGTATTCTGGCTGCTGTTAACATTTTTCTTTCTCTCTTCCCCACCACTTGTCCTCTGAAGGCTCTCAAACACACCACAGGGACCATCTGCTAAGTTCTTGGTGCAGAATGGTAAGCTAGTGGACATTGTGTTTGACTTCTTGCTGTTCTGTCCGAAACGTTTTCTGTAAGAAATAATTTTTTTTTTTTTTTTTAATCACTGTAGTTCACACACTGGCTGAGTTGAAGATGACAGGAAATTGCCTAAGGGGCTCAAGACCCCTTTTGTCTTTTGATCCAGTAAGTATAGGTTTGGGTATGTTCTTATTCTTTTTGCATGACTATTGCAGTTAGCCTTGTATGTAAAATAACATTTTTATTTTTTGTAGATATTTGACCGGGAGCCACACTATGCCCTGCTAAAAGAATTGTTTATTCAGGTCAGTCTATAGTTCTAGTATTTCTTCACTGGAGATGTTTTTTGGCAACATACTTAAGAATCGCAAGTGATTTTTTTTTTTCAAGTAGCATTTTTACACTTCTGATGTTTGAAAAGATCACAAAGCATTGGGATCATATTCTTAGCATGACTCAGACATTCTTAAATTTTGGGTTATGAAATGTAACCTCGGTTTGGGAACTTAGTAAATTAAAAGAAGTTTAAAATGAGCCATTTACGTTTGACATCTTAACTTGAAGATGTTTAGAAACACTGCCTTTTATTACAGATATTTGGTACACCACGGTACCACCCCAAAAGCCAGCCTTTTGTTGATCATGTTTTCACCTTCACCGTCACTGATGAAAGGATCTGGTTTCGCAATTACCAGGTGAGTGGTCTCTCCTAGCTCTTCAAAAAGAAGTCAGTGGAATAACTTCATATCAAGTCCATCAAATAAAATAAGAATCATCATTATTATCAGCCCCTAGTGCTTGCAGATTCAGTGTCCTGAAATGAACCTTCTCCCATATCTCTGGAGAGATCTGGTTCACTGAAGTTGGATTCATTAAGTTGTGATTCTGTGAGGAATGTCTTGGTAGCAAGACATACTACCCAAGGCCTAAACTGTGCCTCAACCTAAATTGCTGCTTTGATCCAAAGTGATCTAGAGCTTACTTTCTGTAGAAGGAATTCACAAATACAGAATACTCCAAAAGCTTGCTTGAATTCCAAAGACCTGCTCTATGTACAGAACTGGGTTTATGCAAATCTAGTTAATCAGGTATCTTATCTTGAATTAAGGTTCAGTTGTGTATTACCATTTATATACAAGGTGCCTGCAAGGTCATATGCTTTCATTCAATCTGTGAGAAATTGATAAAACTTTCTTTTTATTGCAGATAATAGAAGAAGATGCATCTCTAGTAGAAATTGGGCCTCGTTTTGTCCTGAACCTCATAAAAATCTTTCAAGGTAGCTTTGGAGGACCAACTCTCTATGAAAATCCTCATTACCAATCCCCAAATATGGTAAGCAGCTCTGTCTTTGTTTTCTCTTTCATTTAGCAACTATTTTGAAAACCAGCCTTGCAGTCAGTCTGTGCAGAAGCATCAAGTATGCCTTTCCCCATGAGCCTTTGTGGTGAGCTAAACTGGTGAGAATTTGAGGACAGAGTAGTTTTGTGATCATGAAGTGAATGCAGAAGCCATGTCTCTGAAAAGATGACGTTACACTGAGGGTCTTGGCCATTAAGCAGATAAATGAGTATTTAAGAAATTAGTTTCTTTAATACCAGATTCCTTTCATCATGCTTATTTGAAACAGGATGAAATTTAAATTCTTATTTTTATAGCATCGCCGGCTGATAAGATTGTCAGTGGCAGCTAAGTTTAGAGAGAAGCAGCAAGTGAAAGAAGTGCAGAAGATAAAGAAAAAAGGGACTAAGGTCCTTGTTGAAGAAGATCCTACTGAAGTAGTCTTTGAAACTCCAGCTGAAGAGAAGCCAGTGGAAATACAGCTTGTGAAACCAGAGTCAAAGCCAATTGTTAAAGATAAGAAGAAGCTACGCAAAATTCAGAGGAAAAAGCAAAAAAAGCTATTCAGAACTGAAGGATCTGCATAGATGTTACAAGGAATGAAGCTTCATACAATATCAACCGAATATTGTAAATATTTGAATTTACATTATACAGACAAACATGTCTGAACTTCAGTTAAGTGAACAAAACATACATTTCTTTGTAAAGATTGAGTTTGCATTCTTTTATTGTCTTCTGGGATTCTGAGTTTTCAGAAATAACAGGGCATCTCATTCAGCCTGGCCTAAACAATTCCAGGGATGGGACATCACAACTGTTCTGAACAACTTCTCTGGAGCTGTTTCTTTATTACATGCCTTTAGTTGACAGTTCCTGATCTCATGACCTGATTCTTCCACTCGCTAGTTCTGCACTCCCCTGTTTTTGTTTGATACCTGTGTTTCAATTTCCAGCATCTTAATGCTGAAAAGACAAGGGGCTGGAGAGGAAGCTGACCTGTTAAATTCTAAATAGCACCCCACCCAGCAGGGCAAGGGCAATCCTACATAACTTCTGCAGCAAAGTAGTCAGTGTGCCATATGATTGGAAAGAAAGACTGGTGAATGTAGGCATGTGCTCAGTTCACATAGTCTAATACATAGACACAGCTGAGTTGGAAAAGACCCCCATCAGTATAATTGAGTCCAACTTAACTCCTTGCAGAACTATGTAACACTAAGCCGTGTGACTCAGGTGATCATACAGACCCTCTTTGACTCTTGACAGACTTTGTGTCATGACCACTTCCCTAGGAACTGACCATCCTCTGTGTAAAAAACCTTGGTGTCTAACTGGAACTTCCCCAACACACTTGTTTAACCATTGCTGGCAACTCAGCCCCAGAGTGCTGCCTGTTCACTCTCTGTTGGTAGGGTGGGGAAGAGAATTGGAAGGGTAGAAGTGAAAAGTTGTGAGTTCAGATAAAGACTTTAGCAAAAACCAAAGCTTTGTGTAAAGCAAAAGCCATGCACAGAAGCAAAACAAAACAAGGAATTTATCTACGTCCTGTGGGTAGGCAGGTATTCACCTCCCAGGAGAGCTGAGTTCCATCACATGTAACAGTGACTCAGGAAGACAAATGTCACTCTGAATGTTCCCCCCTTCTTTCTCCAGCTTTGTATGCTGAGCACGGTGCCATGTTGTGTAGGATAGCCCTGCAGTCAGCTGCTGGGGTCAGCTGCCCTGGCTGTATCCCCTCTCACTTTCTTGTGCACATCTCTGGTGGGTGGGGTGAGAAGCAAAGGCGGCTGTGAGTCTGAGCATTGCTCAGCAATAATGCAAGCATTTCTGTTACTATGAACACAACATTGGTGTTTTCAGCACAAATCCAAAACACAGCTCTCTACCTGCTACTGTGATGAAAACTGACTGTATTCTAGCCAAAACCTCCTGTGACAAAGGTGTGTATTGCAGGGCGGTTCCCCCCTCAGCCTCCTCTCCAAGCTGAACAAGTGATGTGACTTCAGCTGCTGTGACCTCTCTCCATGTAAGCTGCCCTCCTCCTGATAAACTCCAATAGCTTTATATCCTTCTTAGGTAGAGGTGACCCAAAAATGCCTCCAGCACTTGAGGTGAGGCTGCCCCAGCACAAAGCAGAGCAGGACAATCCTTCCCTTGCCGAGCTGTTGATGCTGTGCCTGATGCCTCCAGGACAGGGCTGGCCCTCCTGGCTGCCAGGGCACTGCTGGCTCGTTCCATTTCCCATGTTTGGATTAAACACTGAGATTAGGACCTCTGGATTTAGTGTGAGATCAGGGCCTCTAGATCTTGCTGTATCATCCAGAGCTCAATTTGTGTAGTGCCCAATGATACACATCTGACCTAGAGAAGGAAAGTTGTACATTAGGAGTAATTTCTTCACAGAAAGGGTTGATTAGGCACTGGAACGGGCTGCCCAGGGAGGGTGGAGTCACCGTCCCTGGAGGTGTTTAAGAAAACCCTGGACGCAGCACTCGGTGCCACGGTCTGGTTGCCACGGTGGTGTTGGGTCACAGGTAGGACTCGATGATCTCGGAGATTTTTCCACCCTCATTGATTCTGTGAATTCCAGCACAAGGTATCCGGTTAATCGGACACCCCGTGATTGCAGCGCCCGATCCCGGCCGCGGGCCGGGGAGAAGCGCTCCCAACGTGCCGCGGGCAGCCGGCTGACACCGCGCCGCAGGTCCCTCCCCTCCCGCCTCGCTCCTCCCGCTGCCGGCCTCGCCCCTCCCGGCGCGGGCGGCAGTGCCCGGTGTCCCGGTGTCCCCGCCCCGCCGGTCGCCGCCGCCATCGCCATGAAGTGCCACTACGAGGTGCTGGGCGTGAGGCGCGACGCGGCCGAGGAGGAGCTGAAGCGGGCGTACCGCCGGCTGGCGCTGCGCTGGCACCCGGGTACGGCCCGGGCCCGGCCCCGGCCCCGGTCCCGGCGCCCCGCGGCGCGGGGGCACCGCGCTGTCGCCTGGCTCGGTGCCGGGGGCGGCGGGGCGGCTGCTGCCGCCGAGCCTGACCGCCGCTGACACGGTATCGTTAAATTGTCCTGCAGATAAAAACCTCGAGAACGCGGAGGAGGCAGCGGAGCAGTTCAAGTTGATCCAGGCGGCGTACGACGTGCTCAGCGACCCACAGGAACGGGCCTGGTGAGCGGCGCTCGGCCTGGCAGAGGCTTTATTAGCTCGGACTTGCCAGGGCTTGTCCTGTGCTGCTCCTGGGCCTCGCTGCCAGGCAGCGCGGGCAGCCGTGGGCAGGGGCAGCCGGCTGGGTTTAGGCTTTGCCAGGGTTAGAGCCATGCAGCCCCGAGCACGGGCACGGCTCGCACACTCCCCTTCCTCGTGGTGTGCCGGGAGCTGAAGGCATGCTGGGCCCCGAGGAGCAGCCGGGCTTGGCCTGCTTGCTCCTCCCCGAGCACGGGACAGCTTTTCACGGCAGCTCTGGTCAGCCCTCAGGCCCTGGGCAGTGCATACAGGTGTTCAGTTCTCATTTGAAATACATGCACATCTCTAAGGGATCGCTATTCTAAATGTTCTGTGTAGCTTGTTTTTCACATGAGCTAAAGCATCTACCAGATTACAAAGCCAAACCCACCTCTCCTGAGTTTGTCCTCCTTGAGAACACAGCACTGTTTTTCAATTTTTATGTGCTTAATGTATGATTTGGGGTTTTTTGAGTGCATGCAAGTATTGGGTGATTTAAATAATGCCCTACCCGTTTCTGGAAGTTTGGTGAGGCATCTTTCTCAAATGTGATTGATTGGTAGCTGGCTCTTGAGGAATTACTGCTATAGATATTGCAGATTAATTAATAGTAAGTAAAATAAAGGTCAAGAGGGAATATCCACTGGATCTGTCAGGTTTTTTTCTCTCTGAAGACTTTGGATGTGAGAGACAAAATACAGACAGTGGGTTAAGCTGTACAGCGATGTGATAGGTGTACTGTGTAGTTTAGCAGCACTGAGGGGTGTTCTGTGTCTCTACATCCTTGATGCTGTGAATTTTTTCCAGGTATGATAATCACAGGGAGGCTCTGCTGAAAGGGGGAGTTGATGGAGACTATCAAGATGATAGCTTAGATCTGCTACACTACTTCACTGTTAGCTGTTACTCTGGATATGGGGATGATGAAAAGGTAAGGAATCAATTGATCTTTAATTAATCAGCTTAAATTTCATTACAAGTGTTAGCATTTGTTTTGTGTTAAAGTTATATTTAGAATTGTTAGCACAGTTTACGCAAATCCAAGACAAAACTTGACCTGGATGTATAAGGAGGCTTTAATTCTTACATATTGTCCAACAATTACTTAATCAAAATGTCCAGCTATGTTGTACAGCTACAGATGTGCATGTTGTTTATTTATCTCATATAGTGAAGCATTCCAAGGCTTTGCAGTACCATCTGTTTATTTAGAAATACCTTTATAAAGCTAGAATGCTGAAAACTACAGAAAAGCAATTTAACAATAGCCTTTGGGGGAAGGTGTGTTGGCTGTAATTGAAATCTCTATTGGATTTTTGAATTTCCCATTGAATTTTAAAATACTCACTAATAATATTGAATATATTGAAAAGCTCTAGGTGATTAGAAAACATCCACCAGAGGAGATACCAACCTGTGCTTCTGTTACTGTACTAGTAGTCAGTAGCATATTAATTTAGAAAAATATAGGATACTTAATAGTGAATTTTATGTCTGGAAGTTCCACAGAATTTGATCCTGCATAACTAGAAACTTATCACCATCTCCAGCATATAGAAATTTTCTTTTAAAATTAGTGTTTAACTGCCTGTGTGAGAGAGACAGTGTGAGGAAGGTGGAAATAAAAGGCAGGAGAGATATTGGAACTTTGTTAAGGAGGGTCTTGTACCTCAAGCAAGTGCTCACAAGGCCTTTATCCTGGTTTTGAGTTGCTCTTGCAGTGTAGCAATGTTTTTCTAAAATACACTGCACCTGAGCATTTGTACGTCTATTATTGTGCCACACAAAATGTTTATTTATTTATTTATTTGTTTATTTGTTTGCTTGTTTGTTTCAGGGATTCTTTACAGTCTATCGACAAGTTTTTGAGAAGATTGCGAAGGAAGAGCTGGAATATATGACACAGGAAGATATTGAAGAATTCCCTATGTTTGGATATTCCCATAGTGACTATGATACGGTAAGGGCAAGTGTAAAACTGAACTGCAGGTAACGGAGTTAAACCATTTCTTTGTCCCAAAGGAGGGGTGCCTGCTGATCTCTGAGGTGAGTACCATGCATCTGTGGTTATCGTAGACCACTGCTGCAGAGGAAGTGTTTGTGATCTGATTCATATTTATGTGAATTAAAATTGGTATTTCCTGTTGGACTATAGTATTAGCCAGGCCTGCTGGGTGAGTTGTCAGACAGATGCTTCACAGGGCCAACTATCAATTATGCCAGTGGAACTTAAGTCTAGTTCAAGACCTATAAAGCAAAAGAATGAATGTTTGCTTCCTGATGAGAGTAGTTTACCAGTGTTTAACACAATTTATGTTACAGACAGGGGTACTGAGCTAATTTTTCTTCCAGTAACATAACTGAGCTATTTTTTTTTGCCATAGTATCTTGCCTCATACAGGCAAACTGCATAGCACTTAGTGTGTAGCACAGCCTTTAGAAAGTAGATGTGATGTTGACTGTCTGTGTGAGTTGCCATTATGATTACATTGTCATCTGCAATTAGCTTGTAGTCAGATTTGATTCAGAAAAAATTGCATGCTTTCCTCTGTGAAGAAGGAAAAGAAAGTGTATGGGTACTTGTATGACTTGAATTCTTGTCATTTGGTTTGCCAGCTATTTGTTATAATCTATCAGACTGTCAGATTTAGTATTTTTTTAAGGTTACCAGTATTTCTATGTTGAAATGAAATATTGAGGTGATAACAATTTCCCTGGGGAATAACTGCACAGTATGAATTGTGCTCAAATGTCGCTTCTAATGTGGTACTTCTCCCTGTCACTTTATCTGTATGGCTAATTATTTATGAAATTTGGATTGATTCATACCTTAAAAATTAGTAGCTTCAGTGGTACAAAACTTGGCTGGAGTTGGAAACAAAAGTTACAAGTCAGACTTCTTAAGAAGTGCCAGAAGGGGTGGTAGGATGTGGGGAGAAGTTACAGGATGGCTTAATAAATGGAAATCTTTCCCAAGGAGAGTACATAGTATCTCTAGACCAGCTAAAATATGTCTTTTAATGTTCTTGTCTTGAAACATCTTTTGAAAACAGCTTGTTTTGAGGCCATGGGACAGAAAGGATTATAGACTCAAAATAGTTTTAATGCTTATATCAATTAATAACTGCAGAAATGACTGGAATTCTGATTCAACATGCTTTGACATCTGCCTCGTTCCCACTGTTCTGGAAGCAGAGTAACGGAGATTTTCCCCCCTAGAGATTCCTAGGGGTATTTTATAGGAAATAGCTTCTGATAAGTAGAAAGGTAATTTTCCCTGTTGTCTTATATTCAGAAAAAGAGATTATACTGTCTGAGGATTCCAGCATTGCAGTGTTCACTTCTCTACACCGTAGGAATATAATGGGGAAAGAAGGGAGATACAAAAACTGTTCAAAGGCTTTAAAATCTGTGATGTGAATACTCTCTGGTTTGGTCTACTTTGTGAATTCACAAAATGCGTAAAAGGCAGCTTGGTCAGAGCCTGGCAACCAGGAAAGATATTCTTAAAGCTGTGAGTTCACAGGCATTCATGGGAAGAGAAGACTTAGAGGTCAACAAAAATGATCAGTTCCAGGTATGAGTAGTTGGCAAAACAAAATCCACTTGGGAGTTCAGCAAGGGCTGCTGTACAGACTGCTGGTGAGTGCCAGACACGTGCAGGGTGTTAAGACAGCTGCTGAGAGTTGGGAGAGTCCTACCTTATGGGAGAGTCCCACTCCCCATCTGGGGAAGGGGAGGATGATAGCTGTTGTCAGTTGGTGAGTGTGCATCCTTTTGCAAAAAAGTATCCTGAAGCAGAAATCTGAGGTAGGTAGTCTAATATTACTTAGGTTATTGGATGAAATATGAATGTTTATTGGTTATTTTTTGTGAAAGCAGAGAAAAACTGTAGTGACTTGCCTGCCAGAAGCCACAGCCATGAACTTCACATGTAGATAGGCTATTGGAAGTTGTTGAGTTGTTCCTGTGAATAACAATTGATAGTTTTAGTTCCTGTGAATAAAAATGTTAGAGGAAGAAGAGAACTCACTAGAAAAAACAGTAAACCATGAGGTTAAGTACTTCTGTGAGGTATCCCAAAATATGAGCAGTTGGGCATATAGAAGCGAGTAGTAAAAGGGAAGATTGATGGGACAAGTAGTGTAAGAAGGGAGTTCAGGCATATCTTGATTGCTGAATATAGAAAATACAGAGGGACAATAATTATTTGGAGAGAAATAAAGAACAAACCCAAAGTGATTATGATGCCATGTTATTAGTCCAGCATTTACACATGAATAGTAAATGGGAGGAGAATAAGTAACAATCACTGACTTTTTGTTCTAATGTGAAAGATAGGGGGCATAATTTTAGCCTACAGTCATTTAGTTTGCTAACAAAACAGAAGTAAATGTTTCTTCACATAGCCATTTCTTAAACTGTGCAAGTCATAGCTCTTTGCTGTTGTATCATCAAGGGCTATTAATTTCTGTCTTGCTTGGGAAGCAGAGAGAATATACAAGAAAGAAATAGCATTATGTATTTGTTTTGCTACTTTTTTTATGCTGGGTAAATGTGTGGCTGACCTCTGGTGTGGTGTAATGTGGAGTGTGTGTTTAACATGTGTTTAGTGTTTGTAGGTAAGTACCAACTTGCAGGCAGCATGTGTGATTCTGATTGTGCTTTTCAGTTTGACAGGAGAAATACAGCACAGTTAGTAACTGGACACTAGTGTCAGCGTGATCCAGTCCTGCAGGGGATATTTTTAGAAGTTGCAGTTTGTAATAGTCTGGATAAGGTTGTTGAATTGATGTGCTTTCAAACTTCAAGGATGATAGAAATTTCACAAAATCTTCATTGCTCTGAGGCAAAACTGTGGCCTGTATAGAAGTTCAGAAAAAAACTGTTACAAAAGCTTTGAATTATTTCTCTGTTTTTTTGTCCCTCCTCAACAAGTGACTTAGTTTTGTTTTTACTTATAGGTAGTCCACCCTTTCTATGCATATTGGCAGAGTTTCTGTACTCAGAAAAACTTTGCTTGGAAAGAAGAGTATGACACACGACAAGCCTCAAACCGCTGGGAGAAAAGAGCTATGGAAAAAGAGAACAAGAAAACGAGAGAGAAAGCAAGGAAAGAGAGGAATGAACTGATCCGTCAGCTAGTAGCCTTTATTCGTAAGAGGGATAAAAGAGTACAGGCTCACAGAAAGCTTGTAGAAGAACAAAATGCAGAAAAAACTAGGAAAGCAGAGGAATTTCGGAGGCAACAGAAGCTAAAACAAGCCAAGTATGTACATGTGGGACAATTTTTTTTTTTTAACTTGAAGAAATTATCTGTGAAGATACAATATAGACCTAGATTCTTGTAGTAGCTCCACTTGCTCTTTTAAACATCCTTGAAAATTTTACGTACTAATTTTGGGCTCCAGTCTGAGCTTTTTAAAACTCAGGCTTCTGCATTGAACTGACTTGTAGAGATCTAAGATAACTGAGGAATGGTTATCTGGGTGCTGTGTGTTACTGGCTGTAATAGCACAGAGCCCAGTGTGATTTTATTTTAGCTGAGGAAATAAAATTTGATAGTTACCTATTTTCCTTTAAAGAAAAAAGAATGTAAGTTGTAGAATAAGAGAGAACAACCTGGACTTAGATCACCTTCATCTGCCTTGGATCTTTACCTCCTAAGAAAGAGGGGATAATGAGCTTAGCTTTGTCTTCCCTCTGAATTCTTTGAAAAGGACCCTTTCCGTGGACTAAATACAGTGTTGAAGTTTGGCTTTTTTGCCAAAATAGGAAGAGGTGGCTTCCCAGCTATAGCCACAATTTATTTTTTCAACTAGAAGAACTGTTTGCCTACACATAAGAGGGAGGAGCTTAAATTCTTATTAAGAGTGCACTTGCGAAATAATGGCATATGATTAAAATTATGTAATAACATAAATGGAGTATATTATGTACTGTTTTTCTATATATACATATATACTTTCACCTTTTAGGGACAATAAAGTAGGGTTATGCATTTACTGGCAAGTGGCTTGATAATTCTGAGACAGGAAACCAGCTGGAACAAAATTCAACTGTCTTGTGATGCCATATTTGGTAACTTGGGGCACACTTAAATTGGGAAAACTGAGATGGTACATTCCCATAGCACACAGTCAAGGAGTAATGTGCATGTGGATTTTTTTTGTCCTGTATTTTTTGTGGGATTATGTGGCATTCACATTCTGATCAGAGAGCTCTCTCAGAGTTTTTTCCTAGAAAAACACAGAGAGAAGAAGAGAAAAACAATTAGCTCTACTTTTTGCTCCTGTTTTTTTGCACATGTAGAATGTGTTAAGAAGATTGCTTACCTGAAGTGATTTGTCAGTTGAATTCTACTGAAGATTGTTTTGTTTCCTTGGCCAATTGGAAAAAGCTGTGTCCTGACTGTCAGGAGACAATCATGAGTTTTCTTTAGTATTCTTTAGTATTCTTTGTAGTATAGTTATAGCATAGTATAATGGAATATAATATAGTTTAATAAAGCAATTGTCTTCTGCATCAATAAAGTCAGATACCAATCATTCCCTTTGTTGGGGGCGCCCTGTTTTACTATAAGTTTAGATCTTAGAGTAGATCTTCCTTGTTGTCTGCTTGATACAACCATCATCTTCTGCTGTACATCATCTTCTGCCTGAAATTCAACCAGGATCTACCTATGTTAGTATCTCTGCTTGCAGTGCAGAGGTGCCCACTGACATCACAAATTAACTCAGATGGCTCAGATTTCCAATTGTTTGCTCCATCGTAATATGTTCAGAACTTTCCTCCTGAGATGCCAAAGAAGAACAGTTACCTTTAAGTAGAAGTTATCTTTCAGTAATACTGTACCTGTAGTTCCCATCTCGGGGACAGAGCGTAGAAGTTACTGTATTCTGCTTGCAGGCTTGCTGAGCAGTACAAAGAGCAGAGCTGGATAACTATGTCAGATCTGGAGAGAGAGCTGCAAGAGATGGAGGCACAATATGAAAAGGAATTTGGAGATGGATCAGGTGGTGAAGATGAATTAGAAGAACAGGAGACAAAAAGCATTGAAGGTATGGTGTGTGGGGAGGTGATGTATACTGAGTCACTGCAGTATGAGTGTGGCTCACTTACAGCCTCGAATTCACAGTTCTGACTGTAATGCAACTCACTCCCTCCCTCTGAGAATGCTGGGCTAGAGTCTGTCCCTCTCTGGTGTTTTCATTTGAACAAGCTGCAGCTGTTAATTTATACCAGTGTCTGATTTGGTGAGGTGATCTGTGTCAGTAGTACTGGAGAAATTGAATGTCAGTGCTGTGACTATTTTCTGAGGCTTAAAGAGCATCTTGTTCAAAAACTTCTCATCTGACTTTGTCTCTCTGATCTCCACTGTTCTCTTCAGACAAACTGAATGATGAAACTGAAGAAGCTGAACTTGTTGATGGTCTGTACTGCCCTGCTTGTGACAAATTGTTAAAAACTGAGAAAGCGTAAGTATTTGTGGTTGGGGATTTGTGGGTGGAGGTGTTGGGTTTTAATTGATTTAAAACTGCATTTTAGAGAATTTTTAACTTCACATAATGATGAGTATTGTCTTTCCAGTAAAGACATTGTCAGTGCAGAATTTTCCATACTTAGTAGTGCTGGATAATGGGCCTGTTGTTAATTTATATGTAAATATAACTATGTTTGCGCAGAGCAACCTGCAGTAACAATCTGGTCTTCACAGCATGAAGAATCACGAAAAATCAAAGAAGCATCGCGAGATGGTATCACTGTTACGACAGCAATTGGAAGAGGAGGAAGGGCAATTTCCTGTGTCTTCAAATGATGCAGATGGAATACAGACCAAAGAGGAGGAAGAAACAGAAGACATACCCAAACAGAAGTACTTCAAATTGTTTTTAATTTTGTCATGGCTCATTATTTACTAAGTCTTAGTAGCCTTCAGAGGGAGCTCCTGATGATTTGCCGCTGTATTGCTCTCAGTATTGTGCAGTTTGAAATACTTCTTAGCATCAGAGTTCCAGTAAAACACATGCCTTTGCATGACTACATTCGAGTGCCATAAAACAACAGACTTATGTTTTCTCTGCTGCCTAAAGTTATATGTTAAAGAAAAGAAGAGTTTGTTATTTTTCAAGCAGAAGGACTTTCACAGTGCTAGTGTTTATTGATTTGGTACTTACTGTCAATTGATTGCTAGCATAAATGGAAAATGAGCATGGTCAAGGTCAGAATTGTTACACAACTTAATTTTTTAAACAGTCAGAGCATAATCCCAACTACCTCACTAGTATCTTTGGGTTCAGTCTGAGCAGAACAAATGTTTTACTAATTGCAATGAGTTGTTTGGGAGACCTATTGTTTTATTTCTGGCCTGAGTAACTTTCTTTTTGTGGCTACCTAATATCATGTAAGAGGATAAAGGAAAAGTATAGCTTGATATCTTTTTAGAAATTGTACTAGCTCTTGGGGGTTTTCTGTAAAAGAAGGTAATTTTAAAATTATCTTTACAGACTATCAAAGAAACAAAGGAAGAAGCAGAAAACAATGAAGGTATGTAGTCATAATCATATTCTGGGAAGTTTACAACCCAGTTTTCTTAAGAAACCGAAAACTTGCATTTAACTCCTGACAAGTTATTTCTCTGTCCTGCAGAACAGGAGAACTTGAAATTCCACAGAATTTTAAAACTATCTAAAAATATTTTTAATTATTTTTGCCACCAGAAAAACTTTTTTTAGATTTATTATAATAATATTTTATGATAAGAACATCACAGACCTGACTCCATTCTGTTAGTGCAGATGCTAATATGTTGTGCTGACTCTAAAAAGGATGTAGTCTGAAGTATAAGAAAAACAGATGGAAACAGGGAGATGGGGAGAATGCAAGGAATTGATCAGAAAGACCAGTAGTGGCCTTGGTGCATTAAGAGCTCACTTTGGTGGTCACTTCTGGCTTTCATTGTAGGAGTTGGTATAATGTGTTGTTTTTTAATCTGTAATTTAGAGGGGGTCAAAAAGACTGCCACAGTATTGGTTTTCTGCTGGCACTGTAGCTGTTGGAATGAGCACATTCATTCCACCTTTCTCTTGAACTGCAAACAAAAACAACACTGGTCTGTTGTACTCCAGGATCTGAGTCTGTGTGTGATATCACAGATCTCTGCTGACAGCAGTAGGTTAAATTCACCTAGAGCAAGCTGTTTCAGGCTTGAGTGGCAGGGGTGTCATAGTAAGCATGCTCCTCTGTCTGCCTTCCTCAAACTTCATCCTTTTCAAGTACTTACTCCTGAGACCTAGCCTCGTCCCAGTGAGCTGTCGGTACCAGATCTTGCCTCTTCCATGCTTTCCCATCTAATTTCCTATTCTCTGTTCACCTTTTCTGCTCTCTCCCACTCCATCATTATCTCTTGTTCTTAAGAAACTTTTCTGAAACTTTCAAGCAGCTGAAGTTTCCTGGCTTCACGTTGGCTGGTGCAGTTGCATAGTCCGAGTATTGGCTGGACCTTCATGTTTCTGTGCAGGCCATGAGGCTTCAGTTAACTCTTTCCTCCTCTGTTTGAGACCAGAAGGTCCGTTCTCACTGCAGAGGTGGCACATAGTCACTGTGGCTCTGTTCCATCAGTTTGCTACAGCCTGGACAGTAGGTGCCACTCTTGTGTTGCTCAAGCTGCAATCTTGTGCTGGGAAATTCTCACCTCCATCCTCTGCCAAGCACTGTGGAGTACTGGGAATCTCTGTGGGTTTTATTTTCTTTTCCTGAAGTTAGGATTAGCCAAGTTTTTTTCAGGTAGCTGAGACTCTGCACTAGAGATGGTAAGAGTTGCATTAATGTGGTGTTAGGTCAAATTTGTTACTGTGCTTTTGGGAGCTTTGCTGTTCTGCTTCAGACAGGGGTGGAATTGATATTTTGCCAAACCATGTATTGACTCTAATCTAGCACATGGTAAAGGCTGCCAGCATCTGCTAGGGAAGGAAATTACAGTATGTCTACCTAATTTCAGTCAGCTCAGTAATTTTGGCTCCAGTGTCCTAATGCAGTTATCTGGCACAAAAAACTTTAGTCTAAATAATTAACCCTTCACAAAGTTATAAGCCAAGCCACTACCTGTGAAATAAGAAATGGTAGTCAGAACAGGATGAACCCTGTGTGTGATTAAAAGCTACCTTCATTCTCCTCTTCTGTAGTTTCAGAGGCTGTTTTATTGGTGTTTCTTCCCTTCACCACAGGTGGCCTCATCTTTCAAAACAGGAGAACTAAGGTTTTACATGTTACAGTCTCACTGAAAACACACAGTAGAATTAAGAGGGTCCATCTCTTTCTCTCCTCCCAAACCACCCATGTTTGAGGTAAATGAGTATAATACTATAAACATAGTCACTAATGAACTGAAAGTTTTTAACTTGGATTTTTTTTTTTTGTTTGGACAGAGTTATGAGGACTCTTTTGATCAAAGTGCTGATGAAGAAACAATTGAACAAAAGGAAGTGCCCAGCGTGGAGAAGGACAGTGGCTCAGCAGAGGAGTTAAATGATGGCCAAAGATGTGCTGTGTCAGAGGACACAGGCATTGTGGATGATGGCAGCCAAGAGTATGAAACAAAAAGTGAAGCAAAAAGGTGTGTTGGTTGCAACATTGCAGTCGCTGTGTCATTCTGTGTAATGTTTGATATTGTCAGACGAGGATAGATTTACTCTCAAATGTGGTCTCTGGGGGCCGCTCATCAAAACCGGTTTGAATAAATATGATACCAAACAAAATGTGTAGGAACTTTTCTGGAAGTGGTATTTGACTGCAGGTTGTTGCCATATCACTTCCCAGGAGCTGATTCAACATTCTGAGATTACCAATTGACTGTATAAATTTTATTTTTTTTCTGGATGCACTTACATTTTGTTGCGGGAAGCAAGAACAAGGGAAAGCATAAGAGACATTGAAAACTGAAAAACATCAGAAGTTTGTAAATGCTAAATGTTCCTGTGCACTGATTTTGGTTCCTCTTTGTCTGTTAGCAGTACTAAGCCTAAAGGGAAAAAAGCCAAGGAAGCAAAAAAGTCTGCTAAAGTGTCTTCAGAGAGCTCAACAATGGTATGTCAAATTACTTACATTATTTAAAATAGAATCATAGGTTGGAAGGAACCTTAAAGATCATCTAGTTCCAGTAGACCACATTGCTCAAAGCCCCATCCAGCCTGGCCTTGGACACTTTCCAGGGATGAGGCATCCACAAGTTCTCTGTGCCAATGCCTTATCACTCTTACAGTAAAGAATTTCTTCATAATGTGTAATCTAGACCTGCCCTCTGTCAGTTTAAGACCGTTGTTCTGTCACTCTGCCTGTGTAAAAAGTCACTCTGCCTCCTTCATATATGCCCCTTTAAGGCACAGGAAGGCTACAATGAGTTCTCCCTGGACCTTCTTTTCATCTTTCTCAGCCTGTCTTTATAGGAGGAGTAAAAGATGGGGGTCATATAACTACAAAGAAGGCTGTTTTTTGGTCACCTCCTGTCCACCAATTCTGCCCCTGTGATTTTGATAGAACTGAAACTTCAGCTCTTGTCCTCACAGAGAAATGCAGGACTCAGCACTCAGCTTTATTTCTAGGAGAGCTGGTGAAGTTCTGTGTGCAAGGCAGTTCAAATAAATTAAACAGCTGGGGACAGAGCTGTTGTCACCCAGCAGGTGACAGGTGGTACTGTTTGTGTCTTTCTCAATATTGATGCTTGCCAGAGAGCAAAACTTTGTAGTAACTACAGCTAAGACATACTAAATTCACTGCATCTCAGAGCCCAAAGCATTACCAGTGTGTTCAGGTGAGATCAAAACTATCCTTTACTTTGAATTAGATTTGCAAGGCTTCCATTCTTGGTTTTACTTAAAGCACTTTGAAATATCATGAAGTTATATTTGCAATTATTTTTTTTTAAATATGTGTTTAATTGTTAATGAATAATGAAATATTGATGATGAAAACAAACAGCTAATTCCTGCTTCATTGCAAAGGAGAAACTGTGTGCAAGAAATTGGCGTATTGTAGTGATGACATATTTAATACAGATGTGAAGCATTCTGGGTTTTTTTTCTCGTTGTAGAATGAAGTTCCTATCCACTGTGTAACCTGCAACTGTGCATTTCCATCCCGAAATAAGTTGTTTGAACACCTGAAAGTCACAGGACATGCAAGAGCAACAACAACACCAACTGTAAATGGAGCTGTGAACACCAAAACCAAAAAAGAGAAACGTAGAAACAGATAGAACTTTTCTATAGTGACAGTCTTCAGAATTGTACATTAACTCTCTGACAAAACTGAAACGTGCACACTGCCTGTGTCTGGAGTTAAACAAAGAAGGCAAGTACCAATGCAGGAAAAAAATGAAGATGCACAAAAGGAATACTATCTTGTGGAAGACTCTGTGCTTTCTTCTGTTCTTAAAAGCCTTTCTTTAATCATAGAATGGTTTGGTGTCATGGCACAGGTGGATGTTCCTTCCACCAAGCCACCTTGTCTAAAGCCCTGTATCCTGAGCAGCTTTCACACCATAGTTGGGGAAATAGTAACTCAAAGCTATTCACCCTGTGTTCCTGTAGAACCTGCATGGATTATTTCCACACAGAGGAAATAATAAATTATTTTGACATGTGTGCTGTTGCTTTTCTTTTGAGAGGGCTCAGCTCACAGTGAGTAGCCAGTAGCAGGGCCTATGCTTTGTTGGTGAGAACATGGTGCTAAGAACATCCACATCATGGGTTTGGTCCCTCTGTGGGCCATTCACTTAGGAGCTGGGCTTGATGATCCTTGTGGATCCCTTCCAACTCAGAATATTCTTTGATTCTTGATCTTCTGTCAAATATGAAGCACTGCCAAGATACAGGCCTTTCTTCTGCCATTCTCAAATTACTTAATTACATTAAGCAGCAGACAGAAGGGAAAAAGTTAGATGACAAAGCTGTCTAACTAGTTTTGACAATTCTGATTTGTTTTGTACATCTACCTCCATGGCAGGTTATTGGGGAAAAAAAGTCTAGTGGAACAGCCTTGCTGGAATAAGTGAGGGAGAAATAAATGAGTGACATGAATGAATTAATTTGTTCTGATTTCTAAGGAAAGACATTACGCTTCTGTTTAAAGGCATAATCTGCCTGTGCTTCAGTAGGAAAAAAAAAAGGTGGGATAACAAACACCTGTTTTTGGAGTGGAATTGATTTGTACACAGGAGTTGTATAAGGCAGTGCTCAGCAAAGGCTGTGCAGTATTTTTTAGGACCCATGGAGTAAGATTTGGAGAGGGGCTGATGCTCTGTTACCAAAGTTCCTCTGAAGTACTGGCAGAATACTCTCCTCCTCCGAACTTGACAGGGTACTTTATTGAGTCAAGGAATTTTTCCAATATTAAATTGAAATAAAAGTAAAATGATAAATGTACAGTTCTTGCTGACTGTCCACAACATCTGTTTTTTTATTGGAAACTGAAGGAAGCAATGACCTTACACATTAAAAAGTGATTATGTAAGAAAGAACGTTTTATTCCACCTTCCAGAGTTTGCACCTTTACAAAATGATTAATGAGTGTGCTGTGCAATCCCAAAAGCAGCAGGAGAAAAAGTGTATTTTGGAGAGAGTGATGACTGGATTTCTTATCCCCATGATAAAAATAATTACTGTAATTAGAAACATTTCAATGTCTGCACACTTTTTGTAATGCTCTAATTACAGTGTGTCCTTGTGGGCAGGGTAAACAGTTTTAAATCTGAAAATTCTTTCCCAACTGTTTCTGTCACTCTTTCTAAAAATTGCTGATTTTGATAGGATTTTCACAGGGGAGAGAAGAACATATGCCTGCCTCTCCATCTGGTACCCTGTTAATCCAGTCAGGGTTTTTTTGATAATGGCAAAATAGGTGTGTAGTTCATACAAATAAGCACTGTAGAACTGAACTGTAGATTTACAAAACAGATCACACTCTATCCTTTGTTGAACACTGTATCAGTCAGAACACTCTTATGATCCTGAACAAGCATGTAATCATCACACTGTGATTTTATTTTCCAGGGTAGATTAGTGCCCAGTCTGGGTTGCAGGAATCAGGGATTGTGTGTGCCTCTCATGTAAGGAAACAAATCAATTTTATTTTGCAGCTGCTCTTTCCACGTGTCTCTGTAAAACAGTATGAAATACTTCCACAGCGAAGTCTACGTCCCTCTTAGTAATGCACATGGGAGGCTTAATTCTGAATGTCTGAGGAGACAGAACAAAAAGAAAAAGAAATGCTCAAATTGTATGAGAAGAATATGGTTTCATGCAGACTATCTGGGTCAGCACTCCCGCCCCAAAAAAGTGAGGAAAAAAGGAGAACAGCAGTGCAGGCACTGAGGCTTATGATAAATGTACTCTGAAGTGGAGCAATTTTGAACTTGACTGCACTGAATTGCATCTGACTCATGACCCCCTCTTGATAACCTAACTGCCTCCACAAAAGACCTAAGTAGAGTAGGTCGTGTCTGCAGCTCTGTTTCAGCAGACAAAGACAGAGTAAAATCTCAGATGGATTTGTACAAAGAAAGAACAGAGACAGATGTATTTTCCTTTCTTGCAGCTCTACCACAGGGAAAAGTAGTATCTGCTGAGAGTGGCAGGCTCTCCCATTGTGTCAGCCGATTTGCTGTTTTATTATAGGCTGTTTTTAAAGGCCTTTAAGAGAATGCATTATGAATGAATCACTGAATACTATATTGTAGCTAGGGTGCTGTAGCTGGAAAGCGTGTTGATCAGGAAGGGTTATATGTACAGCTACACTTGTCGAGAGCATAGTCTCTTAAATCTGAACGTTTGATCAATGTTTCCAAGAGTTTTTTTTTTCCATAAGAATTTTAAATTGCAGATTTTTCTGGCATCATGTCACGCAACTTAATACAGGAAGAGCAGAGTAATGGGCTTTCCCTCCTACAGCCCCTGCTGAAGCAAACGCTCACAGGTAAACAGCCCTCTTACTAGACAGAATGAGATTTTACTGCACTGAGCTTCAGCTTGTTACCTGCCTCCTGATTTGCGATTTAGGGAAGGACTGATGAGGTGACAAACACAGTGTCTGATTTATTTGAGCTCCCCCCCATCCATCTCACATGGCAGCTGCCTCCTCTGTGTCAGAGGGCTTCACTGAGGCGGCCAGCCCTGAGGCAATCCTCTGCCATTAACAGAGCACTGCAGGGAGCTGGTGCAGTGTCCTGGCTACAGCATGGAGCCACAGCTGCTGTCAGCTGCTGTGGGCTGATGGCCTTCACATCCAAGTCTCTCCTCTGTGCTGTTGCTGAGCTTGCTGTCAACACCATTTTTTTTCCGTTAATTACCATAGAATTAGAACATTACCAGCTCCCCAGACTCAAAGAGCTACTAGTTTTGTACTGATGTGTCAGGTGATAACCTAAACTGTGCAAAGACTTGGTATTGCTGAGTTTTTCTAAATTGCATAGACTGTAGTACCTTGGTTTCCTAGGGGAAGTTGTCCCTCTGAAGGAAAACTCCAAGTTTTGATCTTGTTCAGAATATTTGAAAAGAATCATATAGTTCCTGCCCAGTTTTAAAATAAGCAACATTAAACAGAGATAGCTCCTATGAGTAAACATTTTCTAGTCTACTTACTAAACTAAATTAATGTGAGGGAAGCAAGGATGTAGTTCACAAGGACAGAAAATAAGCTTTATTTATAACCAGTGGTTCAGTACCTGACTATAGAGCCCTCCTCTGCCAATCAGAACCCCCATGTCTTTACAGTCCTCCCAGATCTGATTGATTTCTTCAGCTGGAAGAGGGCGTCGGCTGTCCTAAGGAAAGGAAATACTAAACTTCAGTCAGATATTCTAAATTAGTTCTGTGGCAAAGATGTATATTCCAGTCTCTCCAATAAATTCCAACTCTAGCTGAAAATGTTAGCTGCATAACTTACCTGCTCTTGTGAGCCTGTGCAGTTAAGGTGCATGTCACTGTTTACTGAAAGCTTGTGTAATAGCTGAATGATGGAATGTTCTGGCTCATTTTTAGCTAGAGCAATGTTTTCCCATTGCACTGTCTGCTTTTTAACAGGAAATATTTCTGTTATTTCAACTAAAATAGAATGCGATAAAACCTTCAATGGCACTGTAAATTGAAAGGAATGAAAAAGTCACTAACCTTATCTGTCACCATTTCTACTCCAATCATAAGTCCCTTGCCACGGACATCTCCAACAATCTCAAATTTATCCCGTAGTTTAGCCAACTCCAGCAGCAGGTATGTTCCCACATCCTCACTATTTTTTTGTAGACAGTCTTCCTCAATAGCCTGATTAAAATGAAGTACTCATGACAGTGTTGCAGGAAAAGCTTTCAACACATTCTGTTAATCCACATTGAACTTGAGGCTGTATTTATCTCTTTTCCTTGCTATGTTCCTGACTACCTCACTGCTCACATTTAGAAGAACTCATCACATCACTGCTATGATGGTCACAGCATCAGAATGCAATTGCACATAATACTTTGATATTTCTGTGGCACTTTTCACATTTTTCTTAATTTAATCCAGTAATTCCTGCTCAAATGTACTCATAACTGGAAAATACCTGACCAGAAGGATTATTTTCAAAATCTTACCAGAATATTTTAATTTTTTTCAGTATCATGAGAAGAATACAATTTGACTGCGCTTATCTGTGTGTACTAGGCACAGAACAGCTTGAATACTATATTATATTTAGCAACACCATGTTTTTTAATCACAATCTTTTCTTCATTCTTTACACTGTCCTCCTTAATCAGAGTTCTTATTTGCAGGCACATTCTGGCACCTACACAGAAACCATTAGATGAGCCTAACATCTGCATTTAGAAAAATTACATTTAAAAATAATTACAGAAGATAAAGTGGTTGTTTCTACTTTTCTTTTTTTTTCCTTTTTCTTTCAACTCCATTTTATTCTTCCTGACTCTAACAATTACCTTGGAATTATTTCAGAGCTAGGCTCCAAATTATTTCAGGGTTGAAAAACCCCAAAACATGGGTTCTTTATACAAACATCCATCTTATTAATAGCTTAAACCCCTCAAACCACTCAGGAAAGTAACATGAATAGAAATAGTGTCTGCTGTAATGAAGTGAGCTTCAGGAATGAATGTTCTGTGCATAATCAAGGCAAATTGATTTGTAATAGTGACCTACTACCCACTGACTGATTTTCTACTGAATAATAAGTGACATATGTTGCACATTTTTCTTTTTTGTAAGGTATTTTTTTCCAGATGGATTTTTGACCTTAGGTATTTGCAACTGTCTGGTCATTAAGGTTTTTTTAAGGTAAAAGCATAAAGTAAGCATAAAGCATAAAGTAAAAGTTTGCTAAGGACGTATGCCAGAAAATAGATTTTCTTAGCTGTGGATTTGTGTAGTGCTATGAAAGAATTAGCTAAGTCTTTTGAGTAAGTACTCTCTTTCAATTTTATTAACAAAGTAGAGAACCCCACGGGGATAAAGATGATTCTGAAGTAATAATTATAGAGCTCCTACTCCTTCTAGAGATCTGAAAATTTTTGCAATTAAATTAATCAAGATTTTTTTTCCTGTGTATGGGATACACTGTCCATGCATGTATACATGCATATGTTTATGCACTTTACTTAGTTACTTTAAAAATTGCCCACATAGAAACTTAAATGTGCAACTTTCATCGTTTGATACAAAGACCTGTGGTACAGATAAATCCATGTTATGTTCTCCCTACGTCAAGAACTGCAGCTCCAGCTACACAGGCCAAAGGGTTTCCTCCAAAAGTATTAAAGTGAAGGTTTTGAGCCAAGGAACTTGCAATCTCTAAAAGAAAAAGAACAACACTGGTTACTCCTTCAGTTTGTAGAATCACAGAGTCATAGAATCACCGAATGGTTTGGGTTGGAAGGGACCTTAAAGATGATCCAGTTCCAACCCCGCTGCCATGGCCAGGGACACCTTCCACCAGACCGGGTTGTTCACAGCCCCAGCCAGCCCGGCCTTGAGCGCTGCCAGGGATGGAGCATCCACAGCTTCTCTGGGCAATCTGTGCCAGGGCCTCTCCCCCTCACAGTAAAGATGATTTTTCCTCATATCTAATCTAAACCTAATCTCTTTCTGTTTAAAGCCATTCCTCCTTGTCCTGTTACTCCATGCTCTTCTAAAAAGTCCCTCTCCATTCTTCTTACACTGGAAGGCCAAAATAGGTGACCCAAAGCTTTCTCCAGGTTGAGCAATCCCAGAGCCTCTCAGCCTCTTAGGACAGGCGCTCTGCCCCTCTGATCATCTTGGTGGCCTCCTCTGCCTTGTTTGGTTACTGTACTGAATTGCGTTAAGCATTTGTTATTGTAACAACAATTTCATTTGCTGTGGTTCAGCTATGATTCTACTGGAGACAACACAGCAAGATTTCCTGAAAGCAGTCTGTGCAAAATATGAGTATTTCCAATACTGCCTAGCAGATACCAAAACAAAACTTATTTTAAAAGTCATGCTTCTAACATATGCTCTCACCTGCTATCTACAGATTTTCCTCACCAGATTGAGCCTGCCATTTGTAGGAATCAAGCAGCTGGGTAACGTCCTGCCCTATTTATTCACACCATATTTATCAGTAAAACAGTGAATTCTGTGAGGATTTCCAGCCTCTTTTACCAGCTCTACAAACCACTCACGTGTTCATTCCTGCTTCAGTTATACAACTAAACCCATTTAAATACAGCTTTGTACTGATACAGGACATGTGGTGAAAAAACTGAAGTAATGAGGACCCAACTCATTTCTCAAAAGATAGATTGAGATAAAGTGTTAAGTAACATTCAGCTTTTTAAACATACATCTCACCACCCAATATTTTGTATTATATTTTGCAGTTACTCCATTTTAGATCATAGCGGAGCAGAACACTTATACCTTTTGTTGTAACAACAGCTGCCATTGGGAAGCCATTACCAATTCCTTTTGCCAAAGTAACGATGTCAGGGACTACACCATGTGTTTGAAACCCCCAGAAATGGCTCCCTGTGCGTCCAAATCCTGTCTGTACCTCTCAAAGGAAAAATTCAGAGAAACACTCATCACTTTCTCACACTTTATTATATAGTTCCTTTTCTTGTGTTTCTATTGTTACTGATTTGCATTAAACAGCAACTATATCTGGAGTCAACTTGTATTAGGACCCTTATTCAGATAGCTCTAGACAAAATGCAATTTATTGTAATTGGGTTTTTCTTTCATGTGATAATATGTCATCATGTCTTAGGCCTGGTGAGATTCACAAATAAGATGCAGTGTCCATTTCAAGGTGGAGAAGAAATGTAAAAGCATTTGAAGCATTTGATACTATTTTAATATTGTTTTAGCTAAGAAAATTCTACTTCTAAAACATATTTGCAGAGGTACAGCAATCAAGTCTCTTCTGTATTCTATGTCTGTCAACAACACTCATAAAAGGAAGGGTTATTTTGACAAATCTTCCATCACAAGTAGCATTTGTTGCTACTTGTTGCTATTTGTTGCATATTTGTGTAAATTTACTGTTCCCAGAAGGTAAGGACTGAACTCTGCTACAAATATTACTTTTGCCCAAAATGAGAAAAAAGACAGTAAAAACTGGGAGGCTCCTATTCTTGGAAAGATGCAGTTTAACACTGTGTTAAACTACGAAGTGTTTTGTATTTCACTAAGATTATTTCCAGACTTCACCTGCATTTTTTTATGGTAACTTTCATAAGTACCCTACTAAAAGAGAATTCTAGAGAATTCTTTGGTAAAAAATCTGACTCACTTCATCTGAAATGCAAAGGCCCCCTCTCTCCCGTATAAGTTGATAAGCTTCCTTTAAGAAATTTCTTGGGTACTGAACAGCTCCATTAACACCCTGCCAAGAGAGAAACACAATGTTTTCAGAAACAAACAAGGAAACAGGAATTCTACTTGAGAAAAAAACCTAGCAGCCCTCAGGTAACAGCAGGACTGCTGTTACAAGCTTCTGGCTCCAGCAATGAAACCAGTTCAGAAAGCTCCTGCTCAGGTCATGCATTCCCATGCCAGAGTGCTGCCTGCTGTTCCGCTAGTTGTGCTGGCAGGAATGTTTGTGAGACCATGATCACTGTAAGACCAAGTCAATTAACAACAAACTGCTGAAATAAGGACCATGAAAATCTACACATAGCAAAACCCAGGAACTGTTTGCTGAGGAAGTTGACGAGAGAATTCATATTCCTTCTTTGGTTAATTTGTTTAGAACATTGCCTCCTCAATGTCTTTTCACCCTGACAGTTTGCATTTGCCTTGGAAATACAATTTTTCCCTCCACCTGGACCAAAACAGCTTTTTAGATTCGAGTATGTAAGTACTTAGAAAACAGCAAAAAGCAGAGGACTGCTCCAGTTTTCCCTTGCAGTCACAGTTCTCACATTGTTTCTCTTGCCTGGGATAAGGTCTCAATTTTTTATATTGAAGAACCACATATAAAGCAATTGTGAATGTAGGGTGAAACATTAGGAGAATGAATCCTGTGGCCATCAGTTGCTGGACAGCTGTTAAAAATATGGCACACAACATGACTAAAAGAGGGAGAAGGGGGTTGAGGTAAAAGTTTACAGAAATAGTAATGGAAATTGAAAGGAGATAATAGAAACCAAACCATAGCATGCATCACACTCACTATTTAAATACAGAAAAAAGGTGTATGTTTAATCATGATTCTGTGTTTAATTTCACAAGAAAAATTCTAGTTCCAATAAAGCCAGTGACAAAAGCTGAAATTTGAAGGCAGTACATCCAAACTTTCAAACACTTAAGGTGTTTAAAGCCTTACAAAATCATAGTAAGAATCAGCAAACATCTATGTTCAGGTTATAGCTAAAGAATATCAGATTTGAGTATTTCACACTACTTGTGCTATCACAACTGAGAAATGGCAAACTACCTACTTGGATTGGTTCAGCAATAAATCCAGCAACTGTCTTGGGCACTGAGGTATTCAGAGTATCTTTGAACTGTTCGATGTACTGGTCTTCTGCAAGACATGCACCTGTTTACAGAGGAAACAGTTTGAAGGGAATTTACTTCATATGACACAAAATTAGCTTCAAAACATGAAACTATGCATCTAAGCAACAAGTGTTGTATGACTGCATGGTAAATACCACCTCTCAAATGAACAGTAAAAAGCTAAATATCAAAGGAGAGAGTCTCTTCTCGTAAATGTGTACTCCATGGTTAGTGCAGGCAGGAGGATTCTGGAGAATACAGTCTGTGCTTAAATAAAGAACAGAGCAATTAGTATGGCTAATGCTGCCATCCACTAGGGACAGCAAAGCTAAAACCAAACCATTCTGTTATGTGTGCATATGAACTAAAATAATAAAAAGTGCTTGTTGTAACAGTAGAAAAGCTGATTGGAACTGTTCTTAGCTGCATAGCAGTAGAGGAGATTTCACACTGTGCTGTGTATGGAACATCTTGTCCCGTGTAAGACCTCCACCTATTGCTGGTTGTCCTTACTATTTGCCTTATTCCAATATAAAAGCTGGAAAGTTGTCAGAACTTTAGAAACCACAAAAAAGACCATCAACACTTCTCTTCTTCCAGATGTGCGGAAGTGAGTTCCACAGCTTCCAGAGTTGATCATGACAAATACTGGAAACAAACACTGTGATTTCAAGAAGAAATCTGAGAACGTGTTGTCATCTGTCCCAGATTTTTCCCACTGGGATACAGGGTCCTGAGATTCTCTGCAATATTTTTTCTTTTTGGGTCAGCCTTGCAAAACCTAAACAGACATCTACTTTGCTTGAGGAGGCAATTATAACCCATTTCCACAGACCTCTAGTATTTTGTAATCCAAAAATTTTTGTCATGGACCAACCTTCAGTACAGATGCATTTTCGAACCGTTTGCACTGGAGAATCTCTGCAACGGCTGCCTCCCCATGGACCACGAAAAACATCTGGTAACATTGTCTGTCAGGCATAGGAGAAATAGCTACAGATTTAATGACACTTTTCTAAGAGATCTTTTGATCTAATGACTAATGGCAAAACAGAAATACAGCTGTTAGAGTCAAGGGGCAAACACAGTTCAAGGAACTTGTGTGAAGAACACTTGGGGAGTAACGCCAAATAACCAAGATAGTTTTGGAATCAAAAAGTTTAGACTGTTCCAGCCATAGCAACTCAACTGATTTTTTATTCCTTTCTTCATTCTTAGTCAGGATATTGGTTACCTAAAAGTAATGCCAGAGCATTTTAAGAGTTGCTGGTAGTATTTTGGTAATCTGAAATATGAACAAAATCTGAAAAGTAGAGTGAGGCAGGCAGATCTAACAGAGACTACTCCAGCTTTCTGATCCTTGCTGCTGATGAAATACCACACGAGTTTGGGCACTGACTGAGACAGGCTGGGAAGCTGCTGTAAGTGAGCCTTCTTATGGCTCAGCTGTCACGTGTAACTACTGGAGTCAGCAACAGTGGCTTCTAGACAGAAAGTTACTGCAATCTGCTCAAGGGCAGGGACATAACACACTGCCATTTAACCTCAGTGGATCTCCTTAACAGATGTGTCTCCTGTCTTGCTGAAATAGGATTCCCATTCATTATAGTGAAGGATCTGCTCCAGACCATCTGAAAGCAGCTTTGCACAGATCTGCCAAAACAAACTTGAAAAAAGGGGATCAGAACATTATTTTGCTCCTTACACAGACTCCCATGCAAACATCAAGCATGACTAAAGAACTGCAAATCATGGATTATTTGTGTTATGGCTGTCCTAACTCCAAATTAGCCTTAGAAACTATCCATAGAAGAAAAGGGGTCTCCGGCTCTTGTTGAATTTACACAGCAGAAACTGCTACACTGCAGTTTTGATTAGTGGCTGTAAAGCACTTGAGAGCAAAAAACATAGCAATTGCTGAAATACTCAACTCAATTGTTAGTTACTCAAATTATGAAAAAAAATATTAAAGAAAAATTCTCACAGTTGTACAGCCAAAGCCATTGGCAACACCATGCTTATAAGAAGTCAGAGATGTCAAGCCCAGTGTGTAAGGGCTGCCTCCGTGGTATCCTCCTCTGTTCAAAAAAACAAAGCAGATCAACATCACTCATTTCCGAGAACTGTCTGGAGCAATATCAGTTCTGAGAAGACATGTTTCTGAGATATAAATTGTTGGGGAAAATGTGCATTGTTGCACTGAAACTAAGAAGATTCCTACTGCCATTTTTCGCTCTGCCTTTTGACTCTGCTATTTCAAATATAAAAACTGTGAAGAAATGTTTGAGAGGAGATGAGTACAATCACTGGAACCAAGAGTAATTCAGACAGTGCCTCATGAAATTCTACTGCAGCACCTGATCCCTACAGGGCAGACATCTCTGTCTTTTGAATCTTGGAAACAGCTGCCGTCTCTAGCAGGTGTTGCCAATCATTAACTCAATGGTGGTTTGCTATCAGTTTTATATACAAATCAAAATTAGTTAGTGAGGATACATAAGCAAGGTAGGTACCCAATGTTCTGTTGAACACAGTAACAGAAAAATACAGCTCTTCATTAACACGGCCTTTTATTCTAATATTTGAGGCCCCCTGGGCTGCACAGGAAAGTGAACTGCTTACGCTGATGTTTACAGTGCACTGGTGTTCAGCCCACATCCATCCTTGTCATTAAGCCAGAAGAGCTGTTTGTGTACCTGCGCAGTGAACTGTGGTTCAGGGCCCTGACAGAATAACAAGGCAGGAAAGCAAACAAAAAAAAAATCAGCTCCCAGGCAGAGTCATTCCCTGCTGAGGTTCACTGCACTGCTGTTCCAGAGGTACCTTTGCACCCACAGGGGCACTGCAGAAGGGAAATGGAGGAAGAATGAAGCAGTTGCTCAGTCTTGGTCTGGCCATGAACAAAAGTCTACCAAAGCACACTCTGAACACAGACATCAGATCATTTTCTAGGTAACACAAGCAAAATTTGCAGGTTACACTGTTATTGCAAACTAGTTATAACATGCTGTAGGAAAACTTCAGCTCCTGGTTTTACTCCTCTTTGTCAAATAAAATAATTTTATATCATTCTCCTCTCGGGTGAAGAGTTCTCAGTTATTTCTTGCTTTAGGCACATGGAGGGTGATCCCATACACAGAGGAGTTTTGTGAAGCTCTGTTGGCATTACCTGAGAGAGATGATGTCGAAGTTACGAGTGTGCAGCCTTGCCATGAACATGGCTAAATCATTGGCTTCTGACCCACTGTTGGTGAGATAAACCACCTGAGGGAGAACACTTGGGATCAGCACAAAAACACCTCCTTCTTCTTCGGCATCAGACCTCGTCCCTTAGTAAGACAATGAATTCTAGCCTAGCACTGCCACAGGGTGACCTCACCACGATAAAATTAGTGTTGCCCTTATGAGAAAAAAGATCCAGCTGATGTACCCTGGGAAGGTACAGAAAAATGTCAAAAGGTTTCAATTTACAGGATTTCCTTAGATGGATTTCTGATAGAAAGAAAATAAAGTGTTGGGTCAAACTAAGCAGGACATTTAATTTTTTTTTTTACTCTCCTTCTATCTTTAAGATTACAATAGCTTCATGCTCTTCTGCTAGCCCAATTTCATTTTATCACCAATTTATTTTACCTGAAAAAAAAGTTATTTTTCTTACTGTTTCCCTAAATATGAAACATGACATCTTTGTGATTTATCTGTTTAAATGTCGGTAAACATTTACACACACTACACAAAATACTGTCAAACAATTTCCACTGTGGATTTTCATGAGATCAAGAGAATTAAGGCCAGCTATATGTCAGAATAGTAAACATCTTCTTTGGTCCTCAAAAGTAATTTTTAAGCCCACAATGCCTCTTCCCAGTGATAAGTGAAGGAAGAAAACAGAACAGAAATCGGGGATACTATGCTTGTCTACAGCTGGATCTGAAGAAAAGGCCCTGAGGACCCTTGTGCTCTTTAACTGACAGTCTGTATTCCCCATACAGATTTTCTCTCTAGAGATATCAAGGCTCTCGATTATTTAATAAATACTTCTTATAAGCAGAGACCCACTTCACCAGTCCGTGCTCCTGTCAGAAGCAATTTACCTTCAGTGGATCTGGAAAAAGAGAAGTTAGCTTCTCTGCATACTCGTGGATTGCTGGGTGCATGTAGATGTTGGTGGTATGCCACAGGCGAGCCAGCTGCTTCTGGGTAGCCATAGTTACCTTCCTGCATGTAGCAAGGGAGAGACAAAGGGATGGAATTCCACACAGACTCCTCACTCATACATGCACATACCTCTGTGCTATTGATTCTGCAAGCGCAGATGCTGCACCGTGTGCCAGATGGAAGTAATTAATGAATTAATGAATTCTTCAAAATGTAGCAGAAACTGAACTGTGACACATGTCAATTCAGTAAGTTATATTCTGGTTTTAGGCTCACAGTGCTGCAGATTAATGAAGCACAAAACAAGCGTAGGAGTCTCTTCCTGTATTTTATACCATAAACCAAAAACCAACATACTTACGGGTGACAGTGTCCAACACTGACAGTGACAATTCCAGCAAAGAGATCAAGGTATCTTCGTCCCTCATGATCAAACAACCACTGCATATGTCCCTGGTGCAGCAGCAATGGCTTCTTGTAATACATTCTCAGTGCAGGTGCAATATTTTGTTCACGGATCTTCTGCATGCGTTCATACGGATATGACTGAGTGGAATAAAACAGCCAGGATCCATCTGTGCCTTCTAGAGATCCACACTCATGGAGTTGTTGTGAAGCACACAGATTACACAGCTCTCCACAGGATTAAGATCCTGACAGATATGGCATATAGAAGGCTGTTCTACAAACTTTTGAAACTCAGCTTTTTGAAATAAAGCTGCTGTTCTGCACATACCTCTGTCTTAAATGTTTTTAAATTACAGATTTGTCACACAGGTACATCTACAGGTTATATCCTAGCTGTGGCAGTTGGGTTGTGCCCAAAGAAGCAAATTTTATAATCATATTTAGCAGATGAACCTATCACCCAAACCCAGTAATGAAGCTTTATTTTAATTCAGTGTAGTATGCATGACTTACTTCATATTTTTCAGGTACAAAATCACAAGGAGGCATTTTTGCTTGTGTGGAGAGAGAACTTTTCCATTTCTGCTGCCTAAAGGCAACTATAAAATAGTAAGAGAATTATGAAACACTTGGCAAACTACACACCTAAAAGATTTGCTCGATAAGCTTGTTCAGTGAACACACGAGCTACAGTCACAGAAAATGTTGGAGGGTGTTTTTGGTCTGAGAAGTTTTCTTTGGGGAAAAATAAGTAAAAGGTAGACTATATGTAATTTTAAAAGAAAGATGTTTATGTTTTACCCATTAAAACTCAAATTTCCAGTTTCCCATAGACTTCTATTTTGACAGAAGAACAATTTTTATTTTAAAAATAAAACCTGTTTGTAATACAAGTTCTTATCTGGAAGCAGTGGGAGAATGCTCTACAGCCAGGTGCCCAGGGTGACTGCAGCATGGGCAGCGCTCCCAGGGAGCAGGGCAGAGGCAAGGCAGGGCTCGCCGAGAATGCCCGCATGAATGGAGCCGAGCCAGGTCCGGGGTGCACCCAGGGAGCCCGGGCAGGAGCAGGAGCAGGCGGGGGCAGAGGCAGGGCTGGACACAAAGCCCCAGCAGAGGTGCAAGGTCCACCCCAGGGCTGGGCTGGTGGCAAGGGTCATGGCCCAGCTGAGGCTGGGCAAGGGGTACAGCCCTGGGGGAGGCTGTTCAGGGGACACGAGCTGTGCTTAGGGCCCTGACAGCTCCACCTGCCATCTTCCATTCTTGCTTCAAAATCCTGGGAACACCACACCTTCCTGCCTTTCCTTGAACTGCCCATGCAATTCAGCAGGTATCAGAAAGAGGCACCTGATTGCCCAGAGAGGTTGTGGATTCTCCCTCACTGGAGACATTCAAGAGCCCTCTGGACACAATCCTGTGCCGTGTGCTCTGGAAGGGCCCTGCTGGAGTGGGGAGGCTGGACCAGATGACCCACTGTAGTCCCTTCCTACCTGGCCCATCCTGTGATTATGCGAGTTATTTCAAGAGACGCTATTCCTGCACGTAGAACACTATCTAGAGAGTTACACATTTGTTTTTGAAAGCCAAAAGTTTTAACCAATTTCTAAAACACACGTGAAATGTAAATGACTGAAAAATAAAGTTTCCTGAAATTAATTAGACACATTGTCACTTCCCTTACAACCACTTACAGCACTAATGAATACAGAATCTACAGGAGTCCCGTTTGAAAAGAGTAGTTTAGAACCCATGAGCTGGGGAAGTTCTACCCTTGGAACCCTTCCCAAGGGATTTACAGCTGCACCGAAAGCGCTTCCACCCCGCGGACAGGCACGGTGCTGCCATCCCTCCCGAGCTGCACGGAGCGGTGCCGGCAGCCCCCGGACCGCGCTCCCGCCGCTCCCTCCCCGCCGCCGCTCCCGCCTCTCCCGCCGCCGCTCCCGCCGCCGCTCCCGCCGCTCCCTCCCCGCCGCCTCTCCCGCCGCCTCTCCCGCCGCCTCTCCCGCCGCCGCTCCCGCCGCTCCCTCACCGCCGCCGACCCGCCGCAGCCGCCCCGCCATGTCCGCCCGTCCCGGCAGCGGCACCGCCCCGGCACGGGTGCTGCTGTCCCCGCGGTGTCACCACGTGCCATCCCCCTGGTGTCATCCCATGCTGTCCCCTAGTGTCATCCCGTGGTGTTCTTGTGGTGTCATCGCGTGCTGTCCCCTTAATGTCACCCTGCGCTGTCCCGTCCCGAGTCTTCTTCTGACACAGTTTGACCGTGAGCCCTTCAGAAGAGCCTCGACAGGCTGGAGATATGGTCAAAGAAACTTCTGAAATTCAACACAGGCAAATGCAGGGTCCTGCACCTGGGGAGGAACAACCCTGGGTACAGCACAGGCTGGGCCCAACCTGCTGGGAAGCAGCTCTGTGGAGCAGGACCTGGGGCTCCTGGTGGACACCAAACTGTGCATGAGCCGGCTGTGCCGTGGTCTGGGATGCCTTTGGAAGGGCACTGCCAGCCATTCAAAGGAGGTGAGCCTGTCCTGGCACTCAGCTCTAGTGAGGTCTCACCTGGAGTCTGTGCTCACTGCTGGTCTCTGGAGCTCCTGGAGTGGGTCCAGCAGAGAGCTAAAAAGGTGATCAAGGGACTGGAACATCTCTCTTATGAGGAAAGGCTGAGAGAATTGATCCTGTTCAGCCTTGAAAAGGGATAACTGAGAGGGGACCCCATCAGTGTCTGTCAGTGTCTGCAGGGAGGGGTCAGAGCAGGGACTGGGCTCTGCTCCGTGGTACCAGGCAGCAGGACATGAGATAGCAGGCAGAAACTGATGCACAGAGAATTCCACCTGAACACGAGAAAAATCTTCTTCACCATGTGTGTGATTGTGCAGTGGAAGAGAGCAATCACACGCACAGTAAAGAAGACTGTGTCTCTCACTGGAAATACTCAAGAACTGTCTGGATGCAGTCCTCTGCTGTGTCCTCTGGGGTGATGCTTGAGCAGGGATTTTGGACCAGATGACCCATTGTGGTGCCCTTCAACTTGACCCAGCCTGTGATTCTGTGAATTGAATTAAGTACATCTGGGTCGACGGGGAGAAAGTGGCAGATATGCTGAGAAGGATAACCTGTCTATGCTGATGACTCATTTATTCCCTTGTTTTGGTTTTGTCAGCAAAGAGGTGTAGCACAACCTCCTACAAGGATAGGAGAAGTGGGAAGCTGTATTTCCTTTCTCCATTACCTGCCAGCAGCCAAGCCCTGGGCAGCCACATGCTCAGTCCCCCACCAGTGGGAATGGGGAGAGGAAGGGATGGGTAAAAGCTGGGAAACCCTTGGGCCGAGATAAAGAGAGTTTGATAGGAAAAGCAAAAGCCACACATGCAAGCAAAGCAAAAGGAATTAATTCAACATGTCCCATGGTCAGGCAGTTCAGACATCTCCAGGGGAGCAGGGCCTGTCACGTGTAATGGTGACTTGGAAAGACAAATGCCATTGCTCCAAACACCCTGTATTTACTCAGTACATCACATTGAGCATGATGTCACATGGTCTGGAATATCCCTTTGGTCACTTGGGGTCACCTGTCCCAGATGTGTTTCCCCCTAGCCTCCCACAGAAAAGGCCTTGGCTCTGTATAAGCTCTGCTCAGCAGCAACAGAAACAGCTCTATTATCATCACTGTGTTCAGCACAAATCCAAAACACAGCCCCAGCTGCTGTGGGGAAAATTAACTGCCCCGGCCAAAACCAGAACATCCTTGTAATACTTAAGAATCAAGGGTCAAGGTGGCATTTCCTGGAATGGAAATTGGCACACAGTTTAACTAGACACAGTTGCCAGTGAGAGGTATTTCACATTGCTTTTGATGACCCTGCCTGGTCCTAAGGCAGAAGGCTGACCACAGGTAGCCTGGGGGGCAGCCCTAGTTTTGCAGGTAAACTGCCCAACGTTGGTAAAAAGTGTCAGAGATTAATAGCCTTTAGTAACCAGGGCAGTGCTTACATATGTTAGGACTCCCCCAACCCTCAACCTTTCTTGATCAAACTTTACATTTGCTAAACAAATCCCTGTATTTCAAGGATAAATATGACTTAAATCAACATGAAGAGCCATAAAGAAACATAAAAATTGTGACATGGCATGTGAGCCATCTGTGTTACCTTGTTCAATTGTTTAGTGCAGTAGAATTGGTTAAATATCTATCACTGAGCTTTTCCCATGGAGGACAGCAGAATCCTGCCCTACAGAGTGTCTTGGATGCCTGGATTTTCCTTTTTCTTTCTATACATTATATAGTAGAAGTGTTGCATATCATGAAGAAATACAGAATCTCAGAATTTTATTCACGAACTTTTATTAAACTGAAATGCGAACACCATTGCAAAGAGATTTTACAATGACAAAAGATCCAAAAATTCATCAGAAAGCTACAGACCTCATAACAATATTGATCTTACAAGTGAAAACACTAACAGATTTTAGTAAAGCCAGCATTTTCAATATTAAGAACTTAAAAAATGTATTTGAAAGCATTTTCCTTTAGATACACTTAGAAACAATGAAGAATTCCTGAGCAACTACTTTTATACCAGTATTCTCCAAAGAATGTACATACAACTTATGAAATCTAATTCTTACAACTTCTTGTATTTTAGAAATTTACAAAAAAATTTGGATCTGGTTCATATAATAATTGTGCTTAAAGTCATTCTGTTGCTACAGTAATGACACTGCAATAACCTCTCGTGTTCCACATTGCATACAGATTTTGAAACTGTAGTGGAAAAAATGCCTAGCTTGTATTGCAAATCTACCAACGAAATGGTTTATGCAAATGGGAATAAGTTTGCTTGAAGTATTGGGTCATCTCTTTCTCTGCTGAAAATATACTGTTTATTCTGGACGTTACGGAAAAGGTGCAATTTTTGTTTCTTTGAGAGTCTGCTGGCACAATTAAAGGCAAGGGAGTTCCAGAGACTTTTACCCTCACTTAGTAACACATCAGAATTTTGAACAAATACAGATATTTGATGATTAACATGTTTTTTCTGGGCTGTACGTTTTCATAACAGTGCCCTCAGTACTGCTATATCTTACACAATGACTAAAACATACACAAAAACAACAAAAATATTCCAGAAGCCAAGATAGTGCTGAGTATCTCTGAGCAATATAACACGTTTATAAAAACTGAGGGTTGTATTATATCAGATGAACAGTTTTTGTAGTCAGAATAGAAAAAATTACTTTCCAAAATGAAAAGTAAACTACTCTAAAGCAGCCCAGGAGCTCTTTCTAAGTATAGCTGAGCAGTAGTTTCCTCTCCCTTTTGGAATGAAAGACAAAGGGATGAGAATTAAGAGTAGTCTACAGCATTATGAATATTAAAAAATATGATACAACATCATTATAGCTCTGTCTGTAGAAAAATCTGCCTTTTTCTAGACATGTAGAGTTTTGCATCCTACCGAAGGGAAATTTTCTACAAGTCATATGTACAACGATTTTCAGCATCCTCTAAAAATTATACTCAGTGCTACAAATCTCTAAAAATAACCACTGCAGGAACTGGAATGAAGTCTTCCAATGTTTATTGATGCCAAAATGAGGTGAAGGTACTCAGCAGCTCACAAAAACAGATCCAAAAGCAGCATTGTTAAAAAAAATAGTTAAATAATGTCAAGATCCAAGACAAGCAGCATCACTGAGTAGAAAAGGACAAGAAACCTTTCAAAAAGAGGAATATATAAAAAAAGACCTTTTTATATCTAACTGCTCTATGCACCAACATCGTGAGTATAAGATCAGCTTTTAGCATATCAGCACGCTAAGAGGCCACACAACTAATGCAGGTATTTTTCTTAACTACTTCCAACAGATATATTAGTGCCTCTTAAAAATGTAACATATTGAAGAGATGGATTTTAAACCTAACTTGGTAATTTTCAGAATTTATTACCAAGACAGAGACTTTCCAACTAAGGAAAGTATTAACAGATACACTGTCACAGCTATAAACTGAAACAATGCCCAGAAATGCCAAGAGGCCACTTAGAAATATCCCCAAAGTTTTTTTCTCTTGGAGCTTCTAGGTCATTGCATTATATATACTAAATAAAAACAATGCTTAACAATGGTTGACATATGTGTGGGACAATGTAAATGGATAAATCTCACCTGTGTATCTGTGTGAAAAACAGAAGGTTGTTTATAAAAGCAGTGAGGTGCACTTTATTTCTCTTGATTTTTTCCCTTAGGAATGTAGGAAATACAGTCTCAGATCAGATGCTGAGCCTGACTCTTCAAGTTTTGTTTTTTCCTGGGACCAATGTCAGATACGGGGAAGAAAAATCCTGTAACTGGCAGAAAATGAATGATCACTTCTCACTTCTCTGCTAATATGAAACAGCTGATCCATTGTAGCTGACTTCAGCATTCTGCCAACAATAAGGCTTTACTGCTTTTGCGGACTATACCAGGTAGCTGTGCACATTCCCACATTTGAAATTATTTTCTTCTCTTCCTTTTTTTCCCCTCACTAACTCATTTATTGCTCCTCTCAGTTCTGCTAGTGCTAATTTTTTACTGTCTATTCTCATATTTGATTCTTTACCTTCCATTTTCTTGTCTTCCCCCCCCCCCCGCCCCTTTTCAGCTGTAGTCAAAATGCACTTTTTCCCTCATCATTCCATCCCACACTGACTGTACTCCTTTTCTGTTCTGTCACATGCAGCAGTCTTGTCCCTCTCCCTGTCACTTAATGGAGAACTTGCCAGGACCAGGTTAACATTTGGACTCTATAACCTTACAGGTCTCTTCCAACCTAAACTGTTCTATGCTTCTATGATATTCAAGCTCTTTATATCCCCATGTATTATGTATTTAGGCATCCATTTATCTTTATTTTTCTGCTCGACATACACCAGAAAAATGAAGAAAATCCCTGATTTGTTTCAAAATGGTTTTCAAGGCTGAGCCACAAGGTTATTAAAATTGTTATAATTCAGTCCATCTTTCCACACCCACAGGAACTGGAGCCTGATTTTAGTGCGACTGTTTGAGATAGCTGAGAGCAGGGCTTTCCATTTTTACTCATTTAGAGACAAAACTGGAAGGTTTGCTTCCTAGGAACTCAACTGAAAACAGGTAATTCTAAATAGCAAGTATTGATAAATACCAAGTTCCACAGCTGAGATCCAGAATGAAAGCACCTCTGGAAAATTGGCTCAATCAGTCCCAGTGACCTGAAAATACTAATAGTGGCAAAAAACTTTTCAGGTCAGGACTGATGCTTGACTGCCCAAGGATATTCTTGCAAAGTGAAATTTTCTTTAGTTAGATTTCCAGCCCCCCCCATATTAAAAACATTTAATTTTGCTACACATCTAGAATATTCCATCCTCATACTACCACTGCCATGCAAGTGATGATTCCATGACAAGCTGTTTGTTAACAAAAATATTTTGAATTTACAGATAAAATTTTAAAATTCTTGATAGAGTGAGTCACAAATTTACACACAAAGCAAAATGCTTTTTCTTGTTTGCATTTTAAAGGGAGCAAAAAAAAAAAACCTCTGAGGTAGCAATTATTTGAGAATGTGATGACTGATCTCATGATGCTTTTTTTCACTTCATTTGTCTTTATGGCTTTGTAGATGTCTGATGTCTCTCAAGTGGCTTACAGGACTTCAGTTTCCTTGCACATCACCTTCAGATCAGTTTATAGTTGCCATGAAATTACGAAATACACTTACAGGCTTCATGATGTAAACCCCACATATACAATGCTTCAGAGAGCACAAAAAAATTCTGCTTATTCATTTTGAACATCTGCTGCTACTACACTTTGGATACTTGAATGACATTTAAAGCAGCTGTCTATTTTTCAGCCATTTAAACATAGACACACAGACAGATATACTACAGAATTCACTGGCTTGACATAAATCATCATTACATATTTGTTTTACAGTTTGTTCCATAAACACATACATCCTCTGACTAATATTATATCAGGTTAATTCACTGCATTTTTGTTAAATAATCTTCGTAGTTACATAGTCTCATAAAGACCAAACCTAAAGTCCTCATCATGTGTGATACTGAGCTTTGTGAGCATGTGCCAATTCATTAGTTTGTATTTCTTCTAAAGTCTGAAATATTACACAGAAATACTAAAATTGAACATGAAATATGTCTCTGCTAAAAAAAGTCTAGAAAACAACTGTATGGTAATGAATCATATTTGCCAATATTGAAGAAAAAATGTTAATAAAATTAGTCTGAGTCAGAAAGAAAGGTAATTAAACAGAAGATATATGTTCAATTTTAGGAATTTTGTAAAAGTAATTATGTACTAGAGTCTTTATGCTACCCTTTAGGGCTTTTATGCTATTACAAAGTAGTTCATACTATAAATGACACGTGGATAACTTTGACATTGAAAACAGCATTCACATTCTTGAAATAATTATTCCAAGTGAAAAATTTGACTAATCGTGAAAGAATTAGAGGGGTAAATCCTGTTCATCCCTCTGGATATCAAAGGAGGTATCAAGAGCCTGTTTTTCCCCACTGGTGTGCCATAATTTTATACTGATTGACTCTGTAGAACTGCTGCAAAAACTCATGTGCTTCCTAATGAAAAGCTTAAATACCTGCAAAAATATTGTTGCAAACAGAAAAAAATAATTATTTGAACATTAAAGGACCAAACACTTAGCTGAAGGTTATTTTGATTATACAGAACACTAGTATGTTTTTTTTTAATGTACTTTCAGATGTTTAAGGTCACTTTCAGAAGCTCTGCCACAGAGAGGAACAAGGTGTTTTGGAAAATATAAGCAAATCCAAGGGAAAATTAATCTATCTGCACATTTGTTCAGCTTCAAGAATAAATATATTCATGACAATGTGTTCGAATTACATTTAGCTAGCAAATCCCCCAACACTTCAAAGCAGCATGCAAATGCCTCTTTTCCACTGCAGCTGACTTTCCCTTTTCACAGGGAGACATGATTATTTGGCATATTGAGACATTCATCAGCAAAGGTGGGAGATGCTCAACACCACACAAAGTAATTTAGGCTGCAGCTCTTTAACAGTTTCAGTATTCATTTATGACAAAGCAGAGAAACTCCTTGACTCTCCTTCTGTGTGGATCATTGCAGGCACACATGCCTACAGTTAGGCAGGATGAATCATCCCCTTGAAATCTGCTAACTGTTGTGTCTGTTTGCTTCAGGTGAAAAGTAGCTTCAGGTGAAAAGATACGGTGGGAACAGCCTGTTAATGTCGTACACCTGGGTAGTCACTGTGTTCTAACCTAAGAAATGTACTCTATAAGAACATCTTTAGGCTCTAGGCTTGATGAGATACTACAGCTTCTGTGCATTACTAGATACAAGGCCTGCAGCAGCATATCTTTATGCACATCATTAGGTGTCGGAAACAACACAGATAGAGTTATCTGTGTAAAGAAAGAGGAATGTGTCTGATCCTATCAGCTCTGTCAGATTCAGTCAGAAAACTGAAGGGTTAATAAAACACTGTCAGACACAGTGTGTTGTCAGCTTACACACACATTCCTCATAATTCAAGAGTTTCTTTGCAGTGCTTCCAGCATCTCTAGAAATTTGTAAGGTATACTACAGAGAGAGAGAGTATGGTAAAATTGTTCTATTAACTATAACTGAACAGAGTTTTATGTTTGGTACCTGGAGTAGCCCCTTCATGTCTTCATGTGTTAAATAAGTGATTGAATCGGGAATCTAGGATACCTTCCCACACCTTCAGTGGAGCATCCAGACTGCTCTGATCAGCCCCTGAAAGTGGGCAGCTGCCTGTATAGAGGACAGGCTCTAAATCTGATGCCACCCTAATGCTGCAGTCTGCACTACCACGTATGTTTACAGACACACAGATCATTAGTTAAGTTCTAATGCCCTGTCTGTGCAAACGCTAGGTGGTTCTATCAACCTGTGCTTGAGCAGTTCCAGGGCTTTGAAGGTAAAGGGTGAGAGCCTGATTTGCTGAATTAGATAGGGCCTTCTGGGACCTTCAAAATCTGAAATTTTCTTTTGTCTGGCTCTGCAGCAGGTACCTGATACTGCAGGAAGGCTTGTTCAGTGCATAAAATCATAAAAATATGGAGAAAAGTAAAGCTGTTCAGGAAGGAGACTAACAAAAGAGAGCCCATCTATCAAATTCACTCTCCTTCACAGGTGGAAGATCATTACCTCACCATAAATTTCCAGTTTCCCCTGAAGCTAGAGATGCTGGCTAAATACTTGGCTCACTTTTAACCAGTCATCACATGATCATACTTTTCTGGAGTCAACTAAACTTTTGTTTCAAGAAGGAAGGTCAGAGCAACTTTGCAGCCACTACAGCATCATTGTGATTCTGTCTTCAGGTACATGGGATATAATGGATCCTTACTGCTCCCACTGCTGTTCTGGGGACACATGACCAGCCCAAGTATATGGACTCGTCTCCTCATTCCCACTGCTTTTTTAGTGGAGGTCTGATTCGGACCTTTGAGGCTGATTCCAAAACTAATGTTCATAAATTTATTATGAAAAATATGACTTCAAATTTTACTTCCAGAGAAAAGTGCAGGATACAGGAGAGCCCCATGTCATTTACAACTGGCATCAGAGTACAAATTCAAAGGGAAAGAACCTTGGGTCTCAAAACCTCAACTCTATTTTAATTATATAATTACAGGTAATAAAAAACCTGTGAAACAAATAATTTACAATTCAAATAGTAATATATCTGTAATATATTAGAAATATAGTTTAAAAATGGCTCCATATTCTTAATTAGTATAAAGTATAATTTTATGCTTTGTGTAGAAATTATAGCTTTACTTGTTGCTGCCTCAGCAGAAGGAAAGAGAAAAGTTCCTAGGCAGCTAAATAGCATTGGGAAATTAAAAAATATTCCATTTTGCTCTTTTTTTGGTAATAGAAAAATAGCCTTTAAAAATACATAGTTAAACTTATGGGCTTATATTAAAGTAAAATTGTATATTATATACAGTAAGGCAGTATATCATATATTATCCTGTTTTCTTTTTCATTTTGGTTTGTCCAGACTAGGATATGAATGGGATGCAGTTTTCTGTCACACTGAAACAAAGCAAAAATATATTTTGAATAATTTGTTATTTTACTGTCATTTGTAGAATATATTCACTTTTATATATGATTTGGCATGCACAAGAGCTCCTTTTTCTCAAGGATTGAGAAAAAAGATAAAGAAAACAATGCAGTGTCAGAATGCATTCAGAAGAAAACACATTGTAGGAAAGAATACAGTTGTGCAATGATTTATCTAATGTAGAAACTACATTAGATCAGATCGCTATGGTTAGCTGACTCACCCATAACAATTTTCATCTTTGTTGAATCTGTGGTATTTCCTTAGGCTTTATCAACCAACAAAAGTTTTGCAGAACTGAAAAATTATTTTACACTGCATTTTTCATGACAGACAAGATGCATTTCCTCGTTTCACTGTGTCAGAAATGTGTGCTAATGATCCAGGATTTACGTCCACGACTATTACCTCAACTCACAGATTATTTTATTACCTGTACAATGCACATAGGATGATAGGCTTTTGGAGGCTAGGCTTTTCTAAAGAACTGTTTGCTATGTGATTTTGTTTTACTGTGTGTAACTACTAAGTATGTGCTGTACTAAAAGGTTATTTAAAGGAGGGCATAAAGGAAGATGGATCCATGTAGTCTGATCCACTGGTGTCTCTTCTGGAGTCACCTGGAGTTGTCGTGCTGTAGCTCGTATTCTTCTCACCTTGACTTTGCTGAGGGTTCTGAGATGTTTCTGCTGCAGGTTCTTGAGACACAGGTGTGTTCTGGCAGCGCTGATCTGGCAATAATACTAAAATGTGATGGTCCACAACTGTTGAGACCTTGGTATATTCTTTGCTGGTTCCTGGAACAGTGCATTTTTTGGTCTTTCCATTGTTTTCTTTATGTTTCAGTAATAGTGTTGGTTCCTCATCTTGTCTGACTTTATGAACTTCTACATAGTCCATTAGTTTAGGATTCAGGAAAGGTGACTTGTTAGAATGTTCGTTTTGTCTGATCTGCACTGTGTTTTGGTCAGTTTTGGAATATTCCACCTCGCTTATCTTTTCCAGGTCATCATACACAGTTTCAGCAATAGGATATAGTGACTGACGCCTTTCTTCATTTCCCACCAAAACTGGTGAAGAGTTCACATTTGTGGTGTTCAGTGTTATCTTGAATGCCTCCACAGTGCTGTGGTAGGCAAACATAGCAGCCTGATTACTGGGTAACTGAGCTGCCAGCCATGTGCACGACTTTACACTCTCACAAGGGAGTGTTTTCTGTTCTGAGGCCGGGGCCCCACAGCGAGTGTCCCAGCTCCCTTTACCCCCTTTCTTTTCTTTAGCTCTTACATCTTGTGTTTGAAGAGTAGATGGAAGGCTGCGGGATTCCCTGCACTTCACAGGGAGGAGAGAAGGGCTATCACAGCTCCCTCGGCCTGAGTCACTGTCTGTTTCCTTGAGTATAATTTTTGTGTTTTTGCTGGGAGTGTCATGACTTGGCATGAGTTGCTGATCCTCACTGTCCTCTACCTCCAGATATTCTATCAGTAGTTCCTCGCAGTCTGATGTTGGAGGGAAACCATGGCAACCAAGAGCACTCAGTAATTCTTCAGATTTTCCTGTCTGAAGGTATAATGAAGAGGATATAATTTTTCATTGTCAACCTTAGGGATTATATGACTAGAACAACTGTGAACAATCTACATATTTGATGTACAAACACTTTGATAGTTACACTGCTAGACCTAAACTTGATTTCTACTGCTGCAGAAAATATTGAAAGAAGGGAAAAAAAATTCCTGAATTTCCTCAGTGGGGAGACAAACCTAAAATTCATGTTTGTAATGTGGGAGGAGCGGGGAGCTTTTGGCAGGTATGGGTTTCCTGAGTTTAACAAGAAGGAAATGGAGGAGAATTGCAGTGTAGACATGTCCTGCCTCTGCAGCACGGCAAAAGAAAATGGAGAGCATCTTCCATAAGAACAACTAGGCAGTTCAGAGAGGCATTTTCTTATGTCCCAGGAAACAGGGCAGTCACAAACCCTGTTCTTAAACTCCTGTTACAAATGAAAGACAAAACTCTGACTCACGCATATCCTGCACATGTTTAACCAGGAGGTGTTGCTTATTTCCAAGATTGATTAATTGAAGCAGTTTTACACTTTACTGTGGTAACTGTGTTTGCTAGTACGTAAGTTGGAAAAGTGAGCTATGGTGAATTCTTTTGTTGTTGGCTATGGTACTCACCTCCAGTAGATGTGTATCTATGCCTTTTATCTTTGGTCCTGGAACTGGTGGCAGGATAAAGGCCATCATTCTAAAAAAAGCCCAGAGCAAACATACCAGGAGTAAATACAGACCCTAGCTCACTATTTGTTCTCCCACTTCCTCAGAATATGACTGAGTTTTAAACATTTCTCCCATATCTCATATGTCCCAGTTGGACCTCTGTCTACTGTATGCCTGTCAAGCTGAGTAACTGACAAATGAGTTACAGCTCATAAAGTACCCTTAGATTTATTATAAAAAACACCAGTAATACAAAAGTTATTCAACTGGAAAAGTAAAATTACTAATGTGCTTTTTATTGCCATCTGTCCCTTAACCTCCAGTTCTCTAATACCATTGTAAATTTACCACTGGCCAAGAAACAGTGAAGTGAGGCACAGTTCAGGAGGGTTAGTGGGGCTGTCTGTTCATGTTTGACTGTCACCTGACTACTGCTAAACAGGATGGCTTTTCCAAATACAGTTTCTATCCCTTTCTTCAACTCAGCCAGTATTTTTTGTCAGACTTGTACAAAAGCAATAATCTTTGCAACACCTTTCTCTTTCAAACTTGATTTAAATTAGCCAGGATTCTAAGAAATCATTTCGGAAATTGATACAGAGGCTGGCAGAAAGACAATCTCACAATATAACCTTGTTTACTTTGGGAAATTATGACAAAACCCAAAGAAATGTCTCCTACGAGAACAGGGATACTCCAAGTAATGTTTGATGAATATAACATGACTAACCAAGATTAGTCAGATCTAACAGGGCTGTTTCTAACTGAGAATTTATCCTGGTTTCCATAAGGAGCAGAAACACTGCTTAATCAGTTGCAAATTAAGTCAAATACCTACAGCTAATAGTTTATAAGCTAAGGTAAATGCTATAGGAAATTGAATCAAATATTAGGAGTCTATTTTTGAAAAGTTTTCTCCCATCTTGAACTCCATGTAATTGTGAAATTGGCGGCTTACCTGTACCCTTTCATAATCATTATCCAGCTCATGATTAAACATATAAGAGATGACAGGACACCAACGATGATCCACACAACCATATCTTTTACTCTAAAGTCTAAGAAAAACCAGAATTATTCAAGGACACATATTTAGCATATGCACAGTCAGCATGCCAAAAAACCTCACAAATTACTTTTATTTTAAAAACTGGCCTAAACTGCCAAATTTATTATTGAACAGAAAGCTTCAGCAGCACAGATTGATATTACAATCCCTGTAATATCAAATAATGAATATAATTTTTACTAATGGTACTGCACAGGAAATAAACTGTCTTGGAAAAATCATACAAAAATGCATGGAGAGGAAAATTTTGTCACAGCCAATTATACAGATTGGGTTCAAATCCAGTTGTACCAAACCTGTAGTCATTTCATTATTAAATACATATACAATTAATTAAATGCTGGGTAAAGTGACCTAGGACTACATATTTTTAAGGATTTTTGTTGTAATGTAACACTTTTTATACTGAAGTGCTTATTTCATATTAATTCCAGATAAAGAGTAATGAAGAGCTGTTACTGTTGGAAGGCAGTTGCTCTTTGTTGTCTGTGTCACAGTTTTAATGCAGTTGCCAGTGTTCTTTTAATTAAAAACTACCATAAAGAGAACAAATGAGGCAACAGACAGAAAGTACATGGTTTAAATAACCAAAGAAATTATTCACCCTCTTAACTCTATCATAAAGTAATGAAGGGGAAAGGTATCTGGCTGGGTATGGTGCAGGGATGATAAGGATTTGGTTACCTTAGCAATGATGTTCTTGTCTGTCCTAGGGAAACTAAGGGGTCTGCATGGGTGCTGCCAAGAGCTAACAAAAAAATATAACACGAACTTGCATGTAATAACAACTATAGAAGGGATGCCTGGTCACTCACCAGTAGGGATCTCAATATACATTTCTGGGCTCCACTCACTCCACAGTCCATGGTGGTCTGGTTTGCAGTGAATCTGTACAATGTACCTCTTTCCAGGATTTAAACTAAACATTTTGTATTGTGTTTGCTGTCCAACAAAAATAGTCTGAAAATAAAAAAAATGTCACAGCTAAGGTTTTGGTAATCAAGATAAGAATATAGAATGATTCTGGATATCTTTTCCTCACAATTATTGAGCAGGCACGGAATAATGGTGCATTTATTTCAGTTCTATACTTTAGCTTTCTAGCAGAGGGGAATGAGATCTGGCTGTGGTATATAGTGCAAATTAAACTGCTGTAAAAACACATCATGAATTTATGGCAAATAGGAGAGGACCTGTGGTAATGGTAGTGGCAATGGTGACAGGAAGAGGAGGAGGCAGAGACGAATGAGGGAGGAAGAAAGAGAGATGGAGAAAGAAAATGCAGAGAGGAAGAGGGAATTGTGGAAGTGCACAGGGTAATAAAAAGTATTTGCAATGGCCAAAGGGAAGTGCAGTGGGAGGGGGAAGGCAGGAGGAGATACAGAGGTGGTTTGGAAGTTCTGCAGAAGAAGGGGATGGAATCAAATACCAACAGCTGGAGTCTTTAATTTGCCACTCAGCTGTTTAAGTTGTACATCCCGGCCATAAAAACTTATTACTGTTGTGTGGCCACTACAGTTACTACCTAATGGTTATTTATATAAATTCAAATTATTTTATGTAATGTCACTGAGCTTTCTGTTACCTAAGAAGAGCCTGTGGTTAAGAACAAATTATCATTAAAGAAATGTGACAAAATGAGAAGGAATAATTTAAACTACAATGCCAATATGATTAATAAATAATGACCACAATTAAAAACAAATACTTTATTACCTGCTATTGTACAGCAGCATCTGAGATACCAGCAGAAAATCATCGGTCAAACAAGCACTTTTGAAAAATTATGAACTATTCAGAGTGCCCGCTTCATTACATTCAGGCATGGAACCTGGCAGACTAAATCCAGCTGGTCAGAAAACATTATCTAGCAAAAACTTGTGACATCCTTACCTCCCATTCCTCTCCTTCTTCAGGCTTCAGTCGCAATTCATATTCAAGGGTAAGCCATCCAGACCTGACATCAGCCAGTGGGGGTGGAGACCACGTCAGGACCAGATACGGTTTTCTCTTTATTGACTTTTTTAATTCCAGAGTTATATTCACAGGAGGATCTGGCTGTACTGTTGAAATAAAAGAACTGTCAATAAGACTCTAAGTGACATTTTTCCTTGCAGCTTAGGAAGAAATATAAAATTATGTGACTGAAGAGTTGCCGCCTCCATTGGGTCTGGTAATTTAGAACTACTACTGTAATATTGAAATCTGTAATACTGTAATATAGAAACTGAAAGAGTTTTAAGTATGGAATTATGAATTTTAACCCCCCCCCCCGAATAGTAGTAAGTGTGTTGAATTCATGGTGAGATTTGCCCTAATCCTTTATCATCAAAAATATTTTTTCTTACATCTTCATTTAATTTACTTTCCCCCATAACTGTATTTCAAAGTTAACATCTTTAATGTTACATTATGAAAGTTGTGTTCTACTGTAATCTTATCAAAGCTTGGCATAAATATTTAGGAACACTGAAACATGGATGAAGCGAGTGAAACTTGTCCCCTCCATCTTTTACATTCAGAAAACACAACTGCATGATCCCTACACTTTTAAGTAAGGATATTTTAAAGCAAACCAGAACAGCATATTAAAGCTCTACCTGTATTTCAAAGATAAACTGAAACAGAACACAAGTTTCTTATACAGTCAGACTTGCATCTTCCTCAGTTCAGAGGTAGAGCTTCTGCATATTGTGCATATATTTTACCACCGTCTGATCAAAGATTCATCAGGTCATTGCACTGAGGTAAAGTATAAAGCCATTTCTCCAGCAGCCTTTTCCCAGTTGCCAGACTCCTGGCAGCCAGATCCTTGACAACAAAATGGTTATCAACGATAATGTTCCGTTCCCTTAGATAAAACCCTAATTACTTCTCCACAGTCACTCTGTAGAAAAAGTCTTAGAAGAGATTATCAGTACACTGCTATAAAAAGCACTAATGCAGCTTCTCTTGGGTCTGGAAACTACTTTTTGGTAATCAGATTTAAGTATTATTAGTTAAAAGATCAAATTTATTTCTGCTGCTTGTACAGTGGAAAAAAGATTTTAGCTGGATAATGTTTCTTAGGGTTTGACTACAAGAAATATGGAAAACCAATAAATGTTTATCTGAACATAATTTTAAAGCTTTTAGCATTTTTGGCTTCTTCAGAAAATAAGATGGTAAAGGGATGAAAATTGATTTGTTATTACACTAAGGAATATCTTATTTGTATAAGATTTTCACTTGGATATAATACTATATACAATGGAGAGCTGGAATTAAAAGTCTTGTGTCAAAACCCATGATTCTGAATAATTTGGTTCCACAGAAACTACTTTTTAACTCTTACCTATGTAAGTCACATCCACATAATGAGGATCAGAGACATTACTTCCCATTTCATTAGTTGCCCTCACAGTAATATTGTATATGGTCCAGAAAGAGGTGTGCTTTTTATCGAAGTAGCACGAATTGGGGCCTGCAGTTTTGTAATCTGGACATTCATAAACTTTTTCTTCTCTGAAATGAAAGAATCCCAGTGATTAGGTTACACAGACTAAAATACCTGATTTTGGGTACTAGTACTTCAGCATTATTTAGGGCTGCATCTGATTTTTCCCACCTGGCAATGTGAAGAAAATCAGAAAACTGCTTCCAGACTAAAGAGTAATTGGACAATCCCAGAGACTGTACTAAAGCATTTTCCCCACGAAGTAAGCACAAATCCTGAAGGATTTAGGCTGTTGCAGATGCAGCTGTGGGCTAGTACAGCACAGCTCTTCCTTCTCTGAAAGCCACAGCTCACTGCACAGCCCAGAGCTCTTAGATATTTCAGAGACTGAGTAGAAGTGTTTGCTGAAGTCTTCTAACCTATCTATTAAAAATTATGTATTTCCAAAGTTCATCTCACACTTACAGGAATTCTGCATATTACACTAATATGCTTTCAGAATTTATTTGGTCTTTCATCTCTTGATCATAAAAAAATAAGAATAAAAATAATCTACTATGTACTCTCCTTCACATCCATACTCAAGCTTCCCAAAGTCAGAGGGGGGGGTAGGAGAGAAATTTGAGTATGTAGTTTTTGTTTTCATGCTCCTCCTAGATGCATAATAACAGAAGAAAAAGTTGTGGATGTGGACCTCTTACTCTGCTATAGCTGGCTGGACCAATATCTGTCTTTTTACACTAAGAGTGGGCTCTCACTGACAGTTACAGAGTTTAGCATCTATTTAGGTAATTGCAAAGTAGAGCAGTACTACGTGAATCAAAAAGGACCAAAAAAGGTTCACAAGGCTTATTGACTCTTTCTTTAAAACGAATGTTTAGCACTTTATCTGAGTTCCAAGGAAAGATTTCTACAGAAACCAGGAGGCAATCATGCCTTATGAATACTAGTGCAAAACAAGCCTTATCAGAAGATAAAAGTTTTAGTATCTGCTGATTTTGGAAAGTTTTATTTCTAAGACTGTGTGGTTGAAGAGTTTTAGGACTGTGCAGTTGTACTGTTTACTAACATGCTGTTGATGAGCAATGAAAAGACAGAATTCACAGTAATTATATACCTGCCTTTATAGAGAGACTAAGATTTAATATTTCAATCTTAGACATGTTGCTGTTTACTGTGATACCATAACATGCCACTGGACAAAACCAGGGACTACAGAAAATGGCATCTCCCAAAATAAGAAACCAATGAGGATTGATTTTCCAGGTCCTTCACACAAAACACTGAGTAACTGTACAGCACTTATTACCCCTCTTTGCTGTAAAGTAAAGTGTGTTTGGTCAAGAGTCCTCCATCTGAAGCAGGTTTCCACCAACAAGTAAATGTTTCTTTTTCAGGAGAACGGCACTTTATTATTATGGGCTTTTCAGGAGGTAACTGTTCTGTAAGAGATAAAGGAATGAACTAATTAGTAAGTTTAATCCATTAGGTCCATCTTGAATTTGTAAAACAATGTCAAGCAGAGAACAGGGAAACAGAAAAACAGGAACAGGAAAAAAGAAAAACTTGTTTCGTAGTGGCACAGGAAAGGACATACCATTTGCTGCTTAGGGCAACAACTTGCTACTTTCACCTGGATTCAGAATTCTCTCTCACTGTAGCTGCACTGAAGAAGTTTTAGTTTTCTGCCTGTGGCTTTCTTCTGACCCAAAATCTCATAAGGAATGTTGAAATACGGTCATAGCAGGCTCTATAAAATTATTTAAAATACACTCTACTATCCAATCTATTTTCTATGGTGTTCTGGTCTCAACTAGCATAATTTCTTTCCAGTTACTGGTATAGTACTGTGGTTTAGATACCGTATGAGAATAATTTTCATAATAAAGGGATATTTTGTCACTAACTCATGTTTATCCTAAACCAAGGACCTTTTTGTGTCTCCTGCACTGTCCGTGAAGAGTTACAAAACAGAAAAAGAAGGTTGGGAGTGACTATAGGCAGGACAGGTGACCTGACCCAGCGGACACTCCACTCCATGGAACATCATCTCCAGCATAAAACTTGGGAGTTATCCAGGACCAGTGCCCATCAGGATTCAGAAATGGAGTCTGGCACTGATCAAGAGTTGGTGAGCAAACATATAGTCCAGAATTTTTTTTCTGTTTTTTATCATCATCATCATCATCATCATCATCAATCATCATCACCGCCTACAATTATTATTATTATTATTACATTTTACTTTGTTTTCAATTATTGAACTGTTCTTACCCCAACCCACAGATTTTACCTTTGATTCTTCCCCTTATTCCACCATGGTGACATATGCCTGAGCAGCTGTGCACTGGTTTGTTGCCAGCTGGGCTTAAACCACCACATACAAAACCAATTTTTTCTCCAAAATATGTGTTTTAAGATTATTCTGTTTGTTTGAAAGGTATCCTGTCATTTTCTTTTGATTTTAGGTAAAAAAGGAAGAATGTAAATGTATGTGTATTTGTTGGTGTTCTTGCCAGTAATTTTCCTCTGAAGTACTCAAAATATACAAAGAAGCAGCTCTCGTATTTCACTGCAATGTTTTTATGTTCTGTACTCAGACTACTTGCATGATTGCTCCTGAGCAAGTTTTTATAATTTCAAGAAAGCACTTAAGTACTAGGCAGAGAAAAATGCTTAAATTTTGAATAGGATGATGCTCATCAAAACCCTAAAGTGATTGAAACTTTTGTAGTTAAGTATTTTTGGCAAAAATATTCCTATTACATCAATAATATATATTTTCTACTACGTACAGCAGAGACATTGATTTTCCAAATTTCTAATTGCCTAAGGCAGATCTGAAAATGGGACATTTAAAAACTATTTTTCTATTAACAGTACTTCAACAATATCCATGTCAAATAATGAAAAATACAACTAGTAACTGAAGAAGTTTTGAGACAACTAGACTAAAGTGTCTGGCAACAAGATATGATGTCATACATATTTAGTGTGTCTACTCAAATACAGTAAGACTCAGATAGTGACTTCCATGTGATAGTATCTCTAAGTGCCATCAGTGCTTTCAGTCCAGGCTCTTATACAAAAAGCATTACCTGAGATTTATAGCTACAGACAAAATCAACATGGTTTTTAAATAAAGGGACAGGGACAATAAATTATTTAGGCACACCTGTATCAGAAGTGACTTCCTAGTAAATCCCACATTGTTTATCATAGCTAATTTCAACAGAGGATCCTGACCAGATCAACAAGATTAACAAAGCAATTACACAGAAAGTATGGTAAAATGCACGGAGCACTACAAAGTACCCATGTGGGAGGCCAGGTTTTCAGGACTGGCATTTAGGAACCTTCACAGCATTGAACCTGCTACACTTTAAAACCAATGAACGAGCAGCAACCATCCACTCACCTTTGGGGATCTGAATGCTTCTTTCTGAGCTCCACTCACTCCATTCTCCAAGGTCTAGCATGCAACGCACCTGAACAATGTACTTCACCCCAGCTTTCAGGCTGCTCACCTCATAGTATGTCTGCATTCCTACAGATACTGTCTGTAAAAGAAAATGGACTGGGAAAACAATAAAGAATTGGACCACTTCAACGAATAAACCATGAAGGAACAGGCATGAGTTACTGACTTCTGAAAGTCAGGGATTTAAGCTGGGTATTTATAGGATATCAATTACGAAGAACCAAAAGTAGTGATTTAGCAGAAAAAAATTACTGCTGATTCTGATATTCAAGAAAATATTGAAATGTAGACTTCCTAATACGCCATCAGATCCATAATGTAAGGAGCGTTACAATTAGTCCAGCCCACATATAAACCCCCATTGAAATCCTTCTCAGTGGCTTTAAGTGACTTTCTCAGACCCTTCTAATTTCTCCTCAGAACTATTTCAAAATGCATAGCATTCTCCATCATTAAGGCATCAACAATCTAGGCAGCATTTAGCACACGTGATTTAAGTTTAAGAATGACATTTTGCCCTGAAAGCTCAGCTGTAGCAGTGCTGAAGCTGATTCCTAGAAATATGGCAACAGGTGGGGAATGTCAATGGAAATGGTTAAATGTGAGTAGGCCACAACAGAATTTCTGAGGGGCAGGTTGCCTCCAACTGATCATGTTGAAGAGGATGATGATAACTGGGTTTTGTCATACATAACATTAGATGATTATGTAAATATACTGAATTTCACAGTCTCTACAGACCACTCCAGTATTTTTCTTTCTTTAATCAGATCTGGTTACAATAATTTTTCTATTCTTACATGTTTATAGGACCAATTAAACTGAGACAAGAGAATTCACTGAATAGAGCATTTATAAAATAAATATATTCTTTCCTTACCTCCCACTCTTCCTTTTCCTCAGGCTTTAAGCGTAGCTCATAGTGATATGCATGTGAATTAGAGCTGGAATCAGCTAATGGGGGTGGAGACCATTTTGCCCAAAGGTATGACAGGTTAGCAGATGTGTTTGTTTCTAGAGAGAGGTTCACAGGAGCATCTGGCTGAACTGTATAAATGAATGAAAAGTGTGATATTTAATTTTCTCTCAGAAAAAAACCCCTCCTTTATAGTTTTGTATGTCATCATATTATTTTCAGATATTTCAGCACTGTAAAAGAAAAATAAAGAAGCCTTTTATTTTTCCTTTTTCCTCAATGAGTTGAACTAGCTCCTGATTTCCAACAGTAGCAGCAAATCTTAAACTTTACTCTGAATTTGTCAGGCTAAGGAAATACAAATGATAATTTTATAAGGCCACTCCTGCAAAACTAGAATGCCAGCTATTTCCTGGCTAGAAAAACTAAGTATATTATAATTAAAATGGTATATTATGTGTTTCAGAAAGTAGAATGGAGTCAGGCATATAAAGTACTAGAAAAAGCCTGCATAATGCTCAGGCAGTTACTTTTACCATTCCAAGACTGCAATGCCAGCAGTTAAAAAGATTTTTACATTTGAAGTATTTGGTAGCTTAACCTAATTTGAAAATTTTATAATCTACATTGAGTCTAATTAAAATACTGCAGACAACGAGAAAGTGAAGCAAATTTTTCAGCTAAAGTTAAAATTTTTACATATTCATGCATGAAATTCCTACAATCAAGTATGTAGTTACTTAATTTAGAATTAAAATGCAGTTTTCACATATATTTAACATGCATATTTTAGATTATCTGTAAATAAACACTTCTCAATAGCAAGTTTCACCTCATGAGGAAAGCAATCTTTCACCACTACCTGATCTGGGACTAAAAACTGCACACATCTCCAACTAGTTTGTTTTCCATTTCATTCTTTGATTTTACCTATGGAAGTTACATCCACATGCTGGGGATCTGAGCTGTTACTTCCAATCTCATTTGTTGCCATTACGGTGATAATATATGTTGTCCAGGGATTAGTGTGGTTTTTATCAAAGTAGCAGGAATTTGGACCTGATGTTAGGTAGTCTGGACATTCATAGATTTTTTCTTCACTGAAACAAAATGATTTAAAAATTTAGGAAATGAAACAAAGCAGATAATATTCTAGTAATGGACTAGGTTCAGCAGAGAAATCTGAAATGTTTGTGTGTGTGTATATATATATATATATATATATATATATATATATATATATAAAAATTTAAATAAATGAATATATATGTACTATATTTTAATAAGATATATATCTATAATTCCATCTCTTGGAAACATTTGGTATGTGTTGAATGACATTACCATAAATGCTTCGTTTACATTTTTACTGCAGTTGTTTTGAGGAATGCTTTCTCCCCTTTGTTTATACATAGGAATAAATCAACAAAAGAACAGAAACAGAAATTTCCAGAGACAAAACAAAGAAACTTTAACAATACTTATAAGCAAGTAAGAGGAAAATGAAAAATATTTACTTCAATTAGATAAGTTGCTAAATATCTCTTTGCATATCAACCCTAGAAATTAAACTTATGGGCCTTATGGCAGAGAGCTCTTTTACTGATTAGTTTTTTTTCAGCAAGTCAGATAATCATTTAGATTGGAAAAGACCTCTAAGCTTGTCAAGTCAAGCTCTGACCACCTTGTCAACCAGAACACAGCACCAGGCGCCATGTCCAGTCATTTCTTGAACACCTCCAGAAATGGTGACTGCCCACCTCCCTGGGCAGCCCATTCCAATGCCTACCCATCCTTTCAGTGAAGAAATTCTTCCTGAGGTGTAACCTGAACCTCCTCGAGTGCAGTTTGAGGCTGTTTCCTCTTGTCTTATCACTATGTCCTGAGAAAAGAGACTGACCCACACATGAGGACAGCCTCCTTTCAGGGAGTTGTAGAGTGATAAGGTGATCCCTGAGCCTCCTTTCCTCCAGGATAAACACCCACAGATCCCTCACCCGCTTCTTACTCATGCTCCAGACCCTTCCCCAGTTCTGTTGCCCTTTTCTGGTCATGTTCCAGCACCTCAATGTCTTTCTTGCAGTGAGGGGTCCAGAACTGCACGCAGGGTTTGGGTGTGACCTCACCAGTGCCTAGGACCGGGGGAAATCCCTGTCTCGGTCTGGACACATTATTGCTGACACAGGCTGGGTGCCACTGGCCTTGGCCACCTGGGTACACACTGGCTCATGTTCATCCCCAGGTCCTTCTCTGCTGAGCCACAATCCAGCCTCTCTACCCCAGACCGGAGCTGCACGAGGTTGTTGTGACCAAGGACAGGACCTGGCACTTGGCCGGGCTGCACCTCACAGCACCGGCCTCCATGCAAACCCCTCTGCAGAGCCTTCCTGGCCTCCTACAGATCAGCACTCCTGCCCAACATGGTGTCATCTGCAAACTGGCTGAGGGTCTTCTCAGTCCTCTCATCCAGATCATCAATAAAGATATGAAACAGGACAGACCCCAGCCCTGATCCCTTAAGGACACCCCTAGTGACCAGCTGCAGGTGGATGCAGCACGGCTCACCATCGCTCCCTAGGCCCAGCCATCAGCCAGTTCTTAACACAGCTGAGTGCTCCTGTCCAAGCCTTGGGCTGCCAGATTTTCCAAGAGAATTCTGTGGGAGACATTATCAAAGGTTTTGGTGAAGTTCAGGCAGACTACATCCACAGCCTCTCCTGACAAGGTCACCTGCTCACAAAAGGAGATCAAGCAGGACCTGCCATTCCTAATTCCTCGGTAGCTGGGCTTGATTCCTTGGTTGTCCTGTATGTGCCGTGTGGTTGCAGTCAAGACAACCTGTTCCACAACCTTCCTGATGTCAATTTATTTGCTTTTTAACATGATCATTATCACAACTATCTCAAAAAAATAAAAGAAAAAAAAATTACTTCCTGGTCAATTACTATTGCCTTTACATGGGTCTTTGGATTATTTAGGAGAGAGATTGTTTCGTGCTCAAAGCTGGCCTAGGTGATGTACTCACAGCCTCAGGTGAGAAGAAATATACAAATCCAAAGCATCAGCTGATGTGGCGTGAGAATGAACATTAATTCCACTACTATGATTTATGTATCATCAATAATAAAGTTTCCTAGTTTTCAGGCAGTTTTGTCACAGTTCACAAAGAAAAAATGGGAGAAAGGCAATTGTGGCCCAGGTCTAAAATGCCTGGCGGAGCCTGGATTCAGCAGATTTAATAAATGGATAAGCACTCCTATTCTTCCCTTAGTAAAATGGTTCTGGGCAGTGACAGGTATGAATTAAAATGTTAATTTAACTTTTTGACCAAGACTGAAACATCTGGGCTTTCATAAAATAAAAGCTTCCAAATCATTGTTCTGTAACTTCATTAAAGACTGCCTCTTTTTCTGCTCAATGATTTGGAATGTTTAAATGTAGCAGGGATTTCTGAGACTTTATCTTACCTATTCTGAATCTCCCTGGATTTATAAAAAAAACTTAGTATCTGAGCCTCCCTGCTTACTTGTCCCTGTTCAAAGACCGTTTTTAGGAAAACAGTACAAAGTTAAACAAAGATGGACCGGTTACTAAAGTTGCCAAAAATATATGCTTCATTCCTGGGCAGGATGAGGGAGTGATAATTTCCAAAATATTAACTTTTGAAATTTCACTGCATTTTGGGAACCACTGACCACAAAACCAACAGGAGAAAAAATGACCATAGTCCACAAAGGGGTTTAAGTGTGCACGGTAATGGACAAGCTCCTTGGCAGGGCCCCAGCAGCCCTCACTGTCCCTGCTCAGCCCCTCCATGGGGACCTGGGTCCCAGGTCCCCAGTTCAGCTGGTCTCCAGCTCCACACAGCCCTGCCTTTCCCAGTCACAGTCCCCTGAGCCAGTGCAACCCATGAGCTGATGTCCCAGCCCAGCCTGGCCTCAGCCTGCCCCAGTCCCCAAGGAGTGAGCCCCAGTGCCCAGGGCTGGGCTGCCCCGCTCCTGCCCTGCTCCATGGCTGGGGTGATGGGAGATCTGCTGCCCTGTGGTGCCCTTATGCTTCAGTGCTCAGAGGAGACCCCATTCAGCTGAAAGCTATGTGTTTCCCAAAAAGATGGGCAAACGCGCCTTTGTTTCCAGGCACATCTTCAGACAAGCAGGATTTTTGGTAGATGAGTTTAGGAGGGACAGGCTGAAGATTTGAGGCTGTTAGTGGTCATGTTTTCTTCCAAAAAGGGAAGCCATGGATCTTATGCAGCCCCTGTTGTCTATCTAAGGTTAAAATGGATTCATAAAAACAACTTTACAAATGATTGTTGTCGTTCTCTTGGTCTGTCATAACCATCACTTGATCACTCTCAGAGGACATATGCACTACTTGTTACCTGTCCTTGCTGTAGAACAGGGTGTAATTGTTAGGGAGTCCTCCATCTGAGCCAGGCTTCCACCAACATGAAAAGGTTTCCTTTTCTAGAGAACGACATCTTATTATCTGAGGTTTTCCAGGGTATGATTGACCTAGGAAAGTGCAAAAATCCAACTAGTTAAATTAGGAGTGGGCTTTTGGATGCTAATGTTGAATGATAAAAGTCAACTAAGCATTCCTTTTTTGAAGACAATAAAATTACATGAAATTGTGGACTAAACTGAGCAAATAACTCTGGGAAAAGGATCAATATTCTCAAAAAAATATATACACTTAACCTCAAACTTCTAAAATAGCTAGTAGAATGATTTTGCTTTTTAAAATGAACATTTATTTTGTATCTAAACTTGAAATGGTATATTTATGTCAAAATTAAACTATGAAGATGGAAAATAAATATATGAGCTTTAGGGTTTGTCCCCATAAACATTAAAATTTTGTATCTTCAGATAATTTTAAGATTAAATTTCAATTTTGCAACAGAACAAAAATTCCATTCTTTATGCATATTTGGGGTAAATTCTAGGTCAGAAAATTCTAAAAAGAAGGAAATCAATGGGCTAGATAGAATTTTTTGGGTACTGGAAACCTGAATGTGTTCATTTATTGTTCAAACATTCCCTATTAATGCAAATACATTTAAGAATATTTCTTGTTAAGACTACTTCTCATTAACTTACACCAAGAATACAGATGATACATTTACATTCATTTTAAAACAACAAGCGTGTGACCTTTTAACCTAAGCTTATCTTTATTTCATTAAAGTTCCATGTAATTATCTCAAATATGTAAATATTCATATGCTAATTCCCAAGGAGGTGATGGGCATAAAGTGAATATAATGTTTCAGTATTGCCACCAAACAATCCTTAAATTAATCACATAAAAAGAAAAGACAACTCCAGCCATTTTCAAAATTGCCATACCAAACTTCAGGGATGCGTTCCAGCGGTGGTCAGGATAGACAGGGTAAAGCCTCAGACTTTTCTAAAGAAAGTGTCTTAAGGAAAAAACCAAGTGTTTCAGGAAGTCTTGTACTTACCAGCCAGACCTACTGTAGTCAGAGCAAGCTGCAAAATAATTTGAACTGATGAAATGAATCTCTGTTTCATGATGCCTGCCTCTCCTCAGGAGGAAGTATCAGATCAAGGGCTCACTGAAAAACACGCCATCATGCAAGAGTCAGGAACAATGCTCAGCATGTAATACATATCGCATAACTGGATCAAAGTCCTTTTTTGAATTGCAGGTAATTGATTCTTGTTCTCTCTCAAAAGCGTGAGGCAACAGCAACAGTTCCACTTTGGAAGCTGAAAAACAGAGTCTCAGAGAAGCAGGTTGGCCTTCCCAGAGATCTTTGAATGATTAGCAGTGCTTGGATTACAATTTCTTAGCGTTAACAAATCTTGCATATTTCTTGGCATCTTGTGGTACTGGGTTCTTATCTTAGAGTTCTAACTTCTAGATTAATTAATTAAACTGAGAAAGCAGCCTTTTAGCAACAAAAATATACTTTTACCCCTACTGACGCAAACAGGAGGTCAACATGAAATCTGAAAGTCCTGAAAACAGAAGGCAAATAGAAAAGGTCCAACATTCATTTACAAGTTTATGATTTGTGATCCAATCTCAAAACTTCTCAATATTTAGGACTGTCAGTGTTGACTTCAGGATCCCTCGAGCTGAAGAATGTTACTCTTTCAGTGGAACCAACCAATGTTTTTTACTGTATTTGATTTTGTAGTAAATTTCAGCTGAAATACAGATTTGCAAGTGGTCACCCGCTGGGACCAAGACCCAGTTCCTGCCGTGGGCTCACACCACTAGATGTCCTCAGAATTCAGGTTACAACTCTGGGTGCGCTGGAGTCCCTGTTGCTGCTAAATCTGTCTGCTTAGCCTGAAGAAACGACAAAGCAAACCTCCTGCTTCTCCCACCAGGACACTCCCTGCTTGGAGATGACTGCAGTCAGCTGTTGGATTCTCGGTAGCCAACCTCAGCCTTCGAAACTAAAGAAGAACATTTTACTGCCTAAATAGGGAGCTCCTTATCTCAGCTTTCCCCTCCTACCCCTAGCACATTCACAGGTACATGTATGCTTGCAACCCATTCTGTGCAGCACAGCATGGGAACCTGTGCCCTTGGTGAGGAAAAATCCTTCGTGGTTCATCAGATGACTAATTTTTCAGTATGAAATTAATTTTTTACATCAAGAAACTATAATACATCATCACACAAATGTTTTTCAAGTGCAAGGCCAAGTGAAGTATCAGTTAATGCAGCTTAGTCAAAAACATGTTTACTGTGGACAATGTGGAAGACAACAACAGTTGGCTACAATCCCATATGCCACTTCTGAATATCTAGGCATGTTTCAGGCGTGTAACTGAGCTACAGGCTGGAAAATTGCATCTGGGTTAGTTTTAAACTCACTCAGAGCATTTTGTGCATATAAAGACAGAGAAGAGAGAACCACTTTAATATAAATTCCAGTTTGGTGTAAACACATGCAGTTTTTAATACTGTAAACAAATGACAGACACAAACATTAGTGTTTAATGTCAGAAAATACCCCAAAATAATTATATAGCCCAATTTTTATGGGGCTATATAATGAGGAACCAGATGACTGGACTCATAAAAGGCACATTTTTCTCAGGTGAAGGGGGAAATTATGAAACTACAAACAGTAAGTATTTCAAGTACCTTTGACAGTATTTACAATATTTTATTACTTCTAAAAATAGTTGGAACATTTGCAAAACAATGCACTTTAAAGCTAAGAGTAATATGGATACTACCATGATTTTTTTTTTTTTTTACTTTTATATATGTATCTTTCTATGTGAAGAATTGACAAAGAGAAACTGATTACACTGGCTGAAAGAATGATTTTTTTTTTTAATACAACAAAAGAGAGGCATCATCAAAAAGGATCTTTATTAGAGCATTCTTCAAGGAAAACGGGATGATTTTGTAAAGTGAAGACCTAAAGAACCAAATTAATAGTGAGAGGAAGAAACTAATGCATTAAGGAAAAAGTATTTTTCCTCTGGAGCTTTCGAAAATGAGATAATTGTGAACCATGTGGCTGTGCAAAAAACCAAGAGGGACATAGGGAAGGAATATGCACCTACCAGTGTCAAAGACTAAGTTCTGTCTACAGTTCTGGTAACCTACACTTGGGAAAAAAGAACCAAACAGATTTTAGAACACAGCCATGAACATTACATAGAGACTGTCTCATGATGGTGATATAAAGAATTGGCTTTGTACTCCATGCAAGTGTGGTTGTCATCTGCAAACATAAGCCAAAATAAGCATCAAAAGAGGGAAAATAAGAATGTGTAAAGTAAGAATGTTTCCGCGGTTGCTTGCTATTCAGTATTTGTGACTCAAATGGGGCTTAGAAGGCTTCTGGAGAGATGTCTTGGTTTTTTGAAAATACTTGCTTAATAAAAAGGTACTACTCACTTTGTCATAACTGTAACTAAAGTGCATCTTCCCTATATATGAAATGAACATGTTTTCATGAAAGGGTTATTAGTGTTATTGAAGGTGCTATGAGGTAGTGTCTCTCTTTTAGGACTGAATGCATTCTTTCACAAGGGATGCAGTGGACATTGATTTGCCACAATGTGATCCACAACCAAGGGTTGAGTAACTGATATTTAAAAGATCATATGCTTCCTTTTGAAAGTCTTGATTTAATTCCAACCAAGTTACTGCATTCTGACATTCAGCTGTTAGATAGTATTCAACAGCTGTGCATCACATGCCAAAATGCAGTGCTCCTTGGTGGAAATGGAAACTATGACCGGTGTTTTAGAATGCACAGAAGAATTAGATATTCCTGTAAAATAATTCTGCCCTGGAATAATAATATAATGAAATTGTAGGTTTGAAAACTGTTCTGACAATGCTACTGGATGAAGATGAAAGCTAAACACCAGTACTTAAATCAGGTGCCATGAAGCAGAGTTGAGAGAACTATGTCCTCATCCTAACTGACTTTTAGTTCTTGCATTCTTTTATTTCTTTCTTTCCTGGCTCTGCTGATGGATAAATTTCTTGAGACTGGCAGAGAATTCTTTACTCAGTTCTGCACAGATGGAAAAATTTTATATTTGCAATGTTTTCAGGCTTGCAGGAACAGGAACAACTGTGTATCAGCCACTGGCAATGACATTATGTGCAACACAATTTCTGCTTCTGTGGCTAAAGAAATCAAAAGCCAAAAGTACTTTACCAATCTCTACTGAAAAAGTCTGGCATTTCTATTAGTCATGATTATAAACAATGTTCATCTTTCAGGCCTGGGGGAAGACAGTTTAAGGAGCCCTCAAAACACCATAGTTCATTACCATTTGAAAGGCAGCACTACAGCTGTATGAAACAAAATATAAAAAAGGAACTCAATAAAGCAAGAATGTGAGTCTGTTAGACCATCTAGAACATTCAGCTTTACTGTGGACATGGCAGGAGTCTGCCCTCTCACACAGAGATCACAAATGCCAACAGGAATACATGTTCCTAGCAATGGCCAGAGCATCATGGACAGATGGGTTTCTGATTGATGGTGACGGTTTGGATTACATTGCAAATTAAAAGCTGTAGATGTGTAGTGTGACCAGAGCTCTGTTTTCCGTCTCTGAATGAGCCCTAATTGGATGTCTCTGAATCCCTCAGGCACCAAGCACTGCCTTCAGGGTGATGTACAGTCTCCAGAGAAGATAAAGGGCTGAAGCATGTCTATGATCTGAATTTCTTGTGACTTATTCCACCTGGCAACTTTAAGCACATAGGTTGTGTGGTGGACTTTGTGAGGAAGCCTAGTACCTGGTACTGGCTATGAACCTAGATATTCAGTTAATCTATTGGGATTTGGGACTTCATTTTTCTACATTGCAGAAAATGGGAGCACTGGTAAGAACTTTTAGATTTCACCTGAAAAGCCTATATACAGCCTTATAATACATTTTTCCCGAAATTTCTCTCATAAGTCACTCCATTACAACCCTTGGCAGTCCTTCCTTTGGTTATCAGTCAAGATGTGATAATGAACAAAACAAATTGCCTCACCCATGGAGACATGTTTCTCAGTCTGAAAGACTTGAGTCAATTTTGAAAAAGGAAAATCACCAACCCCCAGATTCTTGAAAATAGTTTAGACCCTTACATTTCCATCACGGTATTTACACTCTTAATTCCTATTGATTTTACAGAACAGAGTCTGAAATTTTCTTAAGAAAGTCAAGAGAAGAAGAAATTACCATTATCCCTACTTTGCAGATGAGGAACCAAGGTAAAGAACGCCCAACAGACTCATAGTAGAAGTGTAACAAAAGCTAAAATCTGATCATTTTCTAACACTTTTCTTTTCTTTTCTAAATACCACCTCTACTGCCTTTGTTTTCCCTCAAAAACAAAGCTAATGTTTTCGCTAACAGTAGTAATCTTTCTCTACCAGTCTCACATTTCCTGAATATTCAATTTTCTTCCCTGGTGGTTTGTAGGTTTAGCCATAATTTCAGGATTTATTTTTACAGCAGTCTCTTACAGAAAAGAAAATCATAAGTTCTAAAGAATAAAATTTTATAGACTGAAAGCTAGAACTTACATTAGACCTTGAAATATGATGTGCATTCATCTCTATCAACTATCAAGCCCAACTCCACAATCACTATCTTCATATAGTAATTTTAGATATTTTTGATATATAGCATAGTCATAAAGTATAAAACTCAATATTCTACCTAGGGGATTCATGTATGTGAGGAAGATTTTTATGCCTGTCTTTCACGAATATCAGATTACTTGAAAAGCTGAAAAACAAAAACTCCATGAATAATATATTTCTGAAAGCATCACTACTTTATTTCTAAAACATAAAGAGAAAAAACACCACTCTGTATTAGCTATTGTAAATACTGACACTCTAAGTAAATACACTTAAACATTGAGAGTGATAGAGACAGTGGTAAAATACTGTACATGCTTTCCTTTATCTATTTCAAACAAAATTTTGTAGCAATGAGCTTGGGATGCAGTTTAAATTTAATCATAGACTGTAGGCTAGACTACTTGTTTGAAGGCTAATCAACATCTGCATAGGCCAGGACAGAGTCATATAGAAGCTGAGAGGGCTGGGGGAGGAACTCTAGCAGTCTCATCAGTGAAAATCAGGTGCAGGGAATGAGCTACACCTGACTACCAAAGCACAGTCAGATCATTGTCCTTGTGTGTAGCCCAACAAACAAATCTTCTTTTCCACTGAATCATTGATTGAAGGAGGCAGAACACTAGGGACACAGTGGAAGGAAGGTTTTAGTGAGAAAAGGAAAGATTCAAAGTGGACTCGGGAGAGACAAGAATGGGAAATAAGGGTAATAAGCAGTTCAGTTCAGTGTAAATTTGTGGCTTGTCAGACTGAAATGTGTGCCTGATCATTGCAGTCTACCCTATAATCTCATTATACCCTATTTCTATCTCCTGTCTGGATGGGTTGCTATGAGTGGTGCCTTTGGATGCCAGTGAGCTCTCAACTGGATTAGCCAATGAAGAAAGACTGGATTGCAAATCTCCAGGTTCAAATGCAGATCCCACACAGCTGGGGAGAGCAAGAAGATCCGGGACCAGCTGCTAGGTCAGCTAAACATCCACAAGTGATTATGTGATCTGTACTGGGGTGATCCATTTCTTTATGTGCAAATGTACACACATATATGTATATCTACACGTCAGGGCATTGCTGATGTGTGTGGCCCCTGCGTGCGTTTTGTGTCCATGTACCCACCCACTGGAAGCAGCTGCTCAGCTTTGCTATAGGCAGAAACTGAGGTTAGGGACCTACAGCAGCCTCACATCTATGGGGCTGCCTGATTGAGCTGACTCTAGCATACCAACATGCAATGTTTTACCAAAAAACCCATACTTTGTTTAATAACCTGCTCTCTGCCATTCACTTCAAATACAATATTTTGTGAAGAAAGAAATTAGACAGGCAACTTATCTGCCGGAGCAATAAAAACTACTTATACATTAGGTAACTATGAAAACACTAGCTTCATCATTGTTTTTCTAACAAAATCTGTCTGTAAACAATTTGAAACAAAATAGAGTATTTTCTAACTAACAACAAGAGTGGTCTGTATCTCCCAGAGACCAGGTGGGAAGACATATTACTCAATTACCAGGGTATTCTTTTGTTTGGCTCCATTTCACTAAAGCTAATGAGAGCAATAAAAATAGAATTAGGTTATTTGGCAACTAGACATTGTGCTACTACAGAGGAGCAGATTTAATTGAGGGTGATAAATGGGGATTTTTTATGTGCATATTTAAAAAGGCATCAATAATATGCAGCTGAATATGGCAGAAATAAATGTGTGCAGTTACTCAGCCATGGCATAAGGTGAAATGTAGTTTAAAGACAGAGCTCAATGAATGGTTCCTGCTTTAGAGAGGACTCAAGAGTGCACCTGCTGGGAACACTGACTCAAGACTGGCTAAACAGAATCTTCTACTACTTTGTACTACATCAAAACATACAATTCTATCCTTCCAGAAAATTTTATTCTGCTTCCATTACTTCCCTTGTCAGGAAGTGGAATTATGAACTAGTGGCATGTCCCTACATGTGACTGACATAAAATGTGTTTTTACCAAATTTGCTACAGTGCTGCAAGTGCAGGCTTCACTGTTCACTAACTGGAAAGGATCATGATAGAGTAAACCTTAACTTTCTGCTGTAACCAGACCAATGACTCTCATCCAAGTATTTCTACATCAAACAACCATTATTCAAATCATATTTATAATGAAACTCCTGAGAACAGAGACAGAATCTGGCTGTCTCAGGTACCGTACAAAGAAGAGTTCCTGCTCTTAAGAACTGAAAATATAAGTAGCCAATTAATAATACAGCATGGAAAAAAGGGATCTAAAAAGCAGGTCAAACTTGCATATTTTTGGGTTGAGATGAAAGATTATTTTATTGGTAATACATTGTCAAAATATCCCATAAACTGGAAACTGCCTATGAATCATCAGTTTTAGAAAATTGTTTTTGGAGTGTCACAAATTCTTTTTCAACCAAAGTCAATGAATGAAAATTTTCAAAATTCCGAAAGGAACAAATTCATCAAATCACATAAAGCATTTTATTTTGCAGTTTTCCAGTAGCATATTTTCTGAAATCTAATCAAATATTTGTAGGTTTTCCAATTTTCCAATAAAATCATGTTATCATGAAAAATTCCTGATAATTTTTAATTGTACACCGAATTCCAATGAGTAATGCAATGGCATGAAAATCTTGCTATTTTGACATTTCTGGGGGAAAATGCTGGTGTAGAGGTGAGGAGGTTTTATGCAGAGAAAAAAATTAGGAAAACTTTAGCAAAAACAAAGGAACATGACTTTGGCTAGTAAAGGGAACACAGCAAAGGACATAAGTGTCCACAAGAGAGGTTAGTGGGAATAAGACAATGGGGAATAAAACAGAAGTGGGAAAGAAGAAATAATATGCTGGGACCAGGCAAGAAGGTCAGATGAACCTGTAATTTTGAATGTATTCCATGATCCCATACAAAGTTGCAAAGCTCCATCCACTGGATGGAGCCCCAGCAGCCTTTTCTTGGTGAACCCAGGCTGTGGGGCTGGATGGAGGAGAAGCATTTCCTGCATACTAGTACCTGCAAGCATCAGTGGGGCAATGCTGAAAAAAAGCTGTGACCATGGCTACAGAGCAGTCTCTTTATTCCCTCGTAGCGGAACAGCCCATTTTGGCTGAGTCTGGGTCTGGAGTCTCTCTTCAAAGCTTTATGACCGTGATAAGACTCTAAAAGAAAGAACCCGGCTGCAGGGGAGTGAATTTTCTTCTTCAATCACAAATATGCTTAGCAATTGACAGTATTAACAGTGGGAGCAGAGAATAACAATTGTTTTCTGTTTCAGAGTTCTCTTTTTCAGAAGGTCCTCAGTATGAGGTTGCAAAAGTAACTGTTTCTTTGTGTTTTTCTGAGACTTTTTGTATTTTTCTGTATACTTACACATGAAGTGTTTAAGTGACTGTATAGCTATTGTGTAAAAGAACGCAATTACCAAAAATTACTACTCCAATCAAACTGATAAAAACCCTCAATGTTCTATTATTTGTGAGCATGAACATATCTCAAACATATTCCCCAAGCTTCAAACTTGTTGGTAAAAGAGCTTTGTGGTTGCATGCTAAAGGCCACCACTGATGCCATGTACAGGTAAGTAGCACATTGGTTAACCAAAGGAATGAAAAAATGTTATCCTGGTAAATCTAAAACCAATTATTTGAGAGAAATTGCTGACAATAATTGGAACACAATACTAGTACACATTCAGCCTTCAGTGAAGCTTAAGATAATAATCTTTCGGCACTCTTAAAAGCATTTTACCAACCCTTTAATACTGAAATATGTGGCTATGCAGAGAGGTATCTTCATCATGCCTAAATCTAACCTTGGTGTAATTTTATGAATCTACTCAGATACCTAACACCTGAGTAGAGTTGTGTCTAACACATTTTATAAACAGATTATTCTCTACAGGTATAGAGATGGCATTCAGATAGATGGCATTTATCTCTAATGTCAGTAGAAAACATACAATGTCCTCATGAGGAGAGTCTTTATACAGAAAATCAAATGTTTGAGCTACTGTGAACTCTTCTACATGCTAAACCAGTGATAGTATCAATACTGCTCTTTCACAACCCTGTTAAGTTCTATATAGATTGTCATCTTCCAGGAAAAATAAAAAGTTTAACAGTGGAAGAATAGTGACATTTCTAAAAGCTGAATGTGCATTCAGAGGGAATTGAATTCACCCTTTGATCAGGAGTACAAATTCCCCTTACAATTTCTTCACGATGAATCTATAAACTGAGTGAAGTAAAGCACTAACCTGCTCTACTCCCCATCTTCAACTCAGGATGCTAAGATTTTGGAGATTCTCAGCTATGGTGAATTGTGGTTTAGATTCTTCCTTTGTTTTGAAGTATAAGGAATGACCCTGAGGTTGCAGACTGTGAGGTTTTCACGCACTTGTTTACTGAATAATGACTAACATTGCAATCTCCGGAGGTTAAAGGTAAATTCATTAATGAATTCATTCATTAACCAATTCACTCATTAACTCGTTTGCTCAGCTCCTTAGGAACTACAGTGACAGCACTGCCTCCTATTGATGAATGATGGTATCTGCATTTCTAAAATGTTCAAGAATCTATTTGAAGAAACTAATGTTGCAAAGAAAGAGGAAGTTTCATGGTGCAGCAAATGCAAAAACTACCTTCACAAACAGATCAATTATCTATGGGATATTAGGTTTCAGAGCATGGATAGCGTTTAGTTTTAAACAATAAAATGCTTCTCTCTTACCTTTGCTGTATCAAAACTGTGCCCAACTAGATTAACATGAATGTACCAGTTTGCCCTGCTCCTCTCTGGAGTTTGCACACATGGTTAAATAATAAAGAAACAGCCACTTAACCATTTGGAGAAGAAAATATTTCAAGGATAAAAAATATATTCTACACTAGACCAAAATCTATTTTAACACTTTTCTCTAGTATGTTCTGCTATTTGGTAAAAAAAGAATAAAATCAAGAAATTTTGGCGAGAGCATGTATCAATGCACCAGGCTGCACTTGTTTTTCAGCAAATACTCTTGATTCACTGAGTATTGTACAGCTTCAGTGGCTGTGAAATTTCTTATTTGTACAAAGTCTCAGATTGGATCTATGGTGTGTACAGTAATTACCAAGTTTTGTAAGCCTCATTACACTGTGTATAACTTAACCTTGGAACACTGGACTTAATGCTGGTGTCCTCTGTCTTTGAAATGGCATGCTTCTTCAAGATTATAAATCCACATTCAACTTAGTGGCCAGAGGGGAAGGTGGAAAGTGTGATCCTTTCAGAACTAATTGCAAGAAAAAGCATCTGATTTTTACCTAAAAGAAACTGAAACCAAAATTTAAAAGTTTCAATACCTGCAGGTAGAGAAAGATTAAATTTTTTTATGCCCAAGCATCTGAAATATCAGTTCTCCATCTTTTAATCCTATGAAGGCTATCTCACAAAATCATAATGCCCCCTGCCCCCAACCAAAACTGAAGTTCATCAGTCTGAAATAGCAACGATATTTACTTTAGAAGTATTTAATATCTACAAGGAATCAAAGAAGAGGCATAAGTGTCAGAAACATTAATGCTTGGCTTCTGCAGTGTGGACTTAATGGTACATTGCAGCAAACTAGGAAATTTTAGGAAGAATTGATATAACTTGAAGCATGGTAATCTAGATCACTAGAAATCAATTATCAGCCTCTGTAATTACCATCAACCCATTTTGTTTCATATCCCAACACAATCAACTTAAATTTTTAGGTTTTTTGCAGGCACCCAGTTACCCAATCATATTCAAAGGATAAAAACATTCATTTTCTGTGTAATCTACTATATTTCTTCCACAATCCCTGGAATAAAAACCTTATGCTGACATTTATGAAATGGCAGGAGGAAAAATGCTGTAACTTTCGGTATTACTTTAGGTAATAACAGTAAGACTTTTAAATACTTGCTTGCATAAAGGATGACCTTTTCCATTGATATAAAAGTAATTTCTATTGAAACTTGGTTCTATTGAACCCTTTAGTCATTACTGTTACCTGCATCTTTTCAAGTTATTTTTTCAGTGATGCCTTCATGTTTATATGTCTGAGTATGCCTGGCTTCATGCCCTAGGTCACAGCATATTTTATATAATTTAAAGAGAAAAAATCATGGGAGACTAGCACAGTCATGTTTTAAATTCCTATTTTAGTTTAATCTTTGACTTGCCCAACTGACAGTATATTAAATATATGATCTGACACTGTTAAAATCCTGGCACCAGACTTTCAAATTAAATTCAGATTTTTTTTTTTTTTTTTAACTGGGCATGATAGAAACCTTGAGCCAAAACTGTTCAGGTTTCTATCTTCCTTAATGTCTCCTTCCCCTTGAAATCTGGGCTTCTGGCAGATGATTACACCTCTGACAAGGTTGTCAATAAAGCAGTCTTGGGTGATGAACACAAGCACTCAGAACAAAACAAACGTGAAGCAGCTCAGAGAAGAACTCTGAGATCATCAAGTCTCACCTGAGACTGATCTCCACCTTGTCAACCAGACCATAGCACAGAGTGCCACATCCAGTCATTTCTTGAGCAACTTCAGCACCTCCCTGGAGAGCCCATTCCAGAACTTGACAACTCTTCCCATGAATAAATTCTCCCTAATGTCCCCCCTGGCCCTCCACCGGCACAGCTTGAGACAATTTCACCTTGTCCTGTCACCTGCTGCCTGGGAGGAGAGGCTGACCCTCACCTGGCTACACTCACCTTTCGGGGAGTTGCAGAGAGTGATAAGGCCCTGCTCGAGCCTCCTTTTCTCCAGCATAATCATCCCTAGCTCCCTCAGACACTCCTCACAGGATTCTCTCTACACCTTTCACTGACTCAGTTGCTCTTCTCTGAACTTGAGCTCACAGAAAACACTAAGGCTCTAAGAACCAGCCATGAAAGTGCATAGAAGAGGCAATTTTCCTTGTGCCCTACAGAGTTTTGTCCCAGGTGCAGATGAGAGAGTAGGGAGCTCAGTTTGCAAAGTTGCTGTCTGGATGAACAGGTTTTGAGGTTAGCTCAAGATGGTCTTTCAAGACACAAATAGCCACAGAACCTTAAGAGGGCAAATCTGTTGCAGACAGTATGGATGGGTAATTGAGGCATTTTGAAATCTTTAGATGTGAACATACATTTTAAAAGTAAGTAGACCAAATGAGTAATGAAATTCCATTGGGTTGTAAATATGATTTTTCTGCTTTTTAAACTCAGTTTACTTAAAGCTGATTTTTATTTCACTTTCAGAGTCCCATCTGCATTTAAACATCTGCATAGCTATGTTCTATATAGTATGTTGATTGATACAAAAGTTATGAACTGTTCAACAATACAGATCAATTATTCTTCACAGATAAAGGCTGCTGAGTAACAAATACAATAAGAATATTTTCAGTTCAACAGCCACCTCTGTGCTGTTCTTGAACCGGTTCAGAAGCCTACAGACTACCTCAATTCTCTACTCTGGACCACAGTGTGAGCTCCCCTGGATGCACAGACACCCAAAATCATGCATATTGAGAGTCAGCCACAGGCATACAGATCTGAACACTCAGCACTCACACATACAGTCCTGTGCATGGATATGTTGCTTCCATTTGAGGAAGCTGTCAGTGCAGTCAGAATAATATGTTACTCTATCCAGATAAGAGACAGACCCCAGCTTTGGAAAGTTAAATAAACACAGCAACATTTAGCTACTGCTTACAGCCCATTTAGTGTTCGATGTGAAAAAGAAATCAAGGGGACAGTGCTTTTAATAGAGATTTCTGTAACATTCCTCCTCCAGAGGTGAAAAAGAACAGTGGTTCTGCAAGTTGTTGATGCAGCCTGGATTAAAAAATCTGCTCCACTATTTGTTTCCAACTCTTACTGATCAGTTCTTTAATCACATAAACAAAATTCATTCCTTGAAAGATGAAACGCTTGCTTGCAAACACTGATGCATGCATGGATGAATACAAAAGGAAAGGGTCATGGACTCTTTTTTAGGTCTCAAAACCTCTAACTTGACCAAGAGTCCTTACCTTTTTAACCTGTGTATACCTAGAAGTGTTACACAATTATGTGCATACAACAGAATAGAAAACCAGAAAATCTCCAAGTCAACAAGTACACAGTAACAACCATACTGCTAAAAAAAGTCTAACCCTTTATTCTTCAGCGATCTGAAGACTTAGTAGCAGGCTCTCAGAGCCTCTTCTGCTATGGAATTAAATTCACTAGTATACACTTTAACATGAAATCACTTGTATGTTACCGAATTCATGCATTTTTGCCACTTAGTGCGTTAAATATCTACAATCAATTCTTTAGCAGAAACTAAAAGGGATGGGAAATATGTCACTCGTGCGCCGGGGTCAGGGCAGGAACAGACGAGAGGCAGGATCGTAGCAAAGGTGAAGAAGCACTTTATTCAAAAAAACCGCGCGGTTTTTATAGAGTGGTACGACAGATTCTATTCTATTGGCTAACAGAAACATCTTTCTCACGCACTGTCCTTGAGAGGAACAGAAAAACAAGGTAGAAAAACAGCACCTGCAAATTGTTTATAGTCAGCAGGTTATCAACTCTTTCCAACTCCCTAAAATTTCTCACAAGCCACTGTGAGAAACGCTTGCCGTTTCTCTCTCCCTGTCCCATGGCATCCACAGAAATAATTTGTTCTTTTAGTACCATGACAGGGCAAATAATACAGATTATGGAGTAAATGCATCAAATGAAGATGTAAACTACCAGCAGAATGCACTGCTACATCAATAATATCAGTAACTATGTTAAAAACCAGCTGCAGAAACACAGACAGCAAATACTAAAATGAGATGCAATCCTCCTCGTAGTCTGCACTGAAACTGGTAGGAACCTTCACTAGTTCAAAACCTTTGAAACTAGAGTCTCAGTTTAGACATGTACTGCTGGTGCTGTATAAGACCTGGCATCATTTGTAGTTTCCACTGCGGAAGTTCAAGTTTTGGAACACAAAGCTCAACATAAAAGGAGAGGAAAAAACTGAGAGCAGACCATCATGGTAAATACCAAATCTTCCAGATACTATCCTAGAGTTTGAGAAGACAGAAGGGATTATCAGAAAGCCTGTGTATGTTCTCCTGATGAAGAGGGAGAATTAGAACTCAGCTCCAGGGTTTAACTCCCATCCCTTCCAATAGCTGAGTCTCTGACATCTTGTTCATCTACAAAATGGTGGGCATCTCACTGAGATGTGTGTCTTTTAAACTACACTTACAGTTTCCAAGTTGATTGAAATTAATGTTTCCAAGATACTTTGAGGACTTCAGATTAAAGGATTATTCAGAGATGAATTATTGGTAGTAGTGATTTTGTTGTAAGTAACTAAAAAAATCCAAGTGGCAGAAATTTTAGCAAACATTTCAAGGAATCACACAATGGATGAAGCTAGAAGACCCTGAAGAATGTCTGCTCATTAGTTATTTAGCTAAACAGTCCAGATTATTCCTGGACTGTTTCTCCTTTCCTTTTTGGACCTACTCAAACCTGCTCCAGACTGGGACCTGGGAAACACCGAGAGTTTGCACCTTGTGGCTGCAGCAGCTGCCCCAGCGCCGGAGGGACTGATAACAGAGCTACCACCCCCAGGAGAGACTTTCTGAATTTGTCATCTTTTTCAGAGTGACAAAGAATGTTCTCATCTGGTATTGTTCATTTTGTGTGCTGGGGGGTGCTGTGCCTGTTAAATAAACAGGTTCTTTCCACTTTCCTCCAAGGAATCCTTCCCAAACCAGTTGGGGGGAGGGGCCGTGTGGGTTTGCTTTCTGGAGGGACCCCCTTTTGGAGGTTTTCTCCCAAATTTGCCCTAAACCAGGACACATGTCCAGTTGGGCATTGACTATCTCCAAGGACAGAAATTCCACAATCTCTCTGGACCAACCTTGCCCCTGTTTGACTGCCCTCATGGTAGTTAAGTTTTTTCTTGTATTTAAGTGCATTTTCCTGTACAACTGTTCATGCTATTTCTTGTCCTTTCCCTGGATGCAACTGGGAAGAGTCTGGCTTAATCTACTTTACTTCCCCATTCACCTATTGATGAATTTCTCCCCAAAGTTCTGTTTTCCTAGTAGAATGATTCCATTTCTTTATTATCTTAGACATCCTTTTCTGGACTTACTGTGGTATGCCCATGTTTTTTTCTACTAGGGAGCTCCAGATAGAATATCAGGTGCTTTAGTCTGAGGCTGTCAAACCCTTCAGGACAACACTTGAAAAGCTGAAATATACAACTAATTCCATCGAGTAAGAAAGGGAGAGATAATGAGGCTAGCTCTGAGAAGAACTCTGCTTTAGAGCTCTGCAATGCTCATTTTCCACTGGTGTACATGTATAAGAACTGGCACAGAGGATCAGAAAATTCTGGTTCTAATCCTGAATCTCCTATTTTATTTTATATTATCTTTTTCCATTAGTCAAAATCTGATTCCTTTTTTAGAGGAAATCTGCTCCTAACAAAGGCATCAGCCAATGACTGAATTCCTTAACAAACCACTTTATTTTTGACTTTACAGCCAAACCATTAAGTAAGTCACATAAATTCTCAACCTGGGAACAAACTGTCATTCTTCACAAAGTTCACTGGTTTCTGTTTGGCTAACTGCACGGAAAATAAAAGCTTTGTCATTTCTTAGTATTTTTTTCTCTGCCTCCATTAGCATTCAGGTTGGTAACCCCTAACGAGAGCTACATGCTTGGCATTTCTATTTGAGTGTCATTTTCACTGATTGCAATGAAACTATATCCCAGAACGTCTTAATGATAATAATTTTATAAAAATCCTAGACTGACAGCACACATATTATTCCTGAAGAACATGAGTCTTTGTCCTTTATAGCATCTCCAAAATATGCAGGTCTGTTTTTCCTGCAGCTTAAGTTACCCAATTATATTTGACACTAAAACCTAGCCAAGGTCCCTACTTTTATGATCAAAAGAGTACTAGATTATGACATCCGAATGGAGCACCTGACTGTGGGTGGTTGGCCCTACCTAGATGCCAGGTGCCCACCAAAGCTGCTCTGTCACTCCCCTGCTCTGTCGACTGCTCAGGGGAGAGAAAACACAAGGAAAGGCTCCTGGGTCCAGGTAAGTCAGGAAGACATCCCTTACCAACTGCTCCCACAGGCGAAACAGATTCAACTTTGGGAAATTTGTTTCATATATTACTAATCAATTCAGAGCAAGATAATGAGAAATAAGAGCAAAGCCTAAAGCACTTTACCCCAGCCCCTCCCTTCTCCCCAGGTTCAGCTTCACTCTCAATTTCTCTCCTTCCTGCCCTCTTCCTCCCCACCGGGTTAGGTGGATAGGGAGTGGGAGTTGTGGTCAGTTTATCACACAGGAAAGACTCCTCACCTTCTTCCCCTTCTTCTACGGGATCTCTCCCATGGGAAACAGTCCTTCACATGCTTCTACTCAACAGGACTGTTTCCCATGGGCTGCAGTTCTTCATGAGCTGCTTCAGCACAGGTCTCCTCCCCAGGGTGCAGTCCCTCAGGAACAGGCTGCTCCACTGTGGGCCCACAGTGGGGTCACAGGTCCTGCCAGGGAACCTGCCCCATTTGGGCTGCTCTCTCCACAGGCCACAGGTCCTGCCAGGAGCCCGCTCCAGCACAGGCTTCCCACGGGGTCACAGCCTCCTTCAGGCACACCCACCTGCTCCAGTGTGGCTCCTCCAGGGGCTGCAGGTGATCTCTGCTCCCCCCTGGACCTCCCTGTGCTGCAGGGGCACAGCTGCCTCACCAAGGGCTGCACCAGGGGCTGCAGGGGAATCTCTGCTCTGGCTCCTGGAGCAGCTCCTGCCCCTCCTCCTTCAGCTCCTGCAGAGCTGTTCCTCTCACACATTCCCACTCCTCTCCTCTCTCCCTCACTCCCTGTCTGCAGCAGTTTTCATCCCAAAAGTGCTGCCACTGTCGCTGGTGGGCTCAGCCTTGGCCAGTGGTGATTCCATCTTGGATCTGTCCAGCATTAGCACTGTTGGATGTGGGAGAAGCTTCTGCCTGCTTCTCACAGAAGATGTATTCCCACCTGTCAGCCCCTGCTATGAAACACTTCTCACACAAAACCAATACACTGACTAAGGACATTGTGAGTTGAAGAAATGGGTTCTTTGCCAGCTCTATAATGGCAGCATAGAGGAAGAAAATACTCATCCTGGTTGTTGTAATGATTAATGTACCCTCCCTCTTCTCAAGCCAGGAGATGAGGTTTGAATCACAGACAGCTGGTAGGAAACAAAATTGTTTTCAAATAATTCCATTCTACACAGTGGTATTAACCTTTGTTGATGGTGTCAGAGTATGATGAGCGGCTTGGGACATTGCTTATCCCCTACACCCTCAGCTGCAATGAATACATCTTGGCCACTGATAACACTTTGTGCCCTTGAATACAGTAAGTCTGTAATTTTGTGAGAACAAAAGCTCTCTTAGTTACAATTTTGCAATACTGACTCAACAGAAGTTAAGCTCTGAAATGCGTCAATAACACAAGATTAAAGCTGAGACCAGCCTGGAAGAAAAAACATGTTTTTCCATGCAGTGGAACTAAAAAAGCTTGATTTTCTAAGAAGTTATTTCACCTTACCACTTTAACACTAGCTTCCTTGTTCCTGATATCCTCTATTATACCAGGAGACTGAAAGGCTATGGCTGGGCTGGAGATAAACCTATGTCAATAGGTTGTTTCTACACAAGTTGGCTTGAATGGCCAGCATACATATGCTGACAGTCTAACAGGTTTCTGCCAAAAGGAACCTCATGTTAAATAAATTCTGCACAATTTTCCTTTCACATCAGCAGAAATACTAATTAGAGATCTTTGTTCTGTTCATTTAACAATTTTTTGGAAAAAAAATTATTTGTATTAGCTTTGGGAACTTTATCTACTTTTACAGAAGATTTATACTAGACAATAGTACTAAAAAATATTTAAAGGAATGGGCCTACAGGTTGTGAGATCAGTTAACCTCACGTCCCTAGTAAACTAATAGCAGTTTCATGTTCCAAATATCCAATAATTATTTTAAGTTTTATTTTATTTTTTATGGTAAGTCTGTAACAGTGTTTCTGTTCATTCTGGTCATGCAGTTCTCTTTTTCTGGAGTGCCACCTGAGGAAAGAGGGCACAGGCTTTTAAAAAACATGTGGACAACAAATTATTGTCTGACTTGGATAAGAATGGACTTGTTTGATCATTTGCCTAGAAACCAGGAGGCATAGGTTAAATTATCATCCTATTCTAGGAAAATTAATCCCAAATATCTTATTTCTTATGGAGTGTACTAATCTATGCTAGAATTGTTTTCTAGTCCTCTTTTTTCATTCTGGCTTAGAATACAAGAGTTAAAGTGACAGAAAAAAAGTATAACCAGGACAGAGTCTAACTATAGGTTCAACTTTAAGGTACTTGGATGGGAATGAATGAGGTTTGCTTGATTCTTGCCCAAATTTTCTCTTTATTTTAGTGGCAGCTTAATGTAAAATATATTAAAAGATCTGAGGGAAGAAAACACAATACTTTAGAATTGCAAAAGAATATGCAAGATACACTGGATCTGAATTAGACATGAGAAATTACTTGCTATTTACTTGGCAGGGTGGTTGAGACTGCTACAGAAGTTAAGGAAGAACATGGAAAACAAAGAGGTTCACGTGAGTGATTAGGAACTGCCTTTGGGCCTTGCCTAGCTTGCTCTGCTGGTGACAAATTCACAAAGAAACGTCAAAGAGACAGGCCAGTAGTTTTGCTTGGACAAAAGTCAGAAGGAAAGGTCTGGAGTTGTAGATTCTTTGGCAGTCACTACAGAGAAGACAGATGGAGTTGTCTATTCAGATGGATGCAGAATACAGCGTGGAGGGAGAATGAAAGAGGATCAAGAAAAGGCTTCTGCAGAGAAAGAAGAGAGGACATGCTGTAGCAGAATTGTGGAAGACAAAGGTAAAAGGAAAACTGTCTCCTGTTGTGTGTGTCTGTACATGTGAGCATGCAGAAGGGAAGGGAGGCTGAGAAAGAAAAGACTGTGGTAGGGGAAAAAGGACCAAATTAGTTACATTTGTAATTTTTTTAAGAGAGAAATCAAATACTTGGCAATTAATTGATATTTCACAAGTTTCATATTAAACATTGAAAGTCTGCATATAAGGACTTGTGGTGTTGCCATCCTGAAATTAGCCAACTATTTCTGTTTATCAAATTAGACTTGCAGAAGCATGTATTTGTTTAACTTTCTTTCCAAAAGAAATGTCCTAAAAACATGTTCTAAAAATATTCTTGAAGAGCAATCGATATTGTTTGTCTGAACACAGGTAAGAAAGCCAAAAAATCTCGGTGACCTTAACTCTAGATTTACAACAGCTGTTTAATGAGGAATGTGGAAAACCAAGTACATGTTTGTTTAGAACTCCATGAAATACTGTGAACATTTCCAGCTTAAATGTTTGAGTAAACAAACCTGCAAGATTAAGAAGTGTGACATCCATATTTTCTCCTGCATGTGTTGAATTACACTCAGATATGACACGTAAATCTTCTTGCCAAGACTGAAAAGATCAGCTAAGTACAAGCTACTTCTTACTGAGAGCCCTGCTAATGAAGGATTAAAAAAGCAGAGGTAATTGTGTGGGGCATGCACACAGGAATCATTTAATTCAGGAAATGCTGAGTACAGAAATAGACTCTGTTTGTATGGAAGCAGATTGTAAAAAAATGCACTAAAAATTGAAAACAAAAGCAGAAAGACCCAGCAGTGCCACCTAAATTTTGTGGGACTTACTAGGGTTTAGCAGAACAGCTCAAACCCACAGAACTAAAAGAATAATTCAAGCAGAAATATCTCTAATCCATCCTCTGCCGAAGGCACTTACCCAGGAGACCAGAACATGGTGCTCTGGATTTATCTATTCACAGCAGGAAAATCTCAAAGGATGGGTACTGCATCTGAGGCAGCATGCTCCACTGCCTGACTCTCCTTAGGGTGAATGAGCAGTACCAGATACTCAGTGAGAACCTTTCTTGTTCCAAAACATGCCTCCTGTCTGTTGCCTACCATGCAGAGCCTGCCCTCATCCTCCCAGTGACTTCTCTGCAGTTCCTGACTGGCACACTGCCATCCAAATGGAGGCCTGTATTTTTCCTTTCTGTTTGTAGCTCTACCATCCCATTGTCACTGTCTGGTTGTAATCCAAGCCCTTTACTTTCCTGGAGCACTTTTCTGAATTTTAGGCTGTCTTTCTGATGCAGTAATCGCATATTAATTCTATGATGTTTGTTGCCCTTTCTCCATCTTGGAAGCAAATGAAGAGTGTGAAATGAAAAGGACAGTTCCTTCAGTCACATTTGGCTAAGTGTGAACAGTCTAGGAAAAAAAGAAAAAAGCACTTGACCTACATGAAAAAGGGTATGGCAGCACCAACCTAATATGAATGTCTACATTTCTATAAAAGGAAACAAAATTGAAACAGACCATGAAAATGAATTCTAATGAGCTACTGCTGTTTCTTCAAAACAGTCCTAACTTGAAGTGACAATTTTGTTTAATTTTTCTGGAGTAAGTGCTATTAAATAAAAAAAAAATTAATCAACTTCCATAGAGCTGTCAGCTAGGACAGCAAACAGATCCAAAACCCCACCAAAACACTAAAAAATACTTATGTGTGAGACAATTACCAGGTCATATATTGACACTGAATTATTTACCATGTTACACCGGGTATTTTGACTTCCCTCTGTGCATGCATGCAGTTAGAAATCCACTTTGTTGCAAATAAACTACGTTGTCTCAGTAGGGAGGAAAGACAGTACCAGGGGTTCAGCAAAGACTGTGAGCCAGTCTGTGGGCTCTCACACACTCAGGGCAAATGGCTTATAGTGAAACAGCCTTTTGTTACAGGCTCAGGAAAGGATTACACATTTTGACTGGTGTAATATTATCAGCCCTCCCTAGCCAGCTTGGGATGAACATTCCAAAAACTGCACAAGAACAAACAGCGAAAAACTACAACAATCCACTGTTAAAACAAAACCTATTCAAACTTTGTGTGCAGAAGAAATAGTTCAAGAACATTTTGTGCCTGGGGAAAAAGTAATTCTGAAATCAGCAAGGCTAGAAAGAGCTTGGCCTGATGCAGCTGTCATTACAGATGAAAAAGATTAGCATAGGTGGCAATGCATTTTTCTCTGTCATTTTTATGAGGGCTGCGTGTTCCCAGCTCTAGTGCGTTCTGTTAATGTCAGTGTCTCCTGTTAGAGGAGGTGCCACACGGCCTCCTGGCCTGTTAGAAAGAGACTGTTTGCCTGTTCAATAACATCACTGAAAACAACTGTTCAGCTTTTCAGCTACTGAAATGAATGCAGTTATATCAATAACAAATTACCAGTCCATTGTTCTTAGCCCCTAAGGCTGGAGATATCTCCCCAAGGCGCTGTGAGCACATCCGTAATTCTCTTCATGGTGGCAAGAGGCTGATGCTACTTCCTCAAGGATGGATACAATCAAGGTTGGTGTGTAGAGAAAAGACACCACCTTGCCTTTACTCAGCAACAGAAAATACATCAAGGCTTTGAAATTCTCATATACTTTCCCACTTTTTTTTCTTTTTTTTTTTTTTTTTGGTTTTGCAAGGCATAACCTTGTATGGGAGTGCAATGCCTTCTTCCTCACACAACATGAATATATAAGTACCTTGTGAATACTTGGGAAACACTAAATAATTTCCACTCTCAGAATGCATTCTAGAACATGGGAAAAGTAAGATCTTTATTTTAAAATAAAACCATGCTTTATATGCAGTAACTCTGGAAATAGGCTTAGAAAATTTCTAATATTATAATGCAGCAGCGCTCCAGAGTATCTTTAGTGATTAAACTGGTTTGAAGATAAAAATATTAATCTCCCTATTTTGTGTAGAAACAACTGAAATGAAAACCTGAATGCCAATTCTTAGAGTATCCCCTCATCACAATAAACAGACCAATAAGATCTCCTGGGATTCCTCTCTTAAAATATTTACCTTCCCTATTTTTGAATGTCAGTAACTATGTACTTACTCTTTCCATTCTCTGGCAGCATTTTCCTACACTGTATCTTCTGAAAAGGCATGTATTGCATCAGCTGGTCTAATTTTTCAGATGCATGCTCTTATTCAGATAAATAAAGAACTTTTTATACAAATAAGTGGAGAAAATGTATATCTCTTTTAGTAAACAGCTGATTTCAACTCCACTGAGGTAATTCCAATACAAAAATAAAAAAAGTCAATACAGCTTACAATTTTCCCTGCCAAATTTCATATAAGCATCACAGCTTCTCTCACACTTCATCACCTGTACAGAAATTACCATTATTTCCATCTTCTGTGATGGCATAGCGAGTGAAATACACTGAATAAAGCTAAAATAAAACTTGGAAAGTTATTTCACTTATCCCAGCTTTTATGACTATATGTATTTTTTAATTTTAATACTGTATGCATTTTTTCCTGTTTAAAAAAAGAAAGAAGAAGTAAAAACATAACCTTTGATTAAAAAAAAAAAATTACCACCTTTTGCAGTCTGTTTTTAGGATGATGTACAGTTAGGTTTTTAAGGATCATGCAAGCTGTTTTTGTGCACCATACTATTCTTAAATGAGATGCTAACAAAAATAATTTGTATAATGGTTGCATTTTTACACTTTATTTTTCAAACTTCAGGTTGAGATGCGTTCCTCTAGCTAACACCTTATATCCAAGAAGGACCAAGTAGAAAATCACAAACTAAGAAGGAGTTTGGAAGAACTTGTAGAAGAAATAACTGTTGATGAAAGTATTGTTGGAAGCCAATAACGATGACACTGAGTTTTTCACAAAAACCACTACAAATGAAATAAACCTGAATATCGCAATCTCAGATTATAAATTTTAGCCTTCACTGCCTGTCCCAGTGAGATGAAGTATTGTCCCTTAAATATTTCTTATGCTGTGGAAAGAAGTGAAAGACAAAGTTTATGTTGACCCAAATGTATTTGATGGAAAGAACAGTAACAATGATCTTGACACAGGATAGCACAAAAGAGCAGAGCCACAGGTTAGGGATGGGGTTTGTGGGTAACTGCAGTGGGGCTGAACAGCCCTCAAGGGTGAGGACAAGGTGCTTAAATGCTCTTCAAAGAAATAAAGAGCCTGAGTGCACTGACTGCAGAAGAAGAGGAGGAAGCAGAAACAGAAGCTTAGTTTAAGCAGACTGCATGCAGGAGCTGTTATCAGTAGCTGGATTCTTCTGTAGGGAAAAGGAGTCTTTATATTTTGAACCATTACTGTGTGCATAAAATATAAAATTCCAGGTGTCATTTTTGCAACTAGAGGAGGCATTGCTGAATTCAAACCTTCAACAGTTTTATGCTTTGCTGTATCCACATGCCCTAGATAAAATAAGCACTATTTACTTAAACCATAAGCTGACTACTGACCACACACAGACTTCAGTTAATGATTTACACATCCAGGAAAGGAAGCCCTCAGATATACGTACATCAGCAGTGTAAAGCAAATTTGCAATAAATTCTGCGGCCATGAGGTATTAAAGAAAGTATTTTCTTTCACTCTGTGACTGTAAAGAACCACAAAGCATTCATCTGCCTGGTCCCACCAATCCTAGCTGCTTTATAGGACAGCAAGCAGCCCTGCTCCATCACTGGATAATGTGCATCAAAGAGGTAAGAATGAGAAAAAACCACCAGCTTGTCTTGGTTATTCCAATGCCTTACTGGCTCAAACAGGTCCTGTAAACAAACACAATTCTGAAAGCAAAACAGCAGATCAAATTAAGGAAGCTATGAGAGAAAGCAGCAAGAAAAGACATGTAGAAGGCAGATGTAGATAGAAAAGTATACTTGACACTAAGAGCTGAGGTTGATAAAAAATAACATGAAAAAGTAAATCTCAGCAGCAGAGAATTCTGTGCTGTAGAAGCAAACTTCAGACCTTTGCACAACAGAAAAGAAGACTGTCTCCTAAAGCACAGAGCTGAAAAATGTTCTAAAATATTACATGTAGACACAATAATTGTTGTTGTTTTTAAATTTTCAAAATATTTGCTTTAGGTTTTATGCAACCAATATGGGATTAGATCACAAATGCATTGATCCATTCAGTTTAGTCTATTTTTTCCTCAAAAAATCACTGAAGATTATGCAGAATACTGTCTCAGTGCAGGAACTCTTTCAGCTCTGAATCTTAATGTTTGCAAACAGGTGACCATGAAACTACATAAAATACCTAAGAACAAACAAACTTGATATTTCATAACACATTTCATTTTTATTACCATGACATGTGAAATTTCAAACATTCTTCTTTCCTACAGAGAGCTGGCACACAGAAAATATGAACAAAAACATGGGCAAACTGCTAAGAGAAAAAAAAAGGTTACTTTCAAATAAAGGTGGCATCATTAGAGACAAAGTACTCAAGTCACTGGAAGCCCCACCTTCCTAAAATCCTTGGAAATACCAGGGTCCTGCTAACCACAGTTTTATTTAAAGAGGACTATAAATAAGAGATGAAATAGGACTCACCCAATATGTATGCACTGATATGAACATACATATGATATGCATGATTCTAGACATTCCAGGTCATTATTCAAAAAGCTATCATCTATTCTGCTTGAATATGCTGATACTCTTATTAATGAGACTACCAGGAAAAAAATGGATCTTATCTAAAATTCTTATTAAGATTGCTGTGATGCAAGATCAGGATCTCTGATCTTAGATGAAGATATATTTATCTATATACCAACACACAGAAATAGGTAACTGAGCTTCAATTAAAGTAACAGCTACTTCCTATAACAATTACTTCATCATATATAATGAATGATGAAACAAAGAGCTTTTGTTGCCTGATAAAGCATATCTTATACAGTCCTGAAGAGGAAGAGATATTAATTAGGTTTGTTTCCACTTGTCCAAAAATGCTGCCAACTTTAGATCCCAAATATTGATTTTATTCCACTGTGTTACAGGTTGTACATGTGGGAGGAAAAGCTGCAGCAAAGGCAGGGAACAGAGGCTCAGCAGGTGGGAAGAGATTAAATCCCTCCTGCAGCTCCTGCTGTTAATGCTGTGTAGAGGGAAGGAGGTCTCCAGCTTCTGAGGCAGCTGGGGCTGCCAAAGAAAGAGCTGAAGGAGACTGATATATGAGGGGAGATTTGTGCTCTATTGTTGCTACACTTTTACATATGGTTGGACTTGATAATGCTGCAGGTCTTTTCCAGCCTCAGGGATTCTGTGATTCTATGATACAGATCCCAGTGATTGATTTGCAGATCTCAAGAACATGATAAAAAATTTCTTTGGGTCAGGAGCACTCCTAAATAAAGAATGTATTTTGTAACTGGGAAAAGAGGAGCTATACTGTTGGTATGAGCTAACCATGTTTTCAGCATGCTAAATAGAGCCAGTCTTTCTAGACATTCCAGGTCATTATTTAAAAAGTCATCTGCATCTCTTCTGCTTGATTATACTGATACCTAATAATGAGACTACCAGGAAAAATATGGATCTTATCTAAACTACTTATAATTAAGATTAGTGTGACAAAATAAGCACTGGATTTGAAGTACTCTTACACAAGAGGAGCGGGTGCACCAGCTGGAGCTCAGACACACTCTAAGAAGTGATACTGCAAGAAGCCCAGGCAGCCTGTAAGACCATGTATATAGCCTTCAAAATTGTCTGCAGCAACTATTTCTGTCAAAATCAGTGTTAGTGACAATGAAAAATGGCAACCCTAAATAGAACTCAAAAAAAAAAAAAAAAAATAAAAACAAAAAACCAAAAAACCAGGAATATACGCAGTGAACACATATATTTAATTTCTTCAGAAACTCTATAAATTACAGATTTACTCCTTCCATGACATTGCCAGAGTCCACTCTTAATGCTGAATACCAAATTCAGTACTAAAATTTTCCATGAATCCTGAAAAAGATCTCCAGCTTTGAATCACAAAATAAAATTAATTCCAAAACAAAAGACATTGGTGCCTTCATGTTTTCCCCTGTATAGTGCAAAGCCTTGATTTGATTTATTTCTGTTTTAGCTCAATCTTTCAGTGTCTGTGAATGAAAGCCCATTATTTTTCCACTGAAAGAAGGATACAGAAATGACACTGGTGGTTGGCAAACACAGGCAATTAAGTCAAGTAAACTTTGTAATTATCACTTAAAGAATAGTGATAATTACCAATAGTGAACTTTGTTTTTACTCAATCCCTTAACACTACGATGTTCCAGAAAAAAAAAAAAATCATATGCATCCTTCTTCTGTAAATTACTCCATTTTCTCAAATAACTATCTTATCCCTAACCATGGCCAGTAATAAAAATATGGTAAGCAGTCATCTAAGTTAAATATTTAATTATTTTACCTTCTATAGCAACCCCATGGACACAGTAATCTCTGCTGTTCTGTATTGTCCATATTCAGTATATACAAACAAATCTCACTGAATTTAGCATTAGCAAAAGATTCACATCTGACACCTGACTTCTACACAGTAGTTTTCTACTTCATTGGGCAGAATATAAAAACCCCATAAACGTCAAATTAACGGTTTACAGTGAAACAGAATGCCTGAAAACCTCACACAATTAAAGAAAACCAAAATTACAGTTTGATAGAAGATCAAGGATATCCCCCCGATCTCACTGCCACTTATGCCAACATTAATTGGAATGATTCTAGCATAATAAGTAGCAATGCATCTTCAAACATGAGCAAAAATGTGATGCAAGAAAATGCCTTGCAAATTATGAAAGAAACCATGTGAAAACTGCACACATAATGACACATTCAATATCATCCTTGAAAACAAAACTGTTAAGTATTTGCTAATTAGAACGGCATTTCAAGCAAGATTTTAAGCTAACAAAGTTCTTTTCGAATCATCAACCTCTTTCTCATTCTGAAGAATGGTAGCTCACAAAAGTTAACTATGGAGCAATTATTTGTGTAACGGTTTACCAAGGGAACAACAGCTTCAATGCTTTTCTTTCAAGACTGGCCACACTTTGAATAATTGCCATAGCTATCTTGAGTTTACTTGAAAAATGAACTGGACAATTCATGCCAGTTCAAATTATGAGCAAATGGTTTCCACATATTGATTTAATGTTAGGGTTCCTATTTCTTTATTTGTGTTTACAGATATTTTACATCATAGCATCGGTGGTTTAGGATCAAATTGCACCTCAAATTCAATTCCATTTTTCTCTAATGGTATAGCTGTCTTCTACTGTAGTCCCGTGGGTCTGTAAACACATTACAGATATTGGTGACAACAGGCAGCACACTGTCCTGACCCTGCAAATCTGCAGCACTGAGGTATCTCAGGCTTAGAAATTTTCTTGGTCTATATGCACATTCTGCAGGGCTTGTTTAGGTGAAAGAATTAATTTTTGAAATTTATTTGCTACTCTTTTTCTATATAACTATAATTTTATATAGAATAGTAGCATGTAGTTATTCTGATATGATGAAATATTTAATAATGGCACAATGACCCAGTCTAGAGGAATACAAGCCTGGTCTGATGTATGAATAAGGACAGAGAATAAGGATGGAGGTTGCAAAGTGAAGTAAGGCACAAAAAGGAATTATGAGAAATGGGAGGAAAATGAACCCAATCCAGGGCCTGTAAATTACTTACCTACAGCCTGTTAATGAATCCCTACAATGAGCTGACCAAAGTGACAGTAACAAAGAACAATATCCAAAATACATGAACCCCAAAAGTAAGCTTAAAACCACCAGACCAATGAGTAAACAGCAAGGTGCAGAAGATTAGCAAACAGAAAAATGGCTCAAAGTTTATCCTGGGGAAGGGAATAAGGAAAGCAATAGTGGAAAACAGCAAGTGACCACAGCATCAATAATTCACTCCTCTGAAAGATCTGAGGTACTTATTTGTCTGCTGAACTGCTCCCCTTTCAGCTCTGCCTAAGGCAGACCTGATCATGCCATCATGCTGCACACAGGAAGAGAAAACCCACAGCAAACACAGTGACATCATATAACTGAGTATTTCAGCTATAGGACAGAGATACACAGGTCATCACAAGGAACTCTGGGCTTTATTTACCTGCCTTTGAAGCATGGTATTTTTTCATTGCATGTGTATAGAACTGCTATATGTACATGCATGAAAAGAGGAGGCAAGGAATGTAAGATTTATATATGGAGCTCAGCAAACAGATTCAGTTCTAAACCTATTCAATGTAATGCTTTCTCGTGTGCACATCCTTCTGCTGGAATTGCTTATACAGGCAATTATCTGTTTCAGCATTCATTTCTGATAGTCTTCATAATGTATAAGCCACCTTTTAGAAACAAGACATTTGCGGGTCTGGACTACTGACTAATACATAGTTTAGTGTGATGTTGCTACAGCAACTAAAAAGATGAAATTACATGTCATATATCATTTACACATTACTCAGAACATACAGCTTTCTAAAAGCCATTAACCAGACACAGGTGCTGTGATGGAGAAGACAAGGATATTTTAAAGCATTCCAAAGTATTTTCCATTGTTCTGAAGGAGAAGGGAAGTAAATCAAAGAGCATAAATAGGAGTGAAGAATTTTAAAATAAGAGAGCGTTCACCTTTAACATGACACCAGCATTTCTTGGGGTCCGGTTGCCAGAAGAACATATTTCTAGATCATGGACAAACACTAGACTTTCTACTTCAGTGCTAAGTGAGTGTTTGTGGACTGCCTCATAGTGTGAAGATATTTCTGCAGACCCATAGGAAAACAACTACTCACTGAATGAAAGCTTGAGAGAATTTCAAAATGGGGGCTTGGTCTTCCTCCAGAGGACCTCCTTAGCAAACACATGAGTGTTCAATAAAGTAGTCTTGGTCCTCTAAGACAGCTAATTACCTCTCATCCTCCCTGCAGAGACACAAACTAATATGAAAATGAAACCAGGATGTGTTTGTGTGGTGTTAGTAGTAGTGATGGATAAGTTTAGCAGACAAATTGGGACAATTCAAATTGGCAAATTTCATAATTTAGAGAAGCTATTTATGCATTGAGTTTGAAAGTGATCTCAAAAACATTTTTTAATGTCACTGCAAATAGAAAGTACCCATGATTGGGTTAAAATTTTAGATTCACCAAATGGGTGCACAATTTGGATTCAAAAGTGAACAAAACATCTGGGAATGAGTCTGGGGATATTTTCCAGACCACAGCAAGAAGATTAATGAACTAAGTCTGTCAGGCTAAAATGGAAGCTTACTGAGGGACTGGATAAGGTTTTGATTTAAGAAAAAAGGAGAAGAAAGAAAAGCAGTAAAACAATCTATACAGTGGATAGGCCTGCTGCTCATTGTCAAAAAGGGTGTAATTCTTTGCTTATGTATAAACACGACATAATTATGTAAAAAGGGAACATTTTGTACTGCCAACAAGAGAAGAAATTCTGTAATGGGAGGATGCCCAGTCTTTTTCTACATCTGAAGTACCAGAGGGTTTCTGGCACTCATATTGAGAAGAGAGGCAAGCTTCTGCACGTTCCACACACTCTCTGAGAACACCATCAGTAAAACCTCTTGAGTGCCCACCGCTTACTATACTTTACACAGCATCATCCTCCCGCACAATGCTGCAATACGTCATTTCTGGGCTGGAGACAAAGACAACATGAATTCAGCTGGATTACAGCACCTGCCTTATTTTATTTAGGACATGTGTGCAGATAGGTTCAAGTTTTGAAAATGCTACCTTTTATGTGGACATTAGTGCCTACAGTCCATAAATGGACTAGGAAAAAGTGCAAAACTAAAATTAAGAGACTATGAGTGTTACAAATGTCAGTACAGGGACAACTGGAAGAGGAATGGAGAGGAAGAACTCTAGTTAATGTCCTTAAGCCTGTAACATGCATGAATTCATCACTGTAATGTGATGGAGAAGAATACAAGAAAGTCTGTAAATACGTCCCCAGGAGGCAGAGGCAAAGCTTCTGTTCACTCAGCTCCTGGGTATCCTTTTACTGTGTTTCAAATAAATCTTCCACAGATATCAACTCACCTAGATTTGTAATTCAAAAACAGTGAGGTACAATTACCAGCTAAATCCATCCAGCTGGGACACTCCTTCCTCCTTCTGGCAAGGCATATTAAAGCCACTGAGCTTATTGGCTCCTACCCATCCTTTGCTTCACACACAAAGAAATCCCCTTACTTCTGAACGATCAGTCTGACAAACTTTAGCCGTGAAAAGAAGCAGAGCTGTAGGGCCTGTTTCATTATCACCTAATATTAAGGACAAATATTTAAGACAGTTAGATAGATTATAGCTCTGGAAGGAAGGCACCCTTAAGGATGCCAGAAAGGATGGGGCACCCTCCTAAGTCAGTGGTTCCTGAGCACTTGATCAGTGCTAGCACCATGCCTAGTCATGCTCTCACAGCGACATCTCAACTGCAAGTCTTCCTGAATGTGTTTTGAGTCACTATGGAACAACACATATTCTAGCAAGCAGATACATGCATGGCTGTGAGAGATGCTCTGGCCAAGTAGAGGATGTCGGTTAGAACAACAAGGACTGGCAGTTTTGCCCCATGCTTTCTCCACAGAATTGTTTCAGATGGAGGCCAGAGACCCTGTCATATCATGCCATCTTTTCTTGTAAAGCATTCCACGCTGCAAGCATTAACTCTTCACTCAAACACAACTATTATCATACTGCCTGGGAAAAGGAGTCCTGACTTTCAGACAATGCATCACGAGCTGCATTAAAGGCAGGCCAGCAGGGTCCAATGGAAGACAGGGCAGTACCAATTGTTTGTGCTAGAAACAGCAGAGGAAGATGCAGGGCAGTAGGACTGGATCACATAGTGTAAGGACTAAAAAGGGGAAATATGGATGTCATTGGGTCTCTAATGACTTGCCAGCTATTATAGAAGCTACTCATTTGATCTGGACAGAAAAAAAACCCAAACCACTAATAGGAAAAGTCTGGGCAGCAATAAAAAAGGGGGAAAAAGATAAAAAAAAAAAAAAGCCCTGCTGCCACAAGCTACTGGAGTAAAATCTCATTCAGCTACAGATACAGCCAAATGTCCTGTGTACCCCATTAGACTGCATCTTAAGCAGAAAATTTTCTTTCACACAGAAATGAAGGCCTTTTGGTAAAGGTCTTTTGTTAATCATAAAAAGACTGAAATCAAACCAATGAAAAAGCCTTTTTTAAAAATGAGATGAGGGATTTTGGTCGGTTGCCAAACAACCAGACATCCACTCTCATGGTCCTCTTCAACAAGACAGGAGGCAAAATTTAAAAAATTATAAGTTGAGAAAAAGAGAGGGAAATCACCCACCAATTACCATCTCAGGCAAAATAGATAACATATGGGTAAATTAATTTAATTTAATTCAATTCATTGTCAATTTAATATATTTGGATTATGAGAGGAGACAAAGACAAAATTAAAATAATACCTTCTTCCTCATATCTTTTTTCCCAGCCTCATCTTCACTCCTTAATTTGTGGAGTCCTTTACTCCCCACCACCAAGTTAGACCAGGGGGAACTGGGGAATGGGGGATTGTGGTCAGTATGAACTAGTTCATCTCTGTTCTCCTTCCTACCTGTGCTGTTCCCATGTACTGTTCTCCTGCTCCAGCACAGGTCCTCCCTAGGGCTGCAGTCCCTGAAGGACTGCTCCAGCACACTTCAGCCAGGGAAAGCCAGCCTGTGCCAGCACAGCTCTCTTCCCTGGCTGCTGTGTGGGTATGTGCCCCAACATGGTCTCTCCCACGAGATGCAAAAGAACACCTGCTCTGATGCCCAGAGCGTCTCCTCCCTTCTTCTCACATGCTGGTGCTCACACCACTGTTTGCTCACTTTTTTTCCCATTACTCCTCATGCTGCCATGCAATGTTTTAACCTCTCTTAAATATGCTTTCACAGAGGTGTCCCCAACTTGAAGGGCTCAGTGGTATCCTACAGTGGGTCTGCTGTGGAGCCAGCTGTGTTTGGCACATGGCATTACCATACCTTTTCTCACAGAGGCCACCCCTGATGCTGACACTTTGACACCTACATCCAGTATGTCCTCTGGCTTTTGAGATGAGAAGGCAGTAAAACCTGTTCTGGCTGTCTGGCTCTATCTCTTTTCTGTCTGTAGCTATGAAAATATGGGTAGGAGGAAGAAGATGAAAAGAATTTGCAAGGGGTGAAGAGAGCAGATTTAGAGTCTCAAGACCAGGTAAAAGACAAGGCAAGAACAGTCATGGTGCTGCAAAATTTAATCATGATCTTTTCCTCACAGATCCCTGCTCAGTAACCAAAGTTAGTCTCAGGCTCAGCAACAGCTTAGATGTGGGCCAGGAGATGCAAACAGCCAGGCCATTGCACTTTACTGTCCTTTCACAGACTGCAAAGCATTCAGCTGATTTCCAGTATTTTTATCCAGGCTTGTATAAAGTTGATTTTATGGATAGTATCAGTAGGCCTTAAATGATGTGGCAGTGTAACCAGGTAACTGGCAAGAAGCTGTCATCACAATATGGAGTCATTCCATATGAAAGCAGAGCTGAGCACAGGCAGTAAGAATCAAGGTCAGAACATTCATTTCTTGACTGTAAACCTCTGCATGGGAATAAGATAGCATCACAGCCTACTTTGGGAAGACTCCAGTCCTGAGTCTTGAAATATGAAATATGTAAATCTCACTGCTTCCTGGAGTATATAACAAAGCTGGAGTACATAACTAACTGCTCCGAGTAGCTTTTAAGTTACCAGAGTATGATGCAATGTTGTCAGGACTTCTCCAGAGAGCAGCTATAGTTATATACTTCTTAACAAAATTTCTGGCTCAGCTGGTAATGTTGGAAAAAGAGTGATATTAGGACAGCAATGATCACAGAAATGCAGAGTTAGTGGATGAAGGCAAGCATGATTGTCACAGAAAAGTTACAGAAGCAGAGCCTGCCATTGGTAAAATAGCTCCAAAACCTTTAATGAGTACCTTGTGGTCAAATGATACCGACTGACTAATAGGTCAGGAGGAACACCCAGAAGCATCTCTAAAAAGGCAGAATAACTAATTCAGAATGCATGAAATAAGGCTCAGAAGGACCTTTCACCTCCCCAAATTAATACTCCATTACTAATACTCCAACACCTGAAAAATTACATGGTCTATCTGCAGATGCTATTAAGTTCACAAAACCAATGTGCTCAAGTATAAGAGGAGACTGAATTCAAGGAAATGTTCCTTCCTTGAATTAAATCTTTCCATGGCTTCAGCTTTTCCTCTGAAGCACTGGGACAGCATCTGCATGCTCTGAAAGCAATGGTTCTTGGATTGCCTCATCCTAAAAAGTCCATTTACACATGCCATTTCTCTAAGCAGCATCATTCCCTGAGAGCAAACAAAGGCCTCAACTTCTTTCAGATAACTCTTCAGGACCAGAGACTGTTCCAATGAGAACACCACCTGACAAATACACCGTTCGTTGTCCTTAATCCAAAAAAGGTTTTTTCCTTTAGTGCTCTTTTTTTTTTTTAATTTAATTCCAAGACCTGACTACACAAGTGTGTAATACTGGCAGAATCTTTGAAGTGCATTGTTACAGAGAAAGCACAGCCCTCAAATGCTTTGTTGAAAGATGTTAAGACACTTGATTGTCTTCAGGTTTGTTCTTCTCACAGGTCCTTTAAAGCTTCATGAATGCACACAGTAAATTCACAAAATCCTATCTGTAGTGATTGCACTTCACAGACATAAGCATATGCAGTCTCCATAAAGTCATTACATTCTTCTCAGATCACTGTTCACCAGTCCTCTATGCATCACCTTTTTTTCCTGACCCAATGAAATTTAAAACTGGAACAACTCACACTTACATACAGAAAAGAGGAACACCTGCAGATGTTGTTGCTGCTCATAAATTATCCTGTTCCAACCCTCTGTCATTGGCAGGGTAACTTTCCACCTGACCAGGTTACTCAAAGCCCTATCCAACCTGACCTTGAACACTGCCAGGGATGGGACAACCTGTGTTTCATCATCCTCACAGTAAAGGACAGCCAGGGATGGGACAGCCAGTGTTTCATCATCCTCACAGTAAAGAATTTCTTTCCACATGTAATCTAAAGCAACCCTCTCTCAGTTTGAAGCCATTCTTTGTTATTGTGTCACTACAAACCCTTGTGAAAAGTCCCTCTCCAGTTTTCTTACAGCCCCTTTAGGTACTGAGAGGCACTATCCGGTTCACTCCAGAGCCTTTTCTTCTCCCAGCTGAAAAACTCCAACTCTTTCAGCCTGTCTTCACAAGAGTGGTTCTCTAAACGTCCCCCTAAATGTCTTGTGTCTCTGCCCTGGGCTCACTCCAGCAGGTCTCTGTCCCTCCTGTGCTGGGAGCCCAGAGCTGGATGCAGTGCTCCAGGTGGGTCTCAGCAGAGCAGAGCAGAGGGGCAGAATCCCCTCTCTGCCCTGCTGCCCATGGGGCTCTGGATGCAGCCCAGGACACGTCTGGCTCTCTGGGCTGTGAGTGCCATGGCAGGGCATGTGCAGCCTCTCACCCACAGCACCCCCAGTCCTTCTGGGCAGGGCTGCTCTGGGGCTGCTCATGCCCAGCCTGTGTTTGTGCATGGCATTTCCCCAATCCAGGCGTAGGACCCGGCACTTGGCCTTGTCCTGCACCTGGATTGGTGCATTGGTTCATGAGGTTCTCACAGTCCCACCTCTCCAGCCTGTCCAATCCCACTGGATGGCTCCCTTCCCTCCAGAGGGGACCACACCACACAGCTTGGTGTCATCAGTGAACCTGCTGAGGGTGCCCTCAATCCCCTGTTCCTGTCTCCAGCAAAGGTGTTGAAGAGTGCTGGTCCCACCACTGACCCCTGAGGGACACCACTTGTCACTGGTCTCCATTTGGATACTGAGCAGTTGATCCTGCCCAGCTCCTTATCCACTAAATGGTCCATCCACTACATCCATGTTCTGAGACAAGAATGTTGTGGGGAACAGTGTCAAATGCTTTCCACAGCTCCAGGTAGAGGATGTTGTGCCAGTCATTCTTCCCTTATCTACCAACATCATAAACCCATTGTAGAAGGCCACCAAATTTGTCAGGTGTGATTTGCCCTTACTGGCAAGCCTTGTGAAGCCTTGCTGGCTGTCACAAATCTCATCTGTATTTTCCATGTACTTTAGCACAACTTCCAGGAGAATCAGCTCCATGATCTTGCTGGACACTGACATGAGACTGGCCAGCCTGTAGTTTCCAGGCTCTTCCCTTTTTTCTCCCCTCTGCGTTATGTTTCTCTTTTTTTACATGCAGTAGGAACTTTACTGAACTGCCACTACTTCTCAAATGTGGTGGCTAATAGCTTAGACACTTCATCTGCCAGTTCCCTCAGGACCCATATACACTCTTCATCAGGCCCCATGGACCTGGTCACCTTCAGGTTCCTTAGATGTCCTTGAAACTGATCTCCTGTGGTAGATGTTTCTTCATTCTCCCTGTCCCTGCCTTTGACTTTTGCAACCTGGGTGGTGTGGCTGGAACACTTGCTCATGATTCAGGCAAAAAAAGGTGGCGAGTACCATGATAAGATCATGTCAAATCTGATTGTCAATTTAGAGGAACAATTTAGAGGCAGCGGTCAACAGGTATTTTGAATTGGTTTAAAAAGGATATTTAAAGATTAAGAAAGATGCTTTGATCCTAATTGACAAAAGCAAAATCAAAGACTTTGTACTTCAAAACAAAAAGTTACTTCATCACTGTAGAATGGGGTGAGTTGAGTTAGACAATGAGAGATGATGATCAAATCCCTCTGATTCTTACTTATTTGAGGGGGAAGAGGAACAAAGAGAAAATTGCAGAAAACCTCTTAGAGATTAGTATACCTCTAATTAGAATTTAAGGCAGACATCTTCACCATATTCAGGAGGTCATCTAAATTTAAGTCTTCCAGGAATCTTACAAAATCCAGAATAGAAAAAATTACCTTTGCCCATACATTCAAATCTCATGCACAGGGACATAGAATTTGAAGTAGCAAGTATATTTTCATCTTTAGAAGCATTACAAAAAAGTGGGGCTGTTTTAAATTTCATTTTAAATGCCTGATAGACTTGAAGCAGTCACTACCAATCTAGTCTCACTGCTCTACCTTTAGCAGTTGACGTAATCTTAAACTGGATCTGAGTGAGAAGGGAATTCTTTTGAACTACACATATTTACATATTACTTATTAAACAAGATTTAATATGTGAAGCATAGTTTATAAACTTAAAAAAATTATATAACCTCCAAAATATATCTTCCTTAGAGATACATTTTGATTTTTATTCCTGTGTAGCAGAAAAATTAGGTGTTTTCTAATTGTAGTGAAAAAGGATTTATCAACCTACTCATGTAGACTGAAAAGAGTGACTCAAGTACGACTTTTTTTTCTCCCACCCCTATCTAGCCTTGGCTGACTTGCAGAATACTGGAACAGAATGTTGTTCTGGAATCAATCGTACTGACTCGGGATGGCAGGCAGCATGAAGGAAGAATTACATCAGGGATATTCTCAAAGACTAGGTCAAGACTGCCAGTGGAGAGCAGCATAATTATTTACTAAGTAACGACAGTGGGATTTTAAAACTTTGCCTTTTTTTAATGTGGACCAAATAGAGTTCTAATACATTAAAGCAGAATAAATATTAGAAAATCTTCTGTAAAAATTAAGTCAACAGAGAGCTCTGATCACCCAAAGACATTTCTAAAGACCAAGTATATTATTTCAATTTACTTAAGAGAAAATAATTCCACTATGTTATGATGACAAGTACATTCCTTTGAAAGGCCAGAACATTTTAAATGTAAGCTGGTGTTAGACCACATTTTTCTTTAAATATCATTATGAATTATTCATCATTCATTAACCATGTCATAGTCATGTATATGCCAACTGAGTGAAAGAACCAGAATTTTTCAAACCTATGTATTTGTGAGAGACTGAAACAGTTAATGACTTAAACATTGCTAAAATCACTGAAGGACTTTTGCCCACTACTGCAGACTGCAAAGAAGGAGCTGTTCATCTGCAACCAGTGAACCCCACCCTTCCCCAAATACATGTATTAATTGGAATTTGGACTTGAAATAAGATAAAGGGGATGTACTATTGTCCAGTCACCTAGGCCTGAGGAGAAGAATGTGTCCAGAATGATACTGGAAGAGAGACTGGGATTCTGATGGCTGCTGATGTGCTAAGTAACCACCCCGGGTGCTAAGGGCAGCACAGCCCATCTCAGGCTACAGCTGGTGTTGAATGAGACACAGAAAGGCAAACCCTGAGGTGAGCCTGTCTCTTTGTCCTTACTCAAGGAATTCAATTGTGATAACTCTCCTGCCAGGAAGTGCCCAACACTCCATCTCTGCTGATGGGCCGTGATGGACTCAAGTGTACTGACCTCACAGGTGCTGTAACATCTTAGAAGGTGCCAAAACCACCCAGAGTGTCCCCATGATCCACAACATTACATCATTCAGTGTGAAACTCCTCACCCCAGAGGAGGTACTTGGGCATTCTCACCTGAACCTAAACTGATATAAACCCAGTGGATTTTGTGTTCGGCGGATTTTTCTCAAGATTACTCCCACCACCCAACAAATACCGTCTGTAATTATCACTTTAACAAGATTGTGACCAACAGATATGTAAACTCCAACAACCAAGACTTGTTGCCAGGCCCTCCAGTGGTGAGATCTTCTACTCTTATCCTTCCCTTTTCCTTCTCTTCCATATATGATTAAGTGATATTTTTATGCTTTTATGTCATCATATTACTATAGGTAATAATAACCAAAAGGCTACATCCCGACTTTAAAATGCAACCAAATTGTTCTAAAATAAAATCCTACGTGTATAAATTTACAAACACCAATCATTCACTCTGCTCCAAGTGATGTATTAACAAGAACCTAGGTTACTCTCCTTTGTGGGGGTGGGTCATAACAGTTTTCTCTTGTTTTATACATGTGGGTTTTTTAAAAGGCTTTATGAATCTGAAGGAGAACCACAGCCCCTTATGAACTCCTGTAAATACTGTGGTGTTTGTTTATGGCTGGTTAATGAATATGTGAAAGGGAGATCCTGGATCCTATGGTCTAGCTTTCCCACTCTTGACTGATACACAGCAGAGAACAAGGCTGCCTGCTGTGAATGAACAGCTATGGGAACTTTCTATCAACTGTGTGTGGAGTGAGCTACCATAAAAGATGCCGTGGGTAAATTCAACTGCAGGTGACTGTTTTTCTCCAAACACACTGTCCTTTTGTTTCCGGAGAAAGCAAACATTGTTTAGAGTTACTGTAGTATTTGCTTCTCTACAGTATGGAGAATAGAAAAGTCAGACACTGGAGGATAAAATGTACAGCAAATTCTGTCCCCGGACCCATCAGTACTTCTCTTACTACACTGCAGTTCTAGCTCTGAGCTAATACATGTTCTTTGAAAGCTTCCAGACTTTTGAGCACTCCTCTTCTACCTTCCCTCTAGCTGCAGTGTTGGGTGTCTGAGCTCAGGCTCAGCTTCAGTAATGGAGTAAGGGCCTAGCTTTGAAAACAGCCCTTCCAGAAAGGCCTGCAAGAAGTGTCCAGGGGTGGGCTCTCCCATTTCCCTCTGCAATGGCTTATTCTAACCCCACCTGAGCTGTGCTGCAGCCATGCCTGTGCTGGGCCAGGTGCCCCAATAATCTGGACCCTGACCCTTCAGCCTGAGCTCTTGGCTTAATCCCTGACACGCCTCATTTCTACAGATTGTTTGTCTGTCTGGACTCATGGCTGAACCTGGTTACTGTCACGAGATTTGTATGGGCACTGTGGGCTGTGCCCTGGCACAAATTATGAACATACCTATCTCTGGCACCATGACAAACTTTTGTCTCCACCTAGTTTCTTGCTGGGCAGCATATTTTGTGTTTGAGACTACAGCTAGGGCATTTCAACCATGTGGAAGAGTGGATGGCGCAAAAGTGGTAGTGCTCACAAGCAGGTAGGAATAAAAAAGCGGAGCGAGGAATGGGTGAGCAGGACCACCCCTTTCACAAAAGCATTTGCTAGCTGCACTCAGTCGCAGTGTCAAACCCAGCCAATTATAAGACAGATCACTGTAAATTCAAACTGTGTGTTTCTCTCAGGGCTTATGAATGGAGGCAGCAGAGAATACAGAAAAAGTGGCTCAGCTTCTTGCATAGAATACATAAATGTATTTGTTCTCAACAAGCTGCCCACATAAATAAGCCACTAGCTTTGGTAGTTTAGTAAAGCAGAAGAGAAGTCTACACAGAGAAGCAAAGGAAAACAAACAGATTCATTCTCTATTTCCCATCAGAAGGTTATTTTCAGGTACAGTCTAGGAAGCAGGCCCTCACGAGGCATAGAGGTTAATCCAGAAAATAAATGACCCAACAATTATTGTTCCCTCCTCTTCTCCTTTGCCTTAGTTTTATTTCCAAGCAGACAACATCATATAGAATATCTCCTTGGTTAACTTGGCTCAGCTGTAATGTCTGTGTCCCCTCCCAAGCTCTTTGCTGTGCCCAGAGAACAGACCCACGGAGGGGGAATGTTGGAGATGCAGCCCCCATGCTGTGTGAGCCTGCCTGGTGGTAGCCAAAATGCTGCTGCGTTACCAGCACATTTCCAGCTATCAATAGAGCACTCTGAGAGCTCCTGTGGGGAAAGTCACCCAACCCAACCCTTCCTGAACCTGCCAATGCCAAAAAAATGTCAAACGGCACTCTGCAGAAGCCAGGCAAGCTACCTGTCCCACTAAACTACTGTATATTGCTATGTTGGATGATTAATGCTTACACAGTTTTCTTTATTGGAAAAGACTATTACACAAGGGATTCAAGAGTTGTGGGAAGTGTGTAAACCCCAGAAGTGTTTATGTAATCACTACTCCCCCTTGAATGCACACTGCAAATTTCCACAGTTTTGGACATGGTCAGGAATGTTACTGGATACCCCATTTAAGAAAACTGGGTAAGAAACCAAGATAATGATGTGAAAAGCCTATCTCCATTGTACAGATCTGTGCTATAGAAACACATATAACACTTCTTCTTCATAACCCTCTATTTATTTTGGCAGTTAGACATTCTCTAAGCAAAGCTCCCAAAACATTAAGCAGAGGTTAACACACGGAAGAAAAACAATAGTGCATAAAAGGGAAAGTGCAAGTTCAGGGCAATTTCCCCACTTATCAGCGTGGTAACCTGTACTGACATGAGCAAGAGGTCGACAAAACAGGGCTTTAGAAACTCCGTAACAGTTATCACTGAAGTGGGTGATGGTAACTATGAAGAGAGGTGTGATTATATCCCTGTGCCTTTCCCCTTTCCTCACTTTTTATCCCAAGGACTTACCCCTCACTTGCACACATAGGTAAATGCAGTCAAGAAAGCATCTGGAACACTGGCCAGACCTGTCCTGCAGGTGTTGCCCAGCCACTGTAGCAGCAGGCAGTGCTGGAGGGCAACACAGCCTCCCCAGCTGCCATAAAGGATTTTCTTCCCACAACAGGCAGCACCCTAGCTTTAAAAAGCCATAGTTCAACTTTTAATTTTCTTCCCTGATATGTCAAAGGCTTTAAAGTGAGAAAATCTAATACTCCTGCATACAGGGATCAGCTCTGCCCACTGCCTAGACCTGCAATGAAAGTATGTGCTAAGGCAACCAAAATAATAGCTGAACCACACAATCCCAAAGAGCTGACACTGGTATCACAGTTCAGTCTTCAAAACAAAATTTTTTGGGTTAAGGTAGATCTGTAATATCTGTGATTTGTCATCCACAGACTACTCTATAGATTCACCGTCACAGAGACAACAGTTGGGAGCAGTTGCTGGACAAAACCACCCAAATCAGCTCAATCACCTGCTATTATGATTAATCATACTTCATAAACCTCTTAAGTAGCTACTCAAGATTATTTTTAAAGTAGATACTTCTTTGGCTCTGACTGTGTGTTATGGGAAAGTGATTTGATCTCTAATTGCTTTGAGGGAAAAGAATAGTCTTCCAATTTCTTCCTAAAGTTTATTCTCTGTTTTATATTTTCTTCTTTATGATTCAGATCAGAGCAATAGATTTTCATTTCTTCTCTGTCCTTAGTGTTACAGCCTCCACCTGGAATTCTTTCTGCACTCTATAACATGTTATGGAGAGATACAATACCCACTTCACAGATGGCAGACAACTGGATGGATGGAGCTTTGAGATCCCTGCCCACGGTACAGAGGATTGGAGCTTGGTGATCTTAAAAGGTCCTTTCCCACACCAAACATTCTATGACTTTATTCCTTCTTCTTATTTTTTGCCAGGCTAAAAAGATTATTTTTGTGATATCTTCTTGTAAGAAAAGCTAATAGAATAGTCAGAATAGAAGTTTTCTTTGCACCTGATCAAATTTTAATCCATTATCCTTGAATGAGAACAAGTAGAACTTCACAAATTACTTTGACGTCTTCACTAGAACTTTGAATAACATCACTAACACTCCTCTAATTCCACTAGAAGTAATTCAGCTACATCAGGCCAACACTCCTAGACTTGTGCTTGTCAAAGTAATTTGTCTGTGTTTCCAACTAATGAGCTGCTGGCTGAAACAGTAATTTTTGTTATTAGTCCAATCTTAGTCATTGATTTAAACAAGTATTGAAGATTCAGATCCAACACTCATCTGTAGGAATTTGAGCTAACCCTCTCCTACACAAGAGCTTTCCTTTCATTGCCAGTGTTATTATGTACTGAGGTACAGTCCTAAAAAAGATTTTCTAAATCCCACTTTTCAAACTTGTAGTTTCCAATCTGTAAAGAAAAGGTGTTTTACTGAAGGTAGATAAGATTCACTGCACTTGTATATTGACAGGTATTAGTCAATATAGCTGAAATAGTTTCAGCATTTCATTCTGCTCAGAGCTGTTCTGGTCTCCCATATATTCTAAATTAGTCTAGCCAGTACAAAGCTGTCTGCATAGTTTTCTTCCAATATCTCTTTTAATATAGATTTTTTATACACAATATTCTTCAGTATCTTGTAATATCTGAGAAGAGATTTTATCATTACATGCTCCGTTTTCTTATATCCCTTCCACACAATTACGTGATGGAGATCCTCCATTACCCAACACTAATAGGTGACGTGGGAGCCCACCAAATCATATGTGGAAAGAACTCTTGTGCAAAACCACAAACATCTACTGAAATCTGCATTTATAAAATGAAAAACAATGTTGAAACCCAACTCTGTGTGTTGCTGTGTGTTAGCAATTTGCGTCACTGTTCTAAGATCTGTAGGCAGTATATTTTGCATTAGCAGCCTGGATTTCTGTCACTGTGGCTAAAACACTCTTGGTTTTGTGGTTCTCAGATCTGGTATTGTCTTACAAAAGCTGGTTTTACCCCAGATATTTATCAATTCATCATTTCAGATCCATCAAAAATCTTCTGCAATTTTAAAAGCATATGTTTGGTGTTTTTTTTAAAAAATTGAAATATCTCATTTTTCACATATAGTTTCAAGTTATATACTCACGTTTGTTTCTTCTACTCAAGGAACAAATTCTCACAAAACCCATGAAGTTACACATATTTACCTCAAAATGAAAATGGCAAGCAAACATGCACTGCTTTTTGAGAACAGATTATTGTAAAAAAATAGTTTTTCTTGTGATACTAGTTTATAAAGACATACTAAGTTTTCAGATGGTCTTTCAGGCTTTCTTTGTTCAACTTCATTACACAAACCTGAGGAAAATACGTAAAAAGAAATTGCCTACATATATAGATTTAGTACTGTGTTTACGTGAAAGAAAAACAACAAACAATAAAATAGCAAAATAATACACCCAGTTCAAAGCCACAAGGAGCTTTAATATATTGAATAAAATTTAGTTGCAAATAATTTTTAAGTGAATTTCATCCTAAATCTGCTTCTTAACAAAGTCTGAAGTGCTTTTGCAAGAGTTTCTACTGAAGTGTTCCTTTCAACTCCGTGCTTCTTTTCATTAAACACAAAACAGAGCGGACACTTACTAACATCTAGGTTGTTTATTCCAATACTTAAATAATGTACCTGCCTCACAGTTTAACTTCAAACACTGGAAAATAATTTTCTTGGGATAATACTGCATTTAAAACTCAGTTTTAAGATTACAAAAATTTTTGGTAATAGCATGATACAGAAATATTTTTTAACTCTAAGCTAATATGAATTTTATGTCAGCAGTAGCTAGCCTACAGCTTAAGCTTCTGATGGGGTACTCACAGTAGGACACTATCCAACAACTCCACATATCCTAGTTCTTATCTAAGCAAATCCCAAATTATTGGCAGCCACAGAGTTCAAGGACAAAAAGAAAAAATCAGAACATGCAGTACCATATGCACATTTGAGGCTAATACATTTCATGCACTTAATCAAGTAACTCAAGATAATCTGTTTCATCCAGACAAAGGGCAGAAGTAACTGATTTTACCACGGTCTGTCCTCAGGCAGTCTCCACTGATTTCAGAAACCTTCTTTGACTCCAAATCTCCTGGCTGAAGTGCAGTGTTGTGGCTTTGCCCCTGTCAATGAGCACAAAGAATATGACACGTCAGTTGTCAGCCTGTGCCCTGCTTCTCCCTATGGATGCCTACCAGAGTCTCCTTGTCATCATCCCCGGTAACTCATCTGGGGGAGAATCATGCTCAACACTGAAAGGGTGTTCCTATCCTGGAAGCTGCTCGTTTTCTCAGCAGCTCTGAGTCAGCGATAGTCTTCTCTCTGTAAACATTATTTTCATTACTCACCACTTGCTACCTACTGGTTTCTACCTAACCAGGCTCTATGTACAAAGAGCTCTAAGCCACAGTGTGACCCAAACTACTACATATGATTACCTCCTTTCCACTTTCATATACCTGCATGACAATTTTTGGCCCGTTAACTCAGTGTGATTTTGTTTTCTCTTTCATCTTCAAGATTTAACCAGGCAGAAGTAAATGCAGTCAGTACTGCTCTCTCCAGAGATCTTTTGAGAACACCTCCAAGAAACCTTACAGTCTTTGGAGATTTAGTGTGTATTTTTCTGAACTTAACATCATTAACGTAACTCAAAACTTCAAGAAGTGTTACAAGCAGATAATGTTTTGGGATTTGAAGTGGTCCCTATAGCCTAAGAAGAGCTTTAGTATTCTTTTCCAATTTGGATTTGCTATGGCTTAACAAAATCAAATTAAGAAACAACAGATGCAATCTGAATTTCAGGTATTCTGCATTAGATCCTGTAACCTATTCTGATCCAGCAAAGCCTGATTCTGCCAAAAAAAAAAAAAAAAAAGGCTTTTCTGTGTTCTTACACTGAACTCAAAAGAGCTACACCTACATCTAATGCTTCTGCCTGCTAGATCATGTCCAATTTTTGTGGAAGCTGAGAGGATTAGAGAATGTAATACAGAAACAGCAATGTATATTTGAAACCCCTCAAGGACATGGACAAGATGAAACTTTACTTGGGCTAAGCCCCCTTAAAAGCTTGTGAAAAGCCATTTTTTCTACTAAAAAGTCTTAAATATACTTAAATTAAGAAGCAAATCAATTATTTCTCATAAAAGTATCCAGTGGAAAATTTTAAGAACACTAAAAATCTTTAGGATAGTATTATTTTTCACTTTTTCTCTATAATTGTTTTATTTGTTTTTTATAGAACAAGATCAGCCCTCAGAGCTAGCCTGTAAGATTCACCATGATATATCTTTTTTCAAAGAACAAGGCAGTTGTTTAAATACACATTCTTCTAATAAAATTTATTTTTGAATTCTGTCAGTTGTAAAAGTGCCGGGGTATTTTTAAGCTTTAGAGATTTAGGACTATGTAAGTGAATAGTTTTCTAGCAGAAAGCATACTTGTAAACCAGTATTATTTCAGAATATTTCCAGGGGATCTCCATCTTCAGTTTTGACTGGATTTTGAACAAACTTCACTTTCTCTGCACCTGCAGTCTTCATCTTTTGCTGTCACAGTGGTGTGCTGTACCATGCACCTTGCCTGTGGCATTCTTCAACTAGCTACACAAAGATACAGTCTCTGTTTGACTGTAAAACCAACACAGAGAAACACAGTCTACGTATTTTTAACTCTGGCCTTCTATTTTAGGAAACACAGAAGAGAGCTACAGCGCAAGTCATGCCACTTGATTTCAGTTGATGCATTCATTACAGGGTAAGATAGCTGCTTCGTAAAATGCCCCAGAATGTTTGCATTAAAAGATTCTCTAAAGAAAAAAAAAAAGACCAAGAAAACATGACCAACTTCTTGAGGCAAATCCCTTCAGCACAGCTGGGGACCAAGGCAGCAGGGAAACAAAAGGCAGAGAGGGGCACACACGTCATCTGCCCCACAGGGAACACTTGCTTGGCAGGCCTGTGGCTGCTGCCCTGCATTGTGTTTGTGTCCCAGCTACTGGGAAACGCTCATGCAGGCTTTGGGGCCCACCAAAGCCAGGACTAACCCTTACTGGGAAATGCTCAGGCAGGCATTGGGGCCCACCAAAGCCAGGACTAACCCTTACTGGGAAATGCTCAAGTGGGCTTTGGGGCCCACCAAAGCCAGGACTAACCCTTACTGGGAAACGCTCATGCGGGCTTTGGGGCCCACCAAAGCCAGGACTAACCCTTACTGGGGAATGCTCATGCGGGCTTTGGGGCCCACCAAAGCCAGGACTAACCCTTACTGGGGAATGCTCATGCGGGCTTTGGGGCCCACCAAAGCCAGGACTAACCCTTACTGGGAAACACTCATGTAGGCTTTGGGGCCCACCAAAGCCAGGACTAACCCTTACTGGGGAATGCTCAAGTGGGCTTTGGGCCCCACCAAAGCCAGGACTAACCCTTACTGGGGAATGCTCATGCAGGCTTTGGGGCCCACCAAAGCCAGGACTAACCCTTACTGGGAAATGCTCATGCGGGCTTTGGGGCCCACCAAAGCCAGGACTAATCCTTACTGGGAAATGCTCATGCGGGCTTTGGGGCCCACCAAAGCCAGGACTAACCCTTACTGGGGAATGCTCATGCAGGCTTTGGGGCCCACCAAAGCCAGGACTAACACTTACTGGGAAACGCTCATGAAGGCTTTGGGGCCCACCAAAGCCAGGACTAATCCTTACTGGGAAATGCTCAAGTGGGCTTTGGGGCCCACCAAAGCCAGGACTAACCCTTACTGGGAAATGCTCAAGTGGGCTTTGGGGCCCACCAAAGCCAGGACTAACCCTTACTGGGAAATGCTCATGCAGGCTTTGGGCCCCACCTAAGGCAGGACTAACCCTTCCGCTGCTCTGCAGCTGAGCAGGACTGCACTGCCAGATAGCAGCCCGGCCTGCCAGCCAGGACACCTGGGCCTGGGTCTCACACTGCTTGGAAAGACATCCTCGGTGCTTGGAAAGACATCCTAGGTGCTTGGAAAGACAGCCTTGGTGCTTGGAAAGACAGCCTTGGTGCTTGGAAAGACAGCCTCCCACCAAGCTAAACTTGGGAGGCCTCCCTGGGAGCAAGGAGCAGATTGGAGGAGACCAGAGAAGATGTTAATCCACCAATGCTTTATCAAGCCTGATGAAACAGTTCTTAGCATGATACTGATTTACTAAAATGTTTCTTGTTTCATCTTAACCCACACTAGTGACAATAGTATGAGGATGTGAATTGCAAGCAAAAGTAAATAACTAACTCATTAAAATCATGCAGCTGAAATACAGAAATGAATAAATGGCAACAAACGCCTTAATTTGTTGATTTAATCTCATTTAATTTTTCCCATGAGGCCGCTAATAGGGGAGCTAATATGCTGCCAGTCATCAGTCATTGGACACTGACTGCTCCACATTCAAGAGGCTGATTAAATAATATAGGTGCTTATTTTATTCTGGCAGCACAACAGGATTGAGATTATTGGTTAGGAAAGAGATCAGACATTTTGAGCAAAGGAGAGGCAATCATTCTAGTTATACCAGTCAGAAGCTATTCTCGTAAAACAATATAATATTAACTTTTTCCTTATTTGGATTAGAAGAGAGGAAAACACCTAAAGCATGGTATGAGGTATAAACCAAAATAGGGCACAGGATTTCAACATGCAGAATGACTCCAGCTCTGACCTCCAGGGGGTCAGCACAGCTAATGGACATCAACTTTCAGAAGAAACTTCTCTCTAGAGCCAGTGATTGGTAGAATAAGCTTCAATCTACTCATAATTTACAGATGTCAACCCATGGGGAAAAAAAAAAGTTAATATTTTGTAGTAGGGGGGAATTTTCCTCTAGTCTTTTCTGATGATGCTGAACAGTTAAGTCAGTTTGTATGGTACAGCTCTTTGACTAATTTCAGCACTCCTGACCAATAAACTTCAGGTACTTCTACTTCTCTTAGCATAATTTACAGTACTCCCATAAATCTGTAATGAATCAGTTCAAAGAACAAAAATGAATCACTTTCCTTTTTGTAGAGCTATTTATTTTTGTTGGTTTTTTTATCTCCTTGAACAGATCAGATGAATATCAGTAAAAGAACAAGGGAGGAAGTGGAAATGGTTTGAACTCTTATGTAATAACACTTAAATCCAATTTGTTTCAAGCAAGCACAAAGGATAATACCTGTGAAGTTTTGGGTTGGCTATCAGGATGTAGCTAAAAGGTAAAATGTTAAAGCCAATGAAAAACTAGTTTTTACTGCCTGCTATCAAAGTACTATTACATTATGCCTGTTCAAATAGAAAATGGATTGTTTATATCCATTAGGGTTGTCCCTACATAGTTAAGTGACCTGTTGAACCTAGTAAGCAGCAGTCTCTTGACAACAGTAAGCTGAAAAGCAAAATAAGAGTGGAAATACAGTTAAGAAATCTTTTCAGGTACTCATGACTATTGGTTATTACCTGCAACAATAAACCCTCATGCCTCTTTGAACGAAAATAGTTGATGCTGTAAATCCTAGTACAGCTGTGATGACACATCCAGACTTCCATGGATTCACTAGGCAAGAGTTGTAAAAAGGCTCCATCACAAAGCCAAAGAGCTTCTAAACCTGGTGACCTTTGGCTCAGCTACCTGAATCACAGGGAACAGCCATATACTCTTCCATGAGCTGGGAACACTTAGATGTTATTTGAGGGAATCATAGGGAGATTTTGCAGGGAGAATTAAAATAAACTAAAGACATAAAAAGCAACTTTTCTCAGGTAGCAGTAAGGATTCCCATGCAATGGGATAACAAGACCAAAGCTGGAGAAGAAAAAAATTTGGGAACATGGTGCTGATTCTTAAGCTGTGGCTATTGGTCTTCCCATAGTCAAAAAAAGAAGTTTTAAGGTCAGGTGGAAAAAATTATCTGGGGGAACAAAGTCCTACAGACACAGCAAAAATTATCTTCTATTTGTAGACTCTAATATATACAGTCTAGACTACCTGTCTTTGGATGCATAGTCCACATAAATGTGGGACTCCTCATATACAGAAACTGGAAATTTCAGGTTTGTGTTAAGCACTATTCACTACCAGCAGTCGGAACCAAGGCAGCAGCTCCCCAGCAACAGGATAACAGTCCTCAACTCAGACATTGTTTACACAAGGAGTGTAGGTTACAGTGACCTCTCTTCCAAGTGCTAAGGGTTTAATTCTTCAACACAATGATGAACACCAATACAGCTGCTTATCTGAGCCTGCACTGCAGGGACAAGAAAAAGGAGGAAAAAGAGCTACTTTCCTCCTTCTGGAGCATTTCAGAATTCTAGTCTGAAGTTGTAAATTAATTTTTACATGAGTCAGGAAACACAAAACAGGTGTTCACCATTCCCGTGCTTCCAGGATCTGCTCAGCAGTGATGGAGAAGGGCAATGGAGATAGGAGAGGATATGGAACACATATCCTATCAGAAACAGCTGTGGAGCTGGTGGTGTTCAGCCTGGAGAAGAGGAGCCCCAGGGGAGACCTTATGCTCTCAACAGCTCCCTGAAAGGAGGGTGTAATCCAGGTGGGGGTCAGCATTTCAACCAGGAAACTACTGACAGATTGAGAGGACATAGTCTAAAGCTGGGCCAGATGAGCTTTATGTTGAATGTTACAAAGAAATTCATTACAGAAATGTGGTTAGATATTAGAATGGACTGCTCAGGAACATGGTGGTGCCACCATGCCTGCAGGTGTTTAGGGAAAGACTGAATGAGGCACTCTGTGCCAAGGTCTGGTTGACACGGTGGTATTAGGTCATAGGTTGGACTCTGTCACATGATGAGAGGGAGCTTCAGACAAGTCCTGCCTTAGTTTCAGATTTCTGGCAACCGCTTAAATTTAAGAAATCACTCTGGCATGCAAGTTCTAGGGATGGTAAATCAGGTCTATTTATAAAATAAATTATTTATTAAACAGACTGTAGATACCAGACAAAAGATCTTAATCAGAGTTATTTACTGCAAAGTATAAAATTAAAAAGAACTACTAACAGATTGCAGCATAACTTAAAAGCGTGCACAACGTTATGATGGCACCTATATTAAACCTAGTATTGATTGGAGGCCAAATGTAACTCACCACCAAAATATCAACAATGTACACAGATTCCTTCACTCAGCCTCCAGAGGAGTCACCACAGAGTGGGCGTCCCTGCTCAGGCGAGAAACTCCACACATTTCCAGGGAATGTGTAGAATATTTCTGCTTTGTGAAAGTTTTGGTGTAGCTTTTATAGTTTGTAAAGTGAGATGTCTGTCAGTCAGAAATCCAACTGATCTTCCAGATCTCTCTCTGACAGTAATATGTTTATCGGCACTTGAGAGATGCCAGATCACTATGGTTAACTCCATGGTGCCAGAATACCTCACTACAAGACAGTTTGTCCTGTTTGAGTTATACGACCAGTTAAAAAACAAGAGATAAGCTCTTGCTGTGGGAGCAAGATGTCCTGCTACAGTCTGGATGGTCTCAGAGGTCTTTTCCAACCTAAGTGATTCTGTCATTCTGAATGGTGCATTTTGGTGTACACTGATCTGTCAGTTTTTATACTGTAAAGACCCATGTTTCAACTCTTTGGCACTGGACCACTCAGAGTTGTATTTTGGGATACTGTGGAATGGATCTCAAACCTGAGTTCTGCATGGAAGAAACAGCTGTTAACAGATGTAGAGAAGTGAGATTCTTTGGCAGGGCTGCAACTTGAAGCAGCGCTTTCACTGTTCTTTTATAGATTCAGCTTTGAAGAAGGAAAACAAAGATCATTACAAGTTTCTTTCATTCAGGAAAGAACATTTTTCCAAATATTCAAACAGCATAACATTAGAATCTAGAAAACACAGGTTCAAGAGGGACCTGTTCTGTTTCTTGATTCAGATCAAGAACCTGAATGCAAGTCTCCTTTCCTCAACTACAGAGCTCCTGACTTTGCTTAAATGGTTGTCTCCACTTTTTAATAAGAAAATATATTTTGTTCTGATGATGCCTTAGTTAATCTTCTATATCACATATGAACACTTGAATGGGAGGTCCTCTGGAGTATCCTGACCCTGCCTATTTGAAACAATCTAAGTTGCTTCATCAAAGTTTTGCCTGTACTGTACAACAATTCTGTACTGCCCTGACAAAATACTTTTGTACTGTCCCTTCATTTCACATAAGGAAAAATGAAAACCTCCTCATTATGCATTAGCCATCTTCCAAAACCCTTCTGGTGGTGCCTTGTTGCTTCCATCCCTCAGACTTAGACTACCCAATATTTATCACGAATAAAAATCTCTGAGACACATCCATTTCTATGTCCCAGGCTTTCTGGACTGCTTTCCTTTGTAGTAGTTACTCAAACCCACTTGAACGTAATTTTAAAAAATACACTTTATTTCTTTCCTTGTTCCTCCCAGATGTTCACAGCAATGCTTGTCCTACTTTCATAATACATTATGACTTTAATTAGCTCTGGGCCCCATCTCTAGCTTATCTCACTCCTAACAACCTTACAGAGGAATCCAGCTCTTCTTGAGAAGCAGATTACAGTTAATTTTCTACAATACAGCAGCAAAACAACCTGTCCCTCCTAAATTAAATAAATTTTCCTCCTTACATTATCCTTGCCAGTAACAGAATGCACTGCAGAAATGAAGTCAGACACAGCTAATAATGTATGTTCACTCTTTGTTTATCTCTCTTTACAGGACCTGCCTCACAGTCTCCAGCAAGAATAGGCATGATTAGATTAAAAAGTCCAGGGATCCCCTGATCATCTCTCAAACCCCATCCAATGCCATTAGTATTATGGACAAGCCTCAACTTCTGTATCTTAACTTAGCCTTGAACGTTAAATGAGCCAGAGAGCAAAATGCTGAACATAGTACAGCAGCAGAAATATCCATGTGTAATACTGGACAGCCAGGGTCCTTGCTACTATTAACAGCGTATTATTTATGAAGAGTGAAGCTACTGACAGAAGAAATGAAACAATTTATTTTCATTAATATTAGATATTAACACCTGTTAACTGCTTGGTGATGTGAAATGATTCCAGAATACCCATTCAGATTTATTTCAAATCGGAAAAAAACTGTATCATAGAACCTTTATTCTAGTGGATAAGAGAAATCAACTGAAATACAGATTATTAAAGATATAGGTTAAATCTGAAAGAAAACAAGGACCTGGAGCTGAAACTCTAAAAATCCATGAGAATGAATGCCCTAGTTTCTAATTACTTTGGCTAAAATTTCTGGTTTAAAATTATATTAAGAACCACAAGGACAAGACAAAGAATGATGGAAGTTTGTTTTAAAAAGAAAAGAGATCAATCTTAGAAGAATTATAAAAACATTTAAATAGGACTCTGTGCTTTTTTAAAAAAATGAAAATAACTTGTAACTAAATTCAGAATTTGTTTATCAAACCAGATATTAAACACACTAATTCAATAGCTACACTATCCCCTTTATGCTTTTTACTGGGTCAGGTGATGCTTACAAAACACCTGAGTGTCATAAAACACCATCTACTTTAAAAGCACCTTTTTATTCATCAGCTTCACCCCTGAATTATACTGTTCCTGCAAAATAATATTCAGAATTCTTGTATCTGAAACACAAAATATTTCTGGCCTGTGTACCTGTCAGTATCAGTACCATTCACATATAAACCAGCTAGTTCTGAATCAATTCACCTGAGCATTTAAATCAGTATTACTGCATTAATATAACTCTCCACTGGGGCTAATATATGCTGCTTTTTAGTGTTGTGTAATGTAGCCAATTCCCCTTACAATTTTAGTTAATGAAAGACTCTTTTCCACATTTCTTTCCAAAAACGGTTGTGTAACATCACTGTGTACTGTAAATAGCTTCCCACTTCCATCTGCTATCTGCTCTAAACTGCTCTGGTTTGCAAAGATTTTGTTTTACAGTTCTTCAACATAATGCCTTGTTGCAATTTCTTCTGCCCTATGGCTACCAGTAGCAGTGGCACATAAAGATTATACTGCAAATACATTCTTAGTACTTAAACAGAGTCTAAAAGAGTGCCTAAAATATAAATTTTAATGAAAGCATTTCATAACAGATTAGACGTCATGAGACTCTTGAATTCAATGGGATGCACCTTACTGATCAGCTGAGCTGAGTACCTCCTTCTCAGCACTCTGAAAGGGTACAACAAAGGCCCCACAAATGTGATACAGATAACAATCATTCTAGACTTAAATTTTGTTTGTGACTACAGTGACAAGAACATATTAAAATCATAAACTAGAGGTTGTCATGGTTGATTCTAATGTACTAAGAAAAAAAAAAAAAACACACACAAAAAAAGATTTTTACTGATACCTGTTGCTGCCACTATTTCCAACAAAGTTCAGACAAGCCAAGACAATTTGAATGATGCCAGGTAATTCTGAAATATGGTTGTACTGGGTTTGTGTGGCAAGGGTTTGGTAGCAGAGTGGCTACAGGGGGGTGCTCTGTGAGCAGCTGCCAGGAACTTTCCCCATGTCCAACAGAGCCAATGCCAGATCCAGGATGGACTCACTTCTGGCCATAGCTGAGTGCCAGGGTCAGCAATGGCAGTAGCCCCTTTGGGAAAATGTATTTATAAAGAAGGAACAAAAACTGCAGCACCTCCAGCCAGAGAGAGAATGAGAGCATGTGAGAGCAACAACTCTGCAGGTTCTGAGGTCAGTGAATGGTGAGGCAGCTGTTCCTGAAGCCCCTGGAGGAGCCACACTGGAGCAGATGGATGTGTCTGAAGGAGGCTGTGACCTGGTGGGAAGCCTGTGCTGGAGCAGGCTCCTGGCAGGACCTGTGGCCTGTGGAGAGAGCAGCCCAAATGGGGCAGGTTCCCTGGCAGGACCTGTGACCCCACTGTGGGCCCACAGTGGAGCAACCTGTTCCTGAGGGACTGCACCCTGGGGAGGACCCAGACTGGAGCAGTCTGGGGAGAGCTGCAGCCTATGGGAAGCACTCACATTAGAGAACCACATGGAGGACTATCTCCCATTGGAAGGACACCTTGCTGGAGCTGGCAAAGAGCATAAGAAAGATGGAGCAGCAGAGAAAATGTGAGATGAGCTGATCACAACCTCCACACCTTGTTCCCCTGTATCACTTGGGAGAAGACAAAGAAATAAAGAGCAGAGTTGAGCTTAAGAAGCAGAATGAAACAGGGATTTTTTTCTTTTAGATTTGTTTTTCATTAATATTCTCATTTTTCTACCCTCATGCTATTAAGCAATAAATTAATTTACCTGAAATGCCCATGATGGTAGGTGATGATTCTCTCCCTGTTCTTATCCTGACCCATGAACCTGCTGTTATTTTCTCTCCCCCACCCAGCTGAGGAGGTGACTGACAGCATGGCTTAGGTGGTCACCTGGCAGCCAGCCAAGATCAACCCACCACATCACTGATAGCACAGGAAATCACAGTTTTACAGTTATATTTCCACACAACATGCTACTTGAATCTCATGATTACTGTACAGTTTCTATGATCAGAGTCTCTAGATCTAATTGCTTTGCTGGGTACAACACAAACATCAAAGACATATTTCTCTTTTCAAAAAAGTGAAACCTAACAATCTCATGCTTAAAAGCTTCTCAGTAATTCAGACTAGAAGAGGTTTCAGGAGGTCATCTAGACCCCAAGAGCACCAAGGAGGGATCAAAAACACCAATATAATTCCTTAGACTTTCTTAATCTACCCAGTTAGGAGAATTTGGAAGCTCCTTAGGCAATGTAGACTGCTGATGTAATATTTATATTAAGGTAATGTTCTTAATATCTATTCTATATCTTGCATGATACAACTTAACCCAAGTACTTCTTTTGCAGCCTAAAAGCAACAGAACAACAAACTGCTTCTGTCCCTCTGCAGAGCTCACAGTACTTTGAACACTTTAAATATATCTTCTCTTAATATTTAAATGTAGCAGTCTTGATTAATTTTCTCATATGACACATTCTCCAGATCTCTGAATCTTCTTACTCTGCTGCAGACTCCCATCTATCCTTTTGAAAGCACTGTGCCTCTGAAATACAAAGTATTTTAGCTGAGGCCTTGAAAATATTGAAGGGAATAAGAGAAACACAACACACAACTCTCTCAACCACACTCCCATTTGTAAATTCTGGCATGGTATTTACTTTTTGCACAGCAGGATGACATTATTGATTCCTGTTCTTCTGTACTGTTAAACCCCTCACTTATACCTGTTAAAATCTGATTATTATTGGAGAGACCTTCTACCCAAATTAAGGTGCAAATGAGACCATACTCTGAAGTCAACAGTACAGCTTTTATTAAACAGTAAATGTGAGGGAGACAGAGAGAGAAAATGGGGCAAAAAAGGAGGAGGGGGAGAAAGAAAGTAACAGAGAAACAGCTCAAGTAGAAAAAATATCACCACTCCATAGGTTCCAACGATGTCCCATTGGTCCTCTTCTTCTGGTCTTAGTGGCTGCAGTCTTGTAGAGGTGATGGCTGCAGACTGTATCCATCAAGTGGTGGAGGGAAAGAACCCAAAAAAAGCCAGGTCCAAGGGTTTTATATTATGCTGAGGCTACGTGGAAACACCCCCTGTACCTCCCCTGGATGATGCAACACTGGATCACAGGACATTTCATGAGTCTTTGGCATCTTCTAAAATGTTGCAGCTGTCTCTTGCCATTGCAGTTGAATCAATCATGGCTCATAATAGCCCATCAGCCAAGATGAATACCTTCAGCCTACATGTGGCTGTCCTGGTACTCTGAAGAGGAGTTTTCACAGCTGAATCATTATATAAGGGAGGACATTGGCATGTTAAGAAGGACTTGTGGCCCCTCTCAGGATTTGTCTTTTATCATTCTCTTGCATTATCTGGAAATTGTAGCCCCAAGCATGCACACCCTTCTGCGCTCTGTGCATCTCTAGCAGAGCACTCAGCCAATTGTTTGAGCTGTTAGCACCAATAGTCCAGTCTCTTAGAGTATCTGCATTGTTTGAGACATTAATCACTAGCAATCCAGTCTCTCACAAACCAGCTACTTTCCTGAACCCTTGTTACCTCAGTCCTGCATTTGTGCAGTTGTGTATCTGTGTTTCAAAGCAGAACCTTAGTCTTACTTCTACTAAGCAAGTTTTTATTTATCAGAAAACATACAGCAATCATAACATAAAAATAACTTTTTTCTCTTCTTCTCCACTAAGCTGAATTCCCTCTCCTTCCACCACTACCTAGTGCAATGGTACAATGCTATCCATGTCACTAATGACATAGAGATTAGTTGCCACACCAATGAGCTTTGCTACACCAAGCCCTTTGCTCATTCAGAGACACACTGATAACCAGTTGTAAATAATTTTCCAAGGACTGGACATCCTGCACAGTAGTTTCATATAGACTACGGACTATAGACTGCTTTTCTGTCCTTGAATCTTGTTACCTTCTTTAAAAAGAAACCAGAGCACTTTTGTTTTCAGAATATTTCATTTCAGTAGGAACCTGTGTTGCTGTTCTCCATGCTACACATAATGGATTTACTTCAGTGTCTTACAGCAGTTTATAATCAAGTGATCAACACAGAGAGGGGACAGCTAAAAAAAGATCTGTTAAAAATCTGCACAGAAGATACTAATTGCTAACAGGCTACACTAACTTCTGACCATGTCTTCTGTTGTCTAAAGAAAACATTTTGCCTACCTTTTGCCCTGGCTTTTTTTAGATTCTAGGGTCAAGACAGTTTCACACAAGGTAGGACAGGGCAGGTGCTGTGCCTGCCTTCTTCTACTGCAGATCCAATCCCTTATGGTGACATGTAAATATTTCTAAAATATATACAGTAAGGTGTGCATAAGTATTTATAAATGCATGGACTTTATAAATGAATTTATACTTGCAAAATTTACATATTATTTAATAAGAGATATCAATAATAAAGTTTAAATATTAATAGAAAAAAAATAAATGAGAAGAAAAAACAGATACACAACCAGGCGTTAACATGAAACCCCCACAACATCACTGTATAGTGTTACTTGGTCAGTCTTTGGATTCTGTGCTGTGCCACAAGACACAGACAATGCTGCCTACTAAAATGGAAAACCAGAACAGAAATTCAACTTTACAGGAACATGTGCAGGGACACTAAGGAGAGTTCGCAATGTGTTTTCCTCAAAAGAGAAAATCCAAAATGATAGATGTGATGAAATTTCTGAAACAAGCCTAAATTACCCAGTGTGACAATGACAAGGGCAGGGAATTACACTTACCTAAAGGCCTCCCATGAACATGGTGCAGTAGGAAACAGGGGTGCTGTTCAGATAGAAGATGAACTCCTGAAAGCAGCTTCAAGGTCACCTATACCTTACTTAGCAGACTGGATTTATAAACTCAAGATAACTCCTAATATATCATCCATGGCTGAAAGTGCTCAACACATAATTCATCAGGCTCACTCTTCAAAAATTTTACAGCAAAGATCCAGCACAGTTGTTCAGACCTACACAAATTTTCCCACTCTAGTCCAGGGGGCAAATTATGTTCCAGCTGAGAGTAATGGCATCTCAAGGAACAAGCTCTTTGGGATGCCTGATTGCATTGGGCCAACTTCAGACAAATCCAGGATGGGTTTAGTACATTATTTGGACCAGCCATGAACAAAAAGCAGCCTTCTCAAAATATATCTCCTTTTCTAGTAGGAGAATGGGTCATCTTCCTCTGTATTTCTTGTTTTTTTCCAGTGTTCAGTGGTGTTTATTATTCTTCTACTTCTTCTGGTGGCTGGAATGCCAGAGCACTACCCACCCTTTTCTTTTAAAGGGTTTGAAAAAGGACAGCCCTTCAGGGCTGTGACATGTCTCTCAACAACCCTAGAGACCTCCTGCTTTGCCAGACTTCAACTTGGCCACAGCTGACTGGGAGACATATCTGATCACATCTCTGGCCATGGTTTTAGCCATGCTTTTAACATGTGGCTTAATAACTCCCAAATTCCTTGAGAAAAATTATATAGCTTTTGAAAAGAAGTTGTAGAATAAAGCTCCTAGTCCACTTGGGATGTTTAATAATTTATATTCAAGGAGGGGTCCTTTTAATTATTTTGTTATTTACTACTTATTCTTTACTATATGGCGGCTTTGTTAAAACACCAGAACCTTCCAGGCCATCTGATAAAATTCACAACCTCTTTTCCACTGTGAAATAAGACATCCTTGCTTTCATTTGTATTTATTTTAGTGCTTCGTCTATCAATATGACATTGGTTTACTGGCACATAATGCAGTTTGTACTGTGTTGATGCAATGAGCTCATTGCTATTACCATTTTCCAGAACTCACCATAAGAATGAGACTAATAAATCTCAAACCAGCTGGTATTCAACAATGTTTTGTGTAGAGGTAGATGGAGATCAAAACCTTCCAAGCTTGTCAATGAGAAGGAAAACTGTCACTGGCAACCCCAGGAGAAGTTTCCAAAAACCATGCTAGCTTCCTGGCTGTATGACAAATACAAGAATTTTCATCCATTTTAAGCTTTGCTTTCATAATTGCAGGACTGAAGACCAGATCTATGGCTGGTGAACAGTTAAAGCTCTGTTGTTGAAGCTAGTAAGTGTTCATACATTCCAGCAATATGCATATGGATGAATAATGGACTTGCTGCAAAGAATAATGCCTTGTCTTACCCAGCAGCACTATTAATATTATTCCAGCTGTCTGGGTATTGTATTTCTGCTAACCTCACCTCCCACTGGCCTGATGGCTTCCAGGGGCTTTGAATAGCTGTTTGGTAAAGTTCAAACTGGTGTTTTGTGGGGATATTTTGGTATAAGGTTTGTTGGGGAGCATGATGTGAAAACTGCGGTTCACCATCCTTCTTTTTGTCCCACTCTGGCTCCAACTGCTAAACATCATGGACTGGAGAGGCTTTTATCCAACTGTTAAATTTCTAGGGCAAGCAGCACCCATTTACTGTTTCTTCCCTCATCTTTTTACTGCTATAAACTTTTTAATTTTGTCCTCAGTAGTATTCACTTTTTAAAGCTCATTGGAATAGAATGTCCCTTAATACCTTAGTGACTGTAGTCTATTAAGCAGTACATCTGACCCTTTCTCACCGTTTCAACTAATACCTGTGAATATCTGTTCATAACCACTGTCAAGTATTTCTTTTCTCCTAAACATCCTCACAGCCTTCTTTTCTGAGTGGAGGTGTATTTACCAATTACCAGATATGGTTTTCCAAGTCCTTGCACAGCTTGGATGTTTCATGCACTTCTGACTCTGGCAAAGTAATGACGAAGCTGCGGTTATAGTCCTTTATTATAAACTCCAATAACGTGCCAATGTAGCAAATGCTAACTGTGTGCTCTAAAACATCCCCATGTCTAGGTTTTGAGCCCTGTGTTTAAGCAATCTGTGACAGAAGCATCTACCTCATTACTAATAACAAAGAAGTGAAAATTATTTTAATTTAACAGCTTGTGTGAAGGCTGATTTAAGAACGTCCATTCCCTCCCTGGTCTGTAATTACTGAGGCAGGAAAAATGGTTTTAAAAGCTTCAGCTCCTTCAGAACCCATTCTGCCTTTCAGACACACAGTCCAGGCACATTTCAATAATATGTTCACCACCATTAAAATGAGCTTAATGCTGTTATTATTGTGCTTAGAATAGCCAACAAATACCTGTTACTTCTAAATGAGTTTTTCACAGACATATGTATATTGTGAGTCTTGATTTAGAAGACATGAGACCACTTGTTTAATATTCAGATGACAGTATTGCTTGATTCAGAAAAGGGCCTTAAACTCCCAAAGCTTCCCAGTTCTCCAGGAACACATAAAATGTCTTTTAACAGATGCTGCAGTCTACCAACATGCTACTACTATGTGTGCACAGAAAAACAAATTAGACAACATTTAAGTCATGCACAATGTAATTTTATTAACTGATCACTGGGGTGCTCATGACCTATCTCCTATTGTCACCATTTCCTTTCTTTCAAAGCTGGGTTTTTTGGCTGTTTTACCTTTTTTAATCCTGTGGTTCTAAGCAGGAATAAAAACAATTAACAGAAAAATCATGTCTTTTGTGTATTCAGCCAGGATTGTGTTTTCAGAAAGTGCTATGAACTCCACACCAACATATGGACAAGGGAATTCATGGAGCATAATCCCTGTCATGGTATCACAAGTATGTGTTAGAACACATATGCAGACAAGAGTTGCCTCACCTCCCCGTACACAAACTTTTGTTTTCATGATCCCAGCCCAACCATCTTCTCCTGAATGCACATGGTCTTTTAGGAAGACATTTTGGGATGTAGGTGCCCCTACAAACATGTTCCCATGAAGCTGATTTTTTACTTCTGGCCTTCAACTTTAGTAAGCATTATTAACTATATTTTCTAGAATAGGAAGAAAGCTGCAGGACAGCCCCAAGGGGACCTGGCTGGTTTGAAGGTAGAAGAGGAGGGTCTCTTGGTCAGATTCACAGGTCTGGTCTGTTGTTTGGATGACCTGAGGCTGGGTGGCAGCTTCCTGGACAGCTTCACAGGCTCACTCCTCTTCCCAATGCACACGCAGATCTTGTCATGTCCCCCCACTCCCTCTGGTATACTCCCACACCATTTAACTGTACTTTCCTTTTATTTTGCTTTCTGCCTATTAACATTAAATTCTCACTTAATTTCATTATCTCTTACTAAACAATTTCGTACACCCTCTTTATAATAAAATCCTTGTATAGTATAAAGAAGTATAACTATGTATGAATATACATTTATACACTTCATACCCTTTCACCTGTCTTTGCAAAGACACAAAAATACACACAGGTGTGTTTATCTACGAGGGCCTTTCACGTACTTCTGTGCCAAAGAAAAAGGCAAAGTTTTCAGCAAGTACAGGGAGTTCAGACATCACATGGGGTACGGCCACAACCATGACAAAATGGTGACAAAGGGAGGACTTCCAAGGGCTCATGGATCTGATACGTTTCTAGGCTAAGGGGGTTGTAGGGATGGAATGGGGAGAAGGGCTTCTGGTGACAGTGGTCATGAGACTTTTGAGGGTGAGTTCTTCCAGCAGGAGTCGGAGCAATGGAGCCTGCACCAACTGGCACCAAAGTTGTTTTTTAATTGAGACCAATGACATTTCCCTTGGCTGTAACCTTATCTCTTCCTCTCCTCATTTGTGTAAATCACAACAGAAATCTACGCTGCTGCCACTCAAACAAGGAATGAAGATAAGTACTAGACATAAAATAACTAGGAAACAGTATATAATAATATACTGTTATATAATATACTGTTTTTATATATAAAAATATATATATATTTAGGGAGTGAACTAATAAATACTATTTTAACATACAACAGTAATAATTACAGGGAGTTTGGGGTAATTTGACATTACTTATGTTAAGCAGATATATGACGATTAGAATACAGAGATGACACAAAGCACGTGAGGTCAGGCTTTTCCTGAAGAGAAGATTATAAGACACCCTTTGAGTGACAAAAAGACAGGAAATGTCTTTTTGTCTTCCTTATATTAGGACAAGATAGTATGATCATACCTGATTACCTTATCTAGAAAAAAAAAAAAAAAAATCCTTTATATTGATGCTTAAAACAAAGGGGCCACATGAGGATTCTAACTTCAGATGCCCAGACTTTACCACTGAACCTGTTTAGTTAAACAAGGCAGTTAACACTTCCATCTAAACAAATAATTTGTATATTAATGTTTTAAAGACTAATCTTTATTCCTAAAATACGGATCTTCTATTTTTTTCCATTTTTATACTGTATTCACAAAATCCTGATCCACCTACCTTTCGTAAGGTGGTAGAATTTGCCCTATAATCACTGAAGTGAATTGTTCTTTATTTTCTCTTTGCATCATGATTAAGCAAAAGGCATCTTTTTAAAGAAAAGCCTACTCTTTTTTGGATTGGCTTTTGAACTCTCATGATTTACCAGCTAATGTTTAGGGGTGAAGAAAGAGCAACAGCAGCAATCCAATTTTTGGATGAGGCCGAGAGCAGATGTAGATTTGGCTACAAATCATCTCTGCTTTTCCAAAGACCATCTCCTCTTTCATCCAAGAAAGAAGGGTCACACCACACAGCAGCATCCAAAATGTGCTATTCATCAAACAGATGATCTGTTGTGAATTCTAAACCCTCCATTTTTTATATCATGATTGCCCCTAATTGTTCTTGCTCCAGTTAGAGTTCTGAAAGTTTTCAGAAATTATTGGTGCCAAGTTTATTGACTCTTTTTATGGACCAGTACATACTTGCTCACAGGGAATGTTATGTATCACATGTTCACCAGAAGTGGAAATGTGACAATTTAAAAGCACTGTTAATATGGAATGACTTTGCCCTGAGGGAACAATGAATTTTGAAAGAGAACTGCCATGCCAAAAAGCTTGGGTTACTCCAGGTTGCAAGGGGTTTGAAATTCAGGAGATTAGAAAATTACTTAAGACAAGGAAAACTAATCGTATCAGATGTAACAAATATGCTGAATGAGATCTTTTCAGAGATCATTATCTGTAAATCTAGAGGGATCATAATGATAATCTAATCTATTATATACAATGGCAATAGGACTCAACCTGAATGCAATCCTGGACAGCAGAGACATTTTAAGAATTATTTTGAAAGTTTATTCTTTCTCACTTTTAATTCACTAATTTAAAGTGCAGCAGGAAAAGAGAACAACTCTGCCTGCTCGGGCAGTACAGGAGGAGTCAGGCAGAGCCACAGCTGCACTTGGCAGGTACATGCTGCAAACATGGGAATTACCAGTGGCTCTACTGGAAGTTTAAAAGTTTTAGGGCTACAAAGTGGTTGTAAATATAGCCCGCTGGATATGAAAATCTTTTAGAAGGATTAAAGTTCATGTTAAATAGAACCATTACCAACCTGTATCTATGATAGATAAAGCAAGGTCTCAGAGCTAGGTCACCTCTTCAGTGAGATCAGACAATATAAAAGATAGGAGGGCCAACAGTTAGAAACCTTCCTTCTCTCATTATTTAGCTTGTAAAAAACTGGGCACCCTTGACTTCCTAATGTTTAATTAAATTAATCCACAATGATAAGTTAGGGTGAGACTGAGGATTGCAGAATGGGTACAGCTGACCAATGAATAAATTATACTAAAATAACATGGGCTGACTCTTCAAAAAAATTAAGATCAACCTCAAGGTTGATCAACTAAGTTTAGCCTAACTGCCCATGCAGCCTAAGTACAGACTCACAGACAGAAGATTTTTAATTCCTAGCTAAGTTAAGGAGAAATGTGATAGCAATATCAGATGAATCAGACCGGAGACCAAAGAAGGCATCCCCACAAAAACTGTAGGAGAACAGTCTGGAAAAGTTCAGTGAGAAAGTCTTTGTAAGCGAAATTGTTAGAGCATTAGATTAGTCCAATTTAAGAGTACATCCAAAACTCTGGGTATAGGCTGAGCTGCCCTTTGATTTTACCATGTGAAGCAACCCTACAACCTCTCTGAAAGGCAGCTGTACTGAAGAAATAAATGGGAAACAAAAGTGGTGCTAAAGCCCCAGAAAAATAAGGTTTTCTGTGAGGAACAGAAAAGTTTGAAAGAAGGGTATTACCTAGCAAGAGTTTGTTACAGAACTCTAAAAAATACTGCCTGAAGAATGAAAAATGTATTGATATGTACAGCTGGGTATGTAAATATATAGAAAATATAGAGTTTGCAAATTTGAGTGTCTGGAAATACCATAATATTAGTTTCAAACAAGACAAATGTATGGTAGTAGGAACAAAAGCATTTCTAGTGTTCTTTGAGTCTGTAATTAACCTGTGTCGGATTCTGGAGAAGAAAAACCACCTGGAAGGATAGAGATTTTAACTCAAATAGTGATACAGCTGAACGAAGTGGCTGAACTCCATTTGCTTCACTGCCTTAAGGACTGTGTGGAAGTCAAACTTTCCCAATCTCTAAATGAAGGCCAGATCTTCCAAAAGCCCCATTTGTCCCCCCGTTTCTCATAACTGAAGTATAATTGCTATGGGTGGTAATTGCAGATGAAGCCATAAACTTGACACATTAAAAAGGTGTATTTTGCTGAGCTACAAAAAATGATGATAGTACAATGTAAATAGCTGAAAAACTTTACCCCCTTCTGAAAAATAAAGATGAAAATTCTGAGACTGACCTACCCTACTCAACTCAGTCCACTGGAAAACCTGCCTTTTCAGAGCATCACACCTTTGACATAAAAATTTAGTCTGGCAGGTCTCCAGACCAATTTTAACAACAACAACAAACAACAAAACACTAGGATTACCTATCAGTCTTTTTGCTCCTTGCTGGCTTTATGCTAACTGCATTTCTCCAGATTTTGTCTCCCTCCACGGTCTGTGTGCTCCAAGGATTTACGTTAGTCCTTGCGCAGGGCTTTAACTAGGCTGCACTTGGTCACAGGAGACTGACGAGCTGCAGACTTGTTGTGGATGCTCGGAGCTGCGAAACGCGCACGTGGTAAATGGCTGCTTTCCCTACGCGGGCGTGCAAGCATTACTTGTTGCTAAACTTGCTCGCTGCCTGGCCAATCCATCTGCCTGCCTTGGGAGAGTGCCTAGTGCAGCTCGACAAAAGCAAGCCAAGTCTCAAAAGAAAAGACTGATAGCTGCAGCAGAGCATTTCTGCAGCAGAAATTTTACGCTGTTAACACGGACACAGAATCCACTCAACTGTCTGGCAGGCTGCTGCGCTCTCTAGAGGGAACTCATAGCAAGGGAAACTGTATTCATTCCCAGGGTATTAATACATTCCCAGGTGATGTTGGAATAGTGAAAATATTACAGATGTTGATGGTACAGTGTTTCAATAAAAATGCAGCGAAAACTGGCTCAAAAGATCCTTTTTGGATCAAAGCACATCGTTTTCTTTACTATTTGCTCATTTACCAGCCTTTCTCTCCATTCTCTCTGAGACCAATTTCTCTTCAGCCTTTCACTGCCAGTCTATGCCAATACCAACACATTCGGAAGACAATAACACAAAACAGAATCTGGTAACTAGTGAATGTATGTGCAGACACGAGAGAGTGTAACACAGGAAGAATAAAATAATTTCTAAGAAACAGCAGATGGTGGAAGATATGATGACAGTTATAGGAGTTCTAGGAGGATGTTTTCATTAATGAATAAAAAAATAAGGTATATTTAGTGAACATAAAATATAAATCAATATAATGTAGAATTGATATATTATGAAATATTATGATATTAGTACTACCAAGTGGATTAAAAATGCTTTGAAATAATAAAAACAGTCCAACTGTCACTTAAAAAAAAACATACAGAAGGAGTGGCATCTGTTTCCACAGCTTATATCAGTATTTTAAAAGAGAGATCACTGACTTACAGATAAAAATCCTTTTCTTTCTTAGAATGTGAACAACATTGTATTTACCATACCATATTAAGCTGAACTGATTTTACCTATTTCTGTAAGTTACTCATTTCTGCTAACAGAACTACAGTTTACTCTGTCCTTCATACAACACCAAACCCTTACAGGAAGGTAAACATACAGTAGGAACAGATTTAACTGCAGTACTTACTTTTGCCTGGTAATGAAATGTATGTTGACCCATGCCAGCTCATGAATGCTTCCTGAAAAAGGACTTGAAAATCCAGCGTTTCAAAGTGTTTCTCATATATTTAAAGAAGAAAAAAATCCAGAAAGAAAGAGGGCTAAAGACCCAAAGAAAGATAAACAAAGCAAAAGCCTGTAAGCTTTGGAGCTCTGACTGCAAAATACTCAGCCTGGCAGCTCGGGGAGAAATACAACTCTGTGTACTTGTACATGCTCACCCCATTAGAGGAGGAGTCAGTTTTGCAACACTTATGTTCCTTGCTTCAGGCAAAACAGTGATTCTCTTCAGTGCAAGCAATGTTTGTAGTGTGATGGCTGTGAAGGTGAGAGGTGTACTCTGGAGTGTAGGAATGCAGCAGCAGAAAAAGAATAATTGGGAGCATCAGCCACATACTCTACAGGTTGTTGAGATTCCTTTTGAATGCTTATTGCCCATGATTTTTTCTTTTCTGAGGGAAACCTAATACCCCTTCAACATAAACTGCATCCATAATGGTTTTTCTGTACCAGTAGTTCATGTTTTATACTTTAGAATAGCAGATTTTTTTTTTACAACAGAGTAAAAGGTGTTGGCTTTACATCAAAAAGCTGATTAAACAAAAGGAAACAAGTCCTTTTTTTGTAGTTTTGAGAGCTATTATGCAATAAGGCTGTGAATTTTACTAACATAACTATTCAGTAGTCATCTATCTCTACTTAACTAAAAACTTTTACATTTTCTTATAAGTGCTTTCACTGAATCATATTTTTATCTTTTCTGTATTCAAGCCAGTGAACTGAATATAAAATGAAATGTGTGTGTGTGTAGTGAAGATTCCTTTAAAGAAGAAGACTGAGAAAGGAGTCTCTTTTTCATAGTGAAAGGAGATTTCAGGGGTGTGGATGCTAAGTTGTTACTAGAGTCAAGACTCTCCAATCCAGGTCAGCATTACTCACATTTTGTGACCAAATGGACATTCTGCAGATCATTCAAAACAATTGGTAATCATAGGTTCAGGGTCTTGTCAAACATATGTGTTTCTTGGAAAATGTTTTCAGGTAAGGAGTATGTGCTTTGTGATCTATCCACACAGAAATCATAAAACTTAGGTATGCTCCTTGAGTGGGGTTTGGCTGTGCTAACCACCAGCTGCTGCCCAGATCAGTGTCAGACTGCACCTCCACTTGCATTGCTCCCATCATGTGTGCTGACTTATCCATTTGATTCCACAGTCAGATAGCATAGGAAGCTCAGCTGGTACTGGAAGATAATTGCCTTTTTTTTTTTTCTTCTTATTTGTAAACTTCTGAACAGGCTCACTCTGAGATCAGACAAATGCTAGGAACAGAGTGTATAGCTGGTAGAAAAGACTAAGCTGATGAGCCCTAAAATTTATCACATGCCCACAGCATTCAGCCATCTCTGAGCTAATTATACCAGAGACTCTCCAAGTTGAAAGGGATAAAATTGCTCCTGATAAATAGGGAATAGGTGCTTGAATAGATGCTATCACCTTAAAAATAAGCAAAGGAACACAAGGTAGAACCTAATTCATATTTAACCAGTTATGTAGCAGGCAGTGCCCAGTTGTCTTATTTCTGCATCTGCTTGACTCTGCTAAAGACAAGCAGATCAAAACAGAGAAGAGGGAATGAGAAAGGTAAGATTTGTTGGGGGAGGAAACTTTCAAAATGAAGCTGAATCAAGTACTACCATCACTATCAAAATTTCTGAAAGAGAAGGATATATTGTTAAGGTCTGCGTGTACAGTTTCGCCTGTAATCAAAACAGGCTTTATAGCCCTAGAGCCTGGATGATGGGGAAAACAGAACAAAAAGTAAATCACTAATGGATTAGTAGTGACAGATGAGGGATAATAGTGAAGAACTAACACTGGGATCAGTAAAAATGATAACTTAAGACATTTATACCTGCACTATCCAGGTCATAGCCAGCTGACGTAATGCAGCCCTGGTAACTGTGGCAGCAGGCAGAGCAGTGTGAGATAGCTCTTAAATATTTCCCCATGATTTTGAGTTAGCTTTTTCAGCTTTTAATGAACATTGTGTCCCTGTGGCTACACCGCTAGCAATATTTAAGCCAGTCAGGCAAGTCAATACAAGTACGCTCAGCCTCTGGTGGAATACTGCCAAGAAAAGGCAACTCTGATCCTAAGAGCACTGGATTAAGGTGAATATTTTAAGGTAGTAGTAAAATCTCATATGCACAAAAGACAGATCAATTACATTCAAGACAGTCTTTCAAATTAGGGCAGAAGAAAAGAAAGGTCACCCAGATGATGTAAAGGCTCTAAAGCCTGTCTATTAAAAGGTGACTGACAGAACTTGGCTGGGTTAGTGTGACAAAGTAAATGTTGAGACAGAAAATGGAACAGGCACCTACTTGTCCCTGTAAAGGTAATGTATGTCTATAAATATGAAAGAGAATAAGCACTGGAAAAGTGCAGTAACAGGTTAGGCTAATGAAAAATGCTGGAGCAAAAACAGCAGGTAGAAACAGGACATATATAAAACCAGACAGTAAACTGAAAGGATACTAACCACTGGAGCATGAAAAATTGAAGCAGACTTTCAGTAGGGTATAAAAAAGCACAACTGCTTCTGGAAGAGATCTTGACCAGTCTCTGAGGGTATTATCAGCTTGACTCATCCCATCTCATATAATTGGTGTATCAACTTCAGAAATCTGGTTTGGGTTAGGATTTTAAATTGCCCAGTCATCAACAGAGAAAAATTCCTCTGTGGTTGATCTAGAAGCATAATAATTTTGTTTCTAGAGACTGATTAATTGAGAAGAGTTAGTAGGCTTGGAATTTGTTAAAATAACCTGCTAAATTCTAAAAAAAGCTCGTAACACCAACAGGTCATTTGAGGAAAGCAAGATTTATTAAATTAAGAGTACAAAGGCCTAACTTTATTTTCAATATAATGGCATTTGTATCAGTATAACTGCAATAACCTGAAGTTATTCTGCATCGGAGCTCCATCAGAGTTCTGACATTTAGGCAGAACAGTATACTTCCTGCCTTTCTTACTGATACACCAGTATCAGAAGAAAGGCAGAAAAAAAAATAAAAGTTGGAAGAACCAGTCTAAGGAATCAATAAGATTTCAGGAAAGAGCTTTACAGGTGGGAAAAATGTGAAAAAAAGCATGTCAGGTAGTGAGGGGCATTTACTTCAGAGGAGTACAGAGAGAAGACTGCAGTCTGTATTTAGTCTCCTACAGTCCTTACCTAACAAAACCACCCAGCCTTCCTTGAGAATCACTGTTGAGGGGTTGTTGCAGTTTGCCCCTGCCATTCCTCATCCTCTCAGCAATTAAAGAAAAAATAAAAAAAAAGGCAGCAGAGGAAATCAAACAGGGAAACACGGCAACTCTCTGTTTTTAAATGTAGAAATACTCTAAGAAACAAAATAAGAAGCTATGCAACTACAGAGGGAACAATATTTTTTATGCTGCTGTTTGCTTTCTCAGGAATGACCTCCTCTGAAGAAGCAGCTGCCAAAACCATCTGATGTGTCTCTCTCTAAAGACAAAATGTACTTTCAGGACTTCTGTTGTACAGGAGAAGACATGGCAGGTGCCATGGCTGCTCAATTCCTCTCACACGAGCAGCATGCCTCTAAAGTCCTGGCCTTCTCAACACATAGAAAGCTCACTCAAAAAGTACAGCAAGGACCCAGAGAACCAGGATGTCCTTAGCACAATGGTGATCATCCTTTTGCCAGTGCTATCTGAGAAAGGCCTAATAATGGTTCTTGTTTGCCCAGAAGTGCTCCTAGGCCAGCAAGTCTAGGACACTGCATGTATTTCATGTCATCAAAAATTTATTCCTTCCTGTTCCTGGAGTTTTGGTTATAGCCACTATGCACTGATGCTGTTTTTTTTTTAAGTTCTGTTCTTAACATGTACCACATTTCCAGTCGTTATGTTTATGAGTCTTCTCCGCATATCCTTTGTGCTTCTCACAGGAAAACACAACCACTGTAGCAGCCAGGGCTGTGTGACACTGTAACCCATCTCCAGCACTCCACAGCAGTCTCCACTTACGGAACCTTATTCTTGCACTCCTTTTCCTGGGATGTGCGAGAGTGCCACTTGTTTCAGAAATCCCCAGTCCTTTGAGCCTCAGAGCAGCTGGTGATCTTTGCATTAACATGCAGCAGATGCTCCCAGAGGGCTCTCAGTCCATGTGACTTCCATGTGCATGGACCACACTGGCAAGTAGGCACGGCTCCAGGAGCCAGGCAGCCAAGACAAGCCTCAGGACTGTCACCTCAGTCATCACCTCATTACCTCAGGTACAACTGATGGTGGAGGCTGACAGGAGCAAAGGAAGGGAGACTGCTTGGTCCTGAAGGCCCTGGCACTTTCTGGGGGAGCCTGTCATGTGACTGTGACATGCAGGACTTCTGCCAGGAGTGAGCACACATCTTGCACAAAAGTTGTCCATTGACTAGTGAAAAATATTCCATCTACTGCCACACTTGCTCAAGTCTGCAGTGAGTGCAACTCATGATCTGTGTTGGTATAACATAGAAAATGGGGCGCCTAGTAGGTGAGGGACAATTCAGAGACCCAACTATCTCTAACAGTGTTGAGGAAAACTGCATATTTTATAAAGCCTGAATGAATTAAGGAACAAATTAATTAACCAAGTATTTTAGTTTTACATCAGTTATTTCTATATGATTTTTTTGTTTGTTTTGAAATAAAATGAAATTATAAACACATCTCCAGAATTTATACAACTATAAGGTGTGTAGCTGCCATCACTGAGAGCTGCTTCAGGAATCATCCTTGTCTTACAATGTTCAATATATATACAAAACACTTTGATACATTTTTTTAGTACAGACTGTATATTAAATGTATTGTATGCTAATTCAGGCTTGTATCCCTTGCCTTACAAATGTCTGTAAATTCTTCAGTACAAGGCTGGCATGTTCAGTTGAGTTTATATGTTAATACAGATAACTTTTTTCTAAGCTGGGATCATTGTATGATGTGATAGCTTTCTACTTTATTAAGCCATGCTTGAATACTTGACTACCTCCTCAAGAAATTCATGAAATGTTCCTATTTCTTTTAATTGCATATTTGTAACAAACCCATAGCTTTCATGGATGCCTTAACTGAGTGTCTCATTCTCTCGCAGCTGGAACATAGTTTAATTATGGTTATTATCAAAACAAAATTGGAACACAGTGGAAGAAATGCAGATTGCATCCTCTACTTGTATTTAAATTTATTTTTTCTCATTATTTTATGCCAAAAGTTCTCACTGACCAGTTTAATCACACAGAGAAGGAGAAAAACCATGAACTCTATTTATTTTCTAGAAATATGTTTTCTTCTTGTAAGAACATTAATGAAAGAACCATAACATTCTTCCCGACTAAAATTTTTTGCTTAAATTATTACCAAAACAATTTCTGCATCACAACAGCATATATATATATACACATATATATAAATACTGAGTTAACAACCCAAGAGGTAACTGATAAATACTTATGCCATGAACACAAAGTAGTATCTATCCAATAACATGGTCTCTCTCTGTATTGGTAGTTAAATGAGAAACCATAGAACCTTTTCAGAGCTTAAATGTTCTCCTTTCTCTGATCTGTATGTGAAATTACACTATCATACAAGTAATTTCTTACTGGATATTTTTACCATTACAGAAAGCCTATTTGCATTTCTAAACCAGAATGCATTTCCACAAAACCCTACATCTAATTAACACAGTATGTCCAAGAGAATCTCACATTGTCTGAAAAGACAAATAGAAAAAGAGGTGGTTACAAAAACAGGCTTTCAAAGGACTTGTCTCCTACTTATTTATATCTCAAACAGACTCATCTTTTAATACATTCTAGGAAATGGTCTCATCCATTTTTGTTGGGCAGATAGAGCTTTTTAAAAGACAGTCAACACAAACAATACTCTATTTCTAACTTACATGACTGTCTTATGAGCATTAGCTGTAAAAGTGTTTTATGTACTGCCTCGTATTCTTATATTTTATCCTCTTCAAATGCAAAAATATTAGAACTCCATTGAGTTGTTTCTTCCCTAAATCAATCAGAAATTGTAACAGATGAGGACATGTATGTTAAATCAATAAAGTATGTAATATGTAGGAGGCAGAGCTATGCAATCATGACAATACTCCTTTTGACTCCATTCAGATGTGAACTTGACCTAATGTACATGGCAGGCTGATGGCCACTGATGGCAGTGCCTCTGAGTGATGTTTAATCATAAGCATCACTGCAGTAGAATGGCTGGCTACTCAATTATGAGATTTATTGATATTAGAAGAAAACTCTTCCTTAAGAATTTTTTCCAGTAAGTATATTAATTCCGTTATGAAATAGAAATTAATACTCCCTTCCAAAACTATATTGCTATTCAAAATCATGATATATGATCATTAAGAATCATACTGTTTGCATGGCAAGGGTTAGGTAGTGGGGGCTACAGAGAGCAGTTGACAGGACCTTTCCCCCTGTCCAACAGAGACAATGTCAAACAGATCAAGGATGGACCCACTGATGGCCAAGGCCAAATCCACCAGTGACAGTGGCACCTCTGGGATAAAGTATTTAAGAAGATGGAAAAATTACTGCCAACCACAGCCTGAAGAGAGGATTGGGAGTGTGTGAGAGGAACAACTCTGCAGCTCTTAAGACACAGGGTCAGTGAAGGAGGAGGGGCAGGAGCTGCTCCAGGAGCCAGAGCAGGGATTCCCTGGCAGCTCCTGGTGCAGCCCATGGTGAGGCAGCTGTGCCCCTGCAGCACAGGGAGGTCCTCAGTGCCGCCTGCAGCCCACGTAAAATCCCACACCAGAGCAGGTGGATGTGCCTGAAGGAGGCTGTGACCCCGTGGGAAGCCTGTGCTGGAGCAGGCTCCTGGCAGGACCTGTGGCCTGTGGAGAGAGCAGCCCAACTGGAGCAGGTTCCCTGGCAGGACCTGTGACCCTGTGGGGGACCCATGTTGGAGCAGCCTGTTCCTGAGGGACTGTACCCCAATGAAGAGACCCAGCTAGAACAGTTAATGGAGAGCTGCAGCCCATGTGGAGCATTCATGTTGGAGAATTTTGTGGAGGACTCTCTCCTCTGGGAGAGACCCCATGCTGGAGCAAGGGAAGAGTGTTGAGGAGTCTTTCCAGTGAGGAGGAAGAAGTGGCAGAGACAATGTGTGATGCAACTGACCATAACCCCATTCCCCATGCATCTGCTCTGCTGTGGGGGAAGAAGTAGAGAAATTAGGAGTGAAGTGGAACATGGATAGATGGGAGGGGTTGGGGGAAAGTGTTTTACTTTTATTTCCCTTTATTCTTCTCTCATTTGATTGGTAATAAACTTATTTCCCCAAAGATGAGTCTGTTTTGCCCTTGACAGTAATCATTGAGTGACTTCTCCCTGTTCTTACCTTGACCCATGAGCTTTTCACCATATTACCTAGTTCCTGTCCAGCTGAAGAGGGGAATGACAGAGCAACTTTGGTGGGCACCAGGCATTCAGCCACAGTCAACCCACTACATGGTGTCTTACTTATTACTTGAATAATCACTGTTTTAGATGAGCTGTATTTCTCTACTTCTTTAATATTCTTTAGATTAACCAGAAAGCTGCTAAGTTTTGCCATATTCTCTTCTTCAAGTAACTCTTACTGGCCACAGCTGCAGAAGAGAGAGTGATGGACCTTTCATTTGACCCAGCATGAATGTTTTCCTAATAGTATTTATTAGCACAATTTAAATCAAGAAATTACAACAACAGGAGGTATGGGGCATCTTTTCCTCAAACATATGAACCTTCTTAAGCCTACTCCATGGAGATAAACTGAAGGAAGATATCTTTGCCAACATTAACTACCTGATCTTTCAGAAACCAGAGAAAAAAAATAGATGGATCCTAAACAGGAAATTTTGAAATTGTTCCCTCCCATCAAGGCTATGCAATTTTCCACTTAATTATTTTCTACCAAGATAATTTAATTGCTACTCAGAATTATCTGGGGGCACTGATTCACCTTTTAATCAGAATCATATCTTTTAGTTGGAAGAAATCACACAAAGACCATTAGTACATTAAAGCATTCTAGGCTATCAGTTTAATACTGACATAATTACTAATAATTAATCTTTACTTAGCTCTCATTTTTTCTGTTGTGTTTCAGGTTTGTTTTTTTTTTTATTTGCACTGTGAGTCATGGGCAGAAGTGCAAGAGAAAACAACTTTTATTTCTAGGATGCAATCCAGTTCTGCATGTGATAGTTTGTTAACAAGAAACAAATAGTTACAAGGAATAAGTAATGTTTTTAACTGATGCTGTTCCATTATAGTCTTTCAAAACCAGAAGAGTGTTTTAGCAGTGGGGTATCCCTAGTTTGATTTTGAGCTTTTTATCTGTATATTAACACAAAGAACTAAATTCTGTAAAGAGAAAAAGACAGCCATGCAGTAGGAAGCTAGCAATGGAAATGTTTGTGATAATTTCTTACAAACCACAGACTGAAAAGAAGGAATCAACACATGGAACTTTACAATGATACCACCTGAAGAGAGAAATTCTGGAGACTGGAAAGACAGAAATGTCACATAATTTCCTCAGATCATCCGTGAGACACAGCACACAACACACAGCACACTAATCAGAAAAGCTTGCATGGAAGGCAAAATTAAAAATAAAACATATGCAAATAAACAGTATAATGTACACTCAAAGAACTCTGACAAGGAGAACTTATGTTTGTTTTCTTGGTACTTGAGCTTTAACATCCCAGTAAGACTGCCTATCTGCAAGGACAGCAGCTGTTTTTTATTTATTTTATTTATTTATTTTTGTTTTCTTCAACCTAAAATAAGAATTTTTATTGAATGTACATGCCTTATTCTTTCTACATAACAATAAATGGCCTTTTCAGTAGAACCACATATTTGAAAAAAAAACCTCCATAAAGACTTTAAAAAAATCTGGGCAAAATCAATAAAAATACAAACCCTTGTAAGATTATTTACGAATGATCCTCAGTTAGGAACAAATAGAAAAATAAATGCTAATTTTGTCTCTTCATTCTGTTTCTCATGGAGGTATTCCTAGGAAAGGGTAATGAACTACCATCACAAAATTAATGAAAATGTAGTGCATAGAAAACAAACTGTAAAGGTAGAAAAAGCAATTTCTTCAAATCAAATTATTGCTATGCTTCCCTAAGGCCAAACATGCTCTGCTTAATTTAAGAACCCATTTGAGGTACTGCTTCTCTAACAAATAAAGTCTGAAATCAAACTTCTGACCTTAGGAAAAGAATGATAGAGGACAAGTTTCTATTTCTCATAATTCAATGGGAAGCAGTGCCTTTGAGGATTTCAAAGATGGAGATTTCAATGTATCCTTTAGCTAAACCAATCCAGAGTTTAATCACTGTCTCTTAAATACTTTTTCCTTATTTAATCTCAAATCTCCCTTGTTGCAGTTTCTGACTGCAGTGTTCTGTCACTGTTCTCTTTCTGGCTCTGCAGAACAAACACTTCTAAACATGTTTGGGTGTGCACAGCTGTGTGCTGGGAGAATGTCTAGTGCAGAAGGTAAGCACTGACACATGAGGATGATGAAGAGCAGATGGCCACACTCCTCACTGGCATGTGGATGAGTTACAGGACCTGATGCCCTAGTTTTAGAATCCAGCTGACAGAACTCCACAAATTGGCATGAATATCTAGAAGAATAATTCCCAGGTGCTCAGACACAGTAAGTGGCAGTATATAAGAACAACTCACATGACTTGGACGGGCTTTAGGTGCTCACCTCATGGTAAAAGTTCTAAGCAGTGTTTTATCATTATTTTATCATTTATCAGGTTTCTAGAATTGCAGTTTATTGTTACAAGATAATTTTATTTGTTTTTAGAAATGACTCTCGTCTTGAGAACAACTCTTGTTTCTTAAAACTCTTTTCATAGCTACTCTCTTCAGGATGGTAAAGGTAACAGTCTAATAGCCTGACCTCCATTTCAGTAAGCCTGTTACATAGACATGAGAAGAGATTTTCATCCTGTGTAGGTCAAAATGGCAGAGTAAAACAAATTGTAATTATGTAGGGAATCACCCTAATTTTCAAATACATTTTGGCATGTCAAATTCCACACTTCATTATCTGTTAATAGTTGATTATGTTGTTTTTTCCAGCTCTACATCATCTTTGGTTATTGGGAGATCAGAAGCTTTCTTAAAAAGTTAAGTGACATCCTTTGTAAAAAGCTTATCTGATGCAAAAGGTGTTTTAGTTGAGGAGAATTAAAATACTAGTTTCTTAGAAAAACTCTGTTATTATTAATTTGCTGATATGCACAGATCATTTATCAGAGGCAAAGACACAAAGGTGGTTTTGTGATAAGTTTGCTTCTTTGCTACAAACAGCTTTACGTTCATAGTCTTACAGTAGTTTTGAAAAACTGCAATACATTCTATTCTCAGTACCCTTTATAATTTGATGCACAGCAGTTGACATACACACACTACCTCATTAGCAGGGGATGACTGAAGTTATTGATGATATACAGAAGGTATTGAAGTTATTGGTGTATGAAATTAGCAGTCTTCTCCTCTTACCCATATATACAAGAGGCAGGAAATGATTTTCAAATGGAGGATCTAAGGTATAGGACAAGTCACTTTGTAGGAGGAAATTAGCATCTAGCATGTTTTTTGAGAATGCTCAGATTTATCTTGCTTCTTAAAGCAAAAAGCCAACCTGTGTAATGAAGTTTTCAATTTTACACAATTAGGCACAGAGTACAGCTAGTGTTCTGAAATTCTTTTAAATCACTCTTCAGTTCTAAGGTATAATCCAGTGTACCAAAGTAATTTATAAAAAATATTTCTCTAGGCTGTTTTCAAAGACATCTAGTAATAGAGGTTCTAAGTTTCCAAGTAATGTTGAAGACAGTTTTCCCCACTGTCCTTGAAAAAGTCTGCAACCTTCTACATTTTTCAGGTACCTGATGCAGACAATTGAAATTGAAACTGTTTATCTTAAATTATTGCACCAAATAATTAGATAGATTACATTTCTGTGTACCATAGGATAGGTGCTGTGATCCATAGGCATAGGAAAGAATTTACCTGTATGTCAATTTGTTAAGTCTGCTTTTGCTAGTGTAATGGAAAATACACAATTTTAATGCTATAGAACTGCTCTTACTCACTGTTTGTGGACTAAATATAGGAATTAATTCTCTGGAGTCATCTATTTTAAATATGTCTTAGAAATGAACATCCTGGTTATTCATTTTCCTGTTAACAGAGTAGACTGCAGTACCTCTCAAAGTACTAGAAAGTACTTCATTACAGATATTTTAAAAACATAGAAAGACATACAGATTTTTCACTGGTCCCCCTCTTCTGTATTTGCTTTTTAAAATACAGCATATCTTTTTTTCTAACAGGAAACTTCTATGGTTCTAACATCTATGGGAGATTTTGATAGAAGTTGTATTTCCTCCCATAAATTTTCCTCATGGTTTTTGCATTTCCTGTGGATTGTTTAAAGTGATTATTCAATATACTGGTCTTCAGTAAATAGTTTAGAATAATTTAGAAGTCTCCATGTAGAACATATGTTTAATAATAATGAATTTTTATTACAAGAAAAATATTTGTCAAACACATCAGAACATACTAATAAAAAAATACCTAAAAACCCCACCCCTTGAATAATTTTCCCTCTCATGATGTTAGACTCACATTATTACTTTCCTTAAGCTGTACTGGCTGAGAATTATTTTGTACTTCTAATCCAATTTTCAAGGACAAAAAGCAATCTTTTAAAAAGAGGATCTATATTAATAGAAATAATCTGGTTAATAATCATCTTCTCAGGCAATGAATCAGAGAAAATAAAAACTAGCCATCTATCACTCTGCATCTTGTTATGTTGGATGTGACCTCTATACGCATATGCTATTAATTTTCTATTTATCCTTTGACCTATTTTCCTTCTTTTATGTGACCTCTTTCTCAGGTCACTTGTCAGGTTCTTCATTTCATTGAAGAATTCACGATTTAGCCAATTTGGTCTTTCATTGAACTGCCTCTCTTTCTTTTGCTCAAGAGTAATTTGCGTGGGTGCCTTCATCTTGTTCCTTTAAGAGACTGCCAACTTTCTTAAGCTGCAGTTATAAAAGAGTACTTCTGTCTGAATGTGAAAACAAACTAATAGCCTGTCTCATCCCTCAGCTTTCTGCAAGGACAAAGAGTGGTGGGAGCTCTCATTCAAATGCTGGTAGCACTGGGCTGTAGTTCTGCCTTGCCAGACTTCCCCAGGGTATTGTGTGAGGTCTGCGAAACTCAGCTTGTTTTTCTCTACCTGCATGTTTGAGCATCACAAGGGCATGGATTTCAAAGAATGATGGTGGTATTTGCACATTGGTAGGTCAACCAAGGCCTACAGCAAATCCCTGATATTGGGGCTCTATATTAATAAGCAATCCTTGCACGTATTTACTTTTGTGTATTTTTGTTTCCTTGCACAATCCTTGTCTGCTTAATAGCAAACCTTGCAATTAACAACCTTAGTAAAAGTGATGCAATGTTAACTTTTCTGCTTCAATCTGTATTTTGTAGTTTGCAAATTTTGCGTGTCAATACAGTCATTATTGAACAAAAAACATCAAACATACCCTGGAAAGAATTTTGAGTGAAACAACTGAATACTGAGTAAACACTGAGAAAATTAAAATGTGAAATAAACCAAAGCTAGAGAGTGCTGAAATTCAAAGAGATGCTAGAAAATATGAAAAATAAAGGCACATGATATTTGTGGTCTTTTATAGTCTAAGATAACAAAAAATGTTCAGAATATTGCAAGTGTAACTCACTGCACTTCTGTGGACAACAGCATTTCTTGCTGTACTTTACTTTAAATTTCTCTAGTTTTCTGCTTCAAGTCAAGACCTTTCATATCGTTGACAAGAATTTTTCTGAAGTTTTGTTTCATGATAAGAGTTTGGGAAATCAGGTTCTGGAATGCCCCTGAGCTTGGGCTGGAGAGACCATAGAGACCTGCAGTTGACACAGAGAGGCACTAAGGTTCAACCCAGCTCATGAAGAAACTGTGGAGTCTTTCCATGGAAACTAAGAAACCATCAGTTAGTTACAATCATCTGAATAGTAGGTTGAAGAAACATTCTTAGGAAACAAGAATTTTACACACAAAGAGCAGTGAATCAGGAACACATTAGTCTGGAGTGCTCCAACAGACACAAGCATACTTTCTGAAGAGACAGAAAGGAAGGCTGCCTCAGCACACAAGAACTAATGAATTCTGTTTATTCAAAATCCAACTTACTGAGAGCTTTCAACAGCTCATGATAGAAGATTGTTTTGCCCTGAAGCTCACTGTAACAGAAAGCTGTGAGACACAGGTCACATTCACAGATTAAAGGATTAATTTAAAATGCTGTGGCATAGGTGCTAAAGAGAAATTACCTAAATGCTATAGAGCAAGGAAGGTAGGGATCACAGGAGTCTCCATTGTGGTAAATCCAGCAGGTTTAACTGAGTAATGCAGAAAAATCTGAATGGTTTAAAATACTTTTTCATAAAAGAAATAGCCTGTTCTGTGAATTGGAACTATTATTCTATGCACCACAGGTAGGGAACAGATCAACCTGCTCTTTTATGCAACAGTTTTAAAATATATGACCATTTTTAGCACATGCCTCCACTCTCATCCCCCAATCTTATCTTCTCAAGGTCAAACATTTCAAGTTTTTCCCTTGTCATAGATATCTCTGAATTTCTGGCAAAGCTTGTTGCTTTCCCATTGTTTCTCCAAAATTATTATACCTGTTCTTCAAGTGAAACACTCCAAAAAATGGATTTAGTACTTCAACTCAGTATTAGCATTGCTGAAGAGTAGAAGGACTATACTCCTCCTAATATTTGACATAATATTTGTCCTTCTCACAAATGGTAGGGTTTTTTCTATTAAACCAGGAAGTAGCCATATGTTTACCTCTGATAAAATACACTTATCTACAAAGAACATCTGAAACATATGGCAAAACACAAAGTCTTTTTTTCACAAACAATGGTTTCAATGTGCAAATGAATTTCACATCCAGGTGCTTGAAGGGATAAACAATAAACTGAATTCCACCGGCCTAACACTCTCTTATCTTGTGAGCTGCTGTAGTCTATAGGTCCTTTTATTTTTGAAATAGGTATTTAGTTGTTTCTCATCTTATTATTGTGTGGCTGTCTTTTCCTACGTAAATTTGTAAGTCTCCATCCTTTCTTCCTATGTTGTGTCTTATTTTTTTATAGCATAATTTCAGTTTTTAAATTGAAATGCTATTTTATATAATCTACTACTGCAGCTCCACCACACCAATTTTCTTTCATTTCTTTAATTTCAAGTCAGTGTTTAGAGATGTTAATAAAAATCCTGAATAGTACTGGATACAGGGCAGATGCATATAGAACACCAATTGTTAAAGACTTTCGATGCTGAAGTATTGATAACTACCAGTGGTCTGATTTTCCTACTAGTTTTGGTTTTACTCTTAGCTAAATGAATCCTGACCACGAATCCCTGGTCATCTATGAAAATGTCATGCAATACAGCATAAAAAGATACAACCTATTCTGTACAGGCGTTATTGAATCAAGGTATTTAATAGTTACTGGTCTTTATCTCAAAGGCCCGCTGTCCTCTTGGAGAAAGAAATCAAATTGGGATGACATAATTTGTTTATGACAATGCTGTTAAGTTACTCATCTCCTTGTTGCCCTTTGTGATGTTTATAGTCAAGTAGTTGATTATGTTATTTTATTTCTCGGCTTCAGAATTTAACAGTACCATTAGTTCTTCTGCTTGATATTAACAGCATTCAGCAGCTCATAGAAATTGACGTCTTTAATGAAAAATAATTTGCATCTTTGGCCTTTTAACTTGCTAGAGAACAAAACTTTTGTTGCTGTTTCTCTTACTGCTAGTATTGCACCATGGAGACATTTTACATTTTCAAAATTGTCCCACTTTAGTCACTTCTTATGTCATGTCTTGTGCTTGGGGAAGCTTGATTTATAAGAAAAAAAAGACTCAATGCAGTTAAGTGGAGGAAGAGCTGTTCTTATTCAAAGGATTTAAACAGGGACTAAACCCAGGAATATAAATGTGCTGTGTTAAAATGATCCTTGAGGAACACCACCCTCACCATGGAGGGTGAGGGACAGGATAGCAGAGGATGTAAGGATGTCCCTAAGGAAAACAAATACACTCAACACCAAAATGTGAACAGGACTAGCTGGCAATATTTACTATGGTAAACAAAATAAAGTCATGGCACAAGCTCAGGTTCAAGCATTCATCTGTCCATACTATTAAACAGTTAGCATATTCCTGGTCCACTTCTAGCCTGTTCAAAACAGCACTCTTCCAAGGGGTGCACAGGAGTGTTTGGGAAGAAGCATGAACCATTTATTGTTCCTTACAGACTGGGACAAGGCCATAGTGCTTCAGAGAAAAAAGAATTTAACAATATGGATATTGAATGTGTGGTTCTTGGGGCTTGGGGCTCTTGTGGCTATGGAATTGTCTCTGGTTCATACCAATATCCACGCAGTGATTGTCTATCCACTGCCACTAACTTCTGTTTAATTAATTAGTGTTTCTTTTATTTTGATTGCTCCAAGTATTCTGGATTGGTTTGAGTTTTTTGCAGTTCTCTTCTACTCAACATTTGCCATTTGACCTAGCTTCTGCTTTCTGACCTCTTCTGCTTACTTCTTATATTTGAGGTCAAACAAGAACTTATCCTTTACCTGGGCCATTGATTTACACACTGCATACCCCTTGCATTGGAGGAGTGTGTAGTTAATATAATACTGTAGTATATTTAAGATGATACATCTTCTCTTTTAATTTTTTCCTAGGCTCCCATCCTAGGAGGGGAATGAAATGTATTGATTTTCAGAACTGAAGTCTGCCTATTTGAAATCCAGTGGTTTTATTTCATTGCATTCCTTTCAACAAAAGATATCTGAGAAGTCAAAATTGTTCACTATCACTAGTGATAGTAGATTATTTCACTGGCTACTCACCAGAAGTTTTGTTTTTCTTAACCTTTGCAGCTTAATTGTGTTCACTAGACCCTCACCATTATAATTGTTTACATTTACATTCTTGTCTGCCACTGTTTCTTCATGTCTAAAAAATATATAAGCTCTATTTATATGTTACATTTTCATGTTTTTGAAGTGGTTGTTGATGTCGTGATGGAATCCTGCAGCTCATGGAATGGAAAAATTACTATTTTTAAAGTTGTAGTTAATTTTCATTACAGATCTCCCAAAAAAGATTGTGCAAGGATTAATTATTTTACAGGAGTATTCCCTGTAAACTGACAGATATCTATCCTTCACTAAGTCCTGTCTGGTACAAGTTAGAAGACTGCTTTGTATTCACTTTGTTAATGTACAAATCTTCTAAAATAAGTACTGCCAAAACTTAGAGTTTAAACTTTGCTTCTCAGTAAAGATTCAGCAGAGATTGTGATATGGTGCCTAACTACTTTGATGACGATGAAATCAAAACATTGCACAATACATTTGTTAATATATCTGAGAGCATCATGGATAAGTAAATTCATTCACACTCAGTGAAATGTAAAAAATATAAACAAAAAATTAGGTGCTATTTTTCTAAAAGTGTAAGTAAAAGTAGTCAATTTGATTCATGATGAAGGTAGCGAATGGCATATATGAAATTATTTCTTCCTCAAAACCTCACATTTTTGGAGAATTCAATAGAGACAGTGACAGCATTCAAAAAGTGCCAAGATATATTGCTCAGATACTAACAAGGTCACATAGAAATTTATAGTCTGAAACTACTGTGTGCCAGATGTAATGACTACATACTTGCCTTTAAATCTAGAAACATTCCCAGACATTGGAACCTGTTTGTCTATATTATTTTTTTTTTTTTTTTTGAGTTATTCCTGATAGAGATTTGGTCCAAATAATCTGCTAATCTGCCAAAGAACTTCAGATCTGAATATAAATCTGGAACATGCACAGGGAACTACTTCCAGTAGGTTGTTTTCATGCAACTAGACCGTTTTTGAGGGCAAGACATGTTAAAAGTACAAACATAGTATTTCATGTCAGCTGGACCCCATGAAAAAAATTGCAGCCATAATGACTGCTTGGCAAAAAGGCTGAAACTTTTTAATATGTGTAGCAAGTCTACCAATATTGTATGCAAAATATATATATTCTGACTTACATCAGGAATTGTGTGGTCAGCAGGAGCAGGGCAGGGATCAGCTTGTGCTCGGCACTGGTGAGGCCGCCCTTCAAATTCTGTATCCAGTTCTGGGCCCCTCGATGCATGAGCTGGAGCTCTGTGTCCTGAGAAGGGCAATGGAGCTGATGAAGGGTCTGTAACATCAATGCTATGAAGACGGCTCAGGGAGCTGAGGGGTGTTTAGCCTGGAGAAAAGAAGGCTCAGGGGAGACCCTGTCACTCTCTACAACTACCTCAAAGGAGGGCGTAACCAGGTGGCAGTCAGTCTCCTCTCCCAGGCAACAAGTGGCAGGACAAGAGGAGATGGCATCAAATTGTGCCAATGGAGGCTTGGGATGGATATAAGAAAAAGTTTTTTCACTGAAGGAGTGGTTAAGCATTGGACTAGGCTCCTCAGTGAAGTGGCGGAGTAACCATTCCTAGAGGCATTCCTGAATGAGTGCATGCGGCATTTCCTGACGTGGTTTAGTGGGCATGGTGGTATTTGATCAAAGGTTGGATTTGATGATCTTGGAGATCTTTTCCAACCTTAATGATTCTATGATTCCATGAATGTAACCTTCCTCTGTGTCCAAATGGTTATTTGGTGAAATGTCTCTCAACAGTTACGAGGGCAGGAGAGAAAACTGAATTTTAATGTCAGTGTCTGGCTTTTGTTTTTTCCTTCTGTGTACTCAAGCAAATTATTTTTAATTCTATAGCTGCAGAAATGGGGGTAGAGAGCAAGGGACTATTTCTTGAGCCTAATGTCTATTACTGCTATTTGCCATTTTTCTGCATGCCAAAGGAATGGGATTAAGGGAATACCCTCAGAGTATAAAGTAATCTAATACGATTGAACTAATAATCCGATTAGAGAATGTGCTGTGCACTGCTCAGGACGCACTCGGTGAACACAGTATGCATGCATATCATCATCACAAAAACTTACTTACAGTAAGTGTCAGTACTTACAGTATCACTTATTTGCAGCCTAGTCTACTATTAAAATAGTCTTATTTTCCCCTAAAAATCTTTTGGGTATTATAAACACACTGCCCACTGGAAAAAGAAAAACAAGACCCTAATGAATCCTATCTAATTTTAGTCACACATACATTTAGTCACACATGCCACACACATATATTATAAGCATAAACCTTTTCAACATTGAAATGAACAAAATGTTAAAAGGAGCGGAGCATACCCAGCCTCCTTGAAAATTGTTTCAAACACCAAAATAATGTTCTAGGAAGAAGACAATACTTACTTGTATCTATGTAAGGAAAATCTGGCAAATTTCTTTAAGCAGAAAATCACATTTTCCTGGAAAACCTACTTATTAAGTATGCATCCTTTTAAATAAAACAATAGGAAATGCTGTGGCAAATTTTAAATTTATAATATATGTAAAAGTGTTGGTCAGTGCAGGGTGGATATAACTGGATCTGGGCTTCATTACCTATACCACTATATGTCTAGAAGATTAGTTTTATGATATTTTGTAAAGAGAAAAATATTTGGGATTAGTTTATATTTTGATTTTTTATGATTTATTGAGGAATTAGGGTATTTTCTTTCAACTTAATATTAAAGATAAAATTGCATGCAGTCTCAAATGACACTTGGAAATCATGATATCATGAGACAAGATAATGAAACTCAGGGAACTAAAAGAAAATGTTTGTCATATGACATTAGGTGAGCTGGCGATTTTTAAAGAATCCCAGCCTGATGTAGTAGCTGACATATGCCAGACAACGTGTCATTTAACCCGTATTAAGTAATTAAGATAAACATCAGGGAGCTTTGGTTTCAATCAGATTACTTAAAAGGTTAAACTCTTTCTCAGTGAAGTCAAAACTTCCAATAATATCATCTTTGGATCAAAAAACCTCCCACAATTCAAACGTCTTGGGAATATAACAGGTTGTCTAACACTGACTAACAATTTTGTTAAAGTAACTTCATACTGCAGCTGGGTAATGTGAAATAGAAAAATGGCTTTAAAATAATGCAGAGTATAACCCAAATTCTGTCTTAGAAATCTTAACAGTTTAGCTTGCTGAAATAGAAAAGTAGGTAGAAAGATTACAAGCCCAAGACCTTGTGATACATTCAAACCAAATGCCAAACAAAGAAATAAAAAGGGAAGTTTTGATTTTGGCTATTCATTGTAAATTCTTCACTTGTAGTCTACTGTTATATTTTGGTGTTTGACTGTATCTTAACATAGCCAAAATAAGAATAGCCATTCACGTGAAATACACAGCAGTGTCAAAAGAAAAAGAGCAACAAAACCAAGAAAAAAGCTGTATTTGAATATGAATACTGGAGGAAGTTAGGCAATAGTTTCTACGTTAGTGAAAAGCTGTCACTGAGAGACAATTAATTTACTCCCAAGCAAAAGCTGATTTTGACACCTAGTTTCTTTCAGGTCAAGAAGCTGGCAGTTAGTAAAAGTAACCAAAGAAAACCCAGAATTTAACAAGACAATGAGCAGCTGTCACTGAGACTTATGACATCTTAAATAAGATTGGAGATAAACAAAATAGCCTAATACCTCAAAGAAGTAGAGCAACTGCTGAATTAATGACAAAGAACTGGGAAAATTACAGAAAACTATCAGAACAGCAAACATGGGAACACACAGAAAAAAAAAAAAGCTGAATGTACTTCTAAGTTACATGATTTCCAAGTTCTCCAGACTCATAGGACATTTAGGAAACAGAGGCAAGAACTTGTTAAAGGGATTATTTACCATTCATGAGCAGACTGTCTTCTGTCCACTAGCCGCTCAATTATTGGCAACCCAGAGTGATAGCCTGGACAATAGAGTCAACATCCATGTGTGCATTCAGAGTTGAGTGAACTAAAGTAAGGTTTTAGCTTTGAAAGACTGAGAGTATATAAGTTAATTCTGGATGGTTAAAATGCTACCTCCTGCAAAAATAACCTATTTGCTTTGGAAAGAATTTCCAGAAACTCTAGTTTACATGAATCCTTACTTAGATAAGTAAGTATTAAAAAATTTTGATTCACACTTCATTCTTAGAATTAGATAGAAAGCTCTTTTGAAACGGAAATTGAGTTACAATCTTTGTTCTTAAAGAAGACAGCTATTAGTATTCAGACATTATTAACCATAGCATTGACAATATCTCAAGAACATTTACATGTAATCACCTTCTCATCAACATACACAGCAGCTTGGATTTTAATTCTAATCAATCATGAAATCACTTAATGAAAATTCAATGTTGAACTCTTGAGTTTTTCTTAACCTTCAAGTCCCTTCTTAGTGACTTCACTTTCCCTATGCTTAGCTTACTTCTCTGGGCAAAACTTTGCTTATATGTATACCATCTATGTGCCAGACTGTGAACAGATGAATTTCCAAGCTTGCTTCTTTCTCTCTCCTGCTGCTATTTACCCCATCTATTTTGTTTGGTTTTGGTTTTGTTTGTTTTTTGTTTGTTTGTTTTCTTTGGTTTCTTGTTTGGTTTGTTTGGTTTTCTTGGTGTTTTTTTTTTTTTTTTTTTTTTTTTTTTTGGTTTGGTTTGGTTTTTGTTTTTTTTCTGATAAACCTATTCATCCTATTTCTCTCACAGCTAGCTAGAACAAATATGTTTTCTGTGACTTTAAGAATCATTCATGCAGTTTCTGGATAGATAAGAAGTGAAATCAGTTGGAAATAGGTCTAACTTCCTAGTATCACTGCAACCAAATTTGGTGTTTGAGTCAAAGAGCAAGACCACAATGGAATACAGAAATGATAGTGCAAAAGACTATAACAACATGACTGACACTTTTCCAACCAAAGCCTCTATTAGTCAACAACTTTGTTACTGTGAAAACAAACTGCTTTTGTGCAACATTGGTGACCATCATTAGGGCCCCAAGACAGTACCAGAAAAAGACAGATATATACTCTTCAAACCTGAAGATGATTCTATTTCTTACATGTAGTCACTGTTATATAACTTTACAGTACTCTCTATCTTGCTAGTATGGTGGAGAAACTGGGAGTAGAAATTAAAAATGAACAACTTTTAAGAAAATCAGCACCAAAAAAGCCTGCTCACCCAAAAGCCTATGAACACACCTAGCAACAAATACGAATTCTATATTTTCCCCTAGATGCAGAAGAAAAAATATTTATTTACAATGGAAACAAACATTTCTGAATTACTGCTAACCTACTGAAGTCATGTCAAAGAAATAGCAGCCAGACTAGTCTATAAAAGAACACCCGCACATTTAAGGATTCCACTGAGTTAGGAATTTTCCACTGAGCAGTGTGTGGGAGAGAAGTATCTTTACCAAAGTTTTGATCAGAAATACTATTTTCTTTGTTGATATTTACAGAGTTTAACATCCAAACATAAATGTGCTGAAAAAAGCCAAAAGAAACAGTTTTACAACCATATTTGAGCAGAAACAAAATGCACTAGAAATCATCATAATCACAGAAAAAAATATTTCCACTGAGATTTAGTTATCTCTTACAATTTTTTAAAATTTCTGTCATCAGGTTGGAGTTTGAAATCTTCTAAGTATCTATACATAATAAATACATAAAAAGGTGGCATCACTGAGGAAATATTTTCTACCTCTCTGTCCTTTTAAGGGACCAAATAATTTGGAAAGAAATAATTACTAATAAATTAAAATAATCTGCTCAGTTTAAGCTTATTTAAGCTTATTTATAGGATGACTAAACATAATAAAAGACACTTTTTTGTTTCCTATTCTTCACAATTCGTAGTCTTTCAATTAGAACTTTTACAAATACTTCATGAAGAGATTAAGTAGCAACTGCAACTTAAGAAACAGAGATTTTTTACCTTAGACACAAAAATTCTATATGTAGAATAATACCATAATATACTCTTTTTTTTACAGGAAACACTGATATTTTATTTAACTTTTTTTAGACCTACAAGGAAAAGCAAGATTTTGTGTGTAATTCTATGTCTATTCATTAATTTCTCTTAAGAGTCTTTAGCTAATCTGTGGCAAATGTAACAAGAGGTGAACAAAAGCCAATGAATGAGACAATTCTTAATGATAGTTAAATTTATCATTAGGTTTGCATAACTGAAAACTACTACGTGAATTAAATTCATGCCACTGATAAAGCTCAACATAAATATTCTTATGTCAATTATACCTTGTCAGTATCCTTTAAGACCTAATTAGAAGATCACTTAATTTAATTTACCTAATAACAGAGAATGAACATGTAGTTATTTAGAATAGCTATAGAACCTTATGAATCACACCTGAAATAAGAACTTCACAGGCTAAGACAAAGGTACACATCATGACATCAGAGTAAGGGACTGCAGATTATGGCAAGTGGAACTTCAGTGATACAATTTAGTGAAAAGCAGCTGTATTAAATCTGGAAATGACTTTATATGTAGATAGTACACTTTGACAGTGCTGAAAGAGAGGTCTTGCATCCTCGCTTTTTTCTGTTCCTCTTGATTTCATTCCATCCTTCCCACCCTCAGTAATGGAGTTTCCACAACATATCTCAGTGCCCAGGATAAAACATCCATACAATCTCAAGATTAAACATTTAATGAGTTAAACAGCTTCTTGTTTTCTCAAGATAGTTTTCTGACATTTTAATGAAGGAAATAGAAACAAGTAAGGGGATTTCCCATTCCTACCCTGAAAAGTATTTACTGTTGTTGTGGAAGTTGTTAATGTGTCTATATCCATTTCACGCAATGTCTTATTAATTGAGAACTAGGTAACAGCAAAACATTAAACTCTACCAAGTAAAAAGCATGCTCGAAGTCACTGCAATGTGGCCGTTTTGGGACAAGGAAGTAATGTTCCCTCCTTAATGGGTCCAACTGAGCTGAACTTTGAGGTGATTGTGTATTCCTCATCCAACGACACTTTCAACATGACAAATTTCACCTCACCTATGCAGATACCTATGGCAGAACTTGTAGCTGAGCTCAATGGGGGTCTCTTTATGGTCAGTGAAGAAAAACAGGCTCTTAAAGAAGGTGACTCACCTTGCCTGTTTTAAATGACAAATTTTGCTGACAAGTGCCTATTCCCTACTGATTATGAACAAAGAGCATAGGCAAGCTGTTATAAGTACTCACACTTTGAAGAACTGCAATCACAAGAATAAGTGGGAAGGAATTGAGAATAAAAATAAAAAACTGGGGGCTGGGGGCGGGGGGGGAGGGTGAGAGAAACAAAAGGGGATAGTAACCAAGTCTCTTGACAGATCATTGCAAACACCCCACAAACACCCCCCTACCATGGCCAGGGACGCCTTTCACTAGACCAGGTTGGTCAGAGTTCCATCCAACCTGGCTTTAGACACTTCTAGTGATGGGGCATCCAAACTTCTCTGGGCAACACAATCTGGTGCCTTACCACTCTCACAGTAAAGAATTTTTTCCTAATAGCTAGTCTAAACCGACTCTCTATGTCTGAAACCACAGCTCCTCGTCCTGTCCACTCTATGCTCTTGAAAATAGCAGCTCTCCATCTTTCTTGTAGGGTCTCCTCAGGTACTAGAAGGCCACAATTAGGTAGCCCTGAAGTCTACTGCTCTCCATGCTGAATCCCATTTCTCTCAGCTTTTCCTCATAGCAGAGGTGCTCCAGCCCTCTAAACCAATTGGTGACCCTCCTCTGGGCTTGCTCCAGCAGGTCCCTGTCCCTCCTGTGCTGGGAGCTCAGAGCTGGATGCAGTGCTCCAGGTGGGTCTCAGCAGAGCAGAGCAGAGGGGCAGAATCCCCTCCCTGCCCTGCTGCCCACGGGGCTCTGGATGCAGCCCAGGACACCTTTGGCTCTCTGGGCTGGGAGTGCCATGGCAGGGCATGTGCAGCCTCTCACCCACAGCACCCCAAGTCCTTCTGGGCAGGGCTGCTCTTAGGCCTGTCTCCTCATCCCTTCATCTCCCTGCCTATTCTTAACAATTTAACATCCAAATGTTACCTGTCAGTCACATGGCCATGTACTGCAGAGACATTTCCTGTCATAGACTTCTCAAACTTTTCTATTTCCTTGTATATGTGCTGATGAAGTAACACAGAATTTTATGTTTCCCTTCTCTTCACAAAGCAACATAAAGAAGTTTCAACAGAACAAGTACTAGGAAATTATTTTTATGTCATGTTTGTACAACAGAAATGCTTACACTGAAAATATTTTAAGCATTAGCTCCACCAAGAATAAAGGCAAGATGATTTCCATCTTTCACGTTTCACTTCCTTCCCCTCTTCCCCTTTTCTAGCTACACCAACTTCCACCAGCCAGAAAATCCTACAATTTTACAGCTGTTCTTTCTGCGGAATAATTCTGATTTTGCATAGGGCTCTAGCAGAGTATACAATCTTCACTCTGCAAAGACTTGAAATGAGATATTCTGGACTATGATCTGCTCTATATTTGGTAGCATGAATGTATCCCAGATAGTTAATCAAGCAACTATGTTAGTATACGTTATATTTCCGTCCCTCTGTCATTGTTGCCCATTTGTATGAACTGGTAGAACAGACATTTCCATAGTGTGTTACAGAACAGTTCAAACATTATGGTGCAAAACATTACGTAAAAATCAGGAAGCAACATTATTGTTTTTATTTCACGTATTGTACTTGGTAGACTAGAAGTTAAAATAGTTTCAGCAATCAAACTAGACCTATTTATGGTATTTATTCAATAAGAACTTCCTGCATTAAAGCACCTCTTATTACAAACAAATGCAGAATCATAGTCACATAAATAGTCAGCCCAATCTTTGCTGGTCATGTCTACTATATAATTTTAACAGAAGCTTTTGGATGCAAATACAGCGTTTAGAGTAAATGCTCTCAGAAATAATGTTTTTTTTAGTTAATCTAATTAACATCAAAATAATAGAAAAGAAAATTGCCTTTGCTTCTCTTTTCTTGTTCAAGAATTTTTTGACTTCACTAGCTTTTATGTGGGTCTTGAGGGTGGCCTTGTAACCTGTATAATGTCTGTTTGAATCTTGGCTATTGTTTTATTTTGTCTCCTTCCTAAGCAATGTTGAATATTCAACATCTTGTGTTCAAATATGAAGGTTGAAACAAAAGACAACATTTGGCCCTAATACTCTACCAAATAAGTCTGAAGTAATGCACTACATAGATGTGAAGCAAATGTAATTAAACAAGAAGGAAAACAACCTTCCACAAAGAAAGTAAAAGAGATTATCTGCCTCCAGACTTCAGAAAATTACTTTCCTTTCTTTCATTTTTTTCTTTCTTTTTTTTTCTTTTTTTTTTTAAGTGGATCACTAAAATGTTGTGAAAGCAAAAGAATTCTCTGCCTTTTGTCTACAGTTAAACCTCAACCTAAAATATTCTCAGCTACTGTACTCATAAATCACAATTTTTTATATCAAGAAGTAAATGTTGTAAAATTCATTTAAAGTATCACCATAAATTCTAAATAATTTTACACCTTATCAATATCCTAGTAGATTTTCAATATCTGAGGATGAACATGTATCTTTTAATTACCATCATCAGAAATTTGTACATCTTTATATGCTTTATTAGTATTAACAAATAATGTGGTGGAATAGAAGCATATCTTCAAAGAAAATGTGTTTTTGCTCAGTGGCTTATTTGCATTTAGGGGCTTTCATTGAATTCTAGTTCCAGCATGGTACATGTTACAGGTCTGAACATAGCACAATTAGGTAATATTACTGCTGAATAGTGAGTCTCAGATCATCAACAGAAAAAAACCATACAAATTACACTCATTTAAAGTGCACTACAGATACATGCAGGTAAAGGTGGAGTGGAGTAGAAAAATGGGTTTTGTACATAAAGTCAAAACCAGTTAAAATATGTAATATATAATATATTAAAAATATTCTATTAGAACAATGATTATTTTGTATATTGCTTGCATGCTTGCATTTTCTTGTCTAGATACATGAAGGGGCATTTTTTTTTGCCATTCTTGTTCATAGAACAGCTAAATCACCACAGCAAGACTCTCTCCCTACATTAGCCACATTAAATATATACCAAATTAGTCAATGACTTCATCAGTGTGGTTCAATACCCTGATACCTGGCCAGTTCCTCTACATAAACTATAAACCCTGCTTTGGATGAGTGTTCCCATGTCTAAAGTAATGTCTTTTTCCTTTCTTACACCATCAGAAGAGCTACACAGAAGTACAAGATGTTCTGAGGCCAAACCCACTACAGATGTCCTTCTCCTGTCATTTTCCTGCTTTAGTACAATGCTCCATCTTTTCTTCACAAAAGAAGAATGACACAAAGCTCTTTTACAAGGATATCTCAAATGCATACAAGTTGTGATATGTACACTTTGTCCTCAAATCTATAAATATTTTCCTTGCTTCACAATATGCAAATACTCTCAAGATGAAGGAATTTTTAAATAGGAATGTTTTTAAGGTCTCATAAGAGTACATTGCCTTTATTTCCTTGCACACCTCTTTTCTTTGTTCTTCTATAGACATGAGCATGTAGCACAGAATCAGGAAGCCTTCACACTGGTTTTAATTAATTCATTATGCACATAACCTTCAGAAAATACTTCTTCAGAACTGTATAAAAATAACTAGTCACTTTTCAGTGTCTTGGGCTCTTTGCTTTTCTTGAAGGTTCTGAGCTCTCTGCTCTGCAACATGCACACAAGTTCTCTTATCTGCTACCATCTTGTATTTTTTTTCAAAAGGCTCTGAAATCTGCTGTAGTTGCAAGTCATTCTGATGTGGCACTAAATTTTCAAATGCTAAAATTAAACATCAAGCAATGAAGAGTCAAAAATAGTAATAAACATATTAAAATATGATAATTTTAAGAACATTTTTTCAAACTGTTTTTCTGTGTTAATGTACACAGAAAAACCTATAAACATGTTCAAACTGAAAATCAGGATTAGCTCCATTGAAAAGAACATAGAGATTTGAACTTGAATGATGTCAAATTTTGCTTAGTTGTGAGAAACTAATTGTTCTGTACAGCTTCCTCTAGAAGGGGAGTGCAGAGGGAGGTGCTGTGCTCTTGCAGCTAGTATCCAGTGAGAGGACAATGTGGGAATAGAACCATAGATTTGTAGAATGGCTTATGTTGGAAGAGACCTTAAAGATCACCTAGTTTCAAACCTCCTGCCCTGGGCATGGACACCTTCAACTAGACCAGGTAGTGTAAAGTCCCATTCAGCTTGGACTTGAGCACCTACAATGATGGTGCATCCATAACTTCTCTGGGCAACTCATTCAGGTACCAGCCTCACAGTAAAGAATATATTCCCAATATCTAATCTAAACCTACTCTCCATCACTTTGAAGCCACTGCCCCTTGTCCTCTCTTGTCCAACTCCATGTGGACAAAGGTCTTGGGTAACCCAAAACATGATTGTAGTCCATATCTATCTGTGCCCCAAAACCCCTTATTGTCTCTTTATGATCCAGTGCTGCAGCCAGAATGGGAATCCGGAGGTGGGGGTTATGGGGAGGAAAGAGGGGTGTTGTTTATATATCCCTTTTTAATGTGGAGACTGGAAGCTGGGAGCGCTCTCTTTCATGGAAGAATTTGCAGAAGGCGAAGGTTCTGCTTTGGAGTGAGTTGCTTCAGATGGTTGGGGTTTTTTTTTAGGCTTGCAACAGCAGCCACTCAGAAAGGTGTATTTCACAAGCAAAAACTGTTTTGGAGTGAACTTTTCAAACCCTATGGGCAGTGTGGAGCTTGAGCCAGTCTGTGGGGCCAACTCAGTGCCAACAGGCCAGTTCTTTCTCCTGGACACACCAGCTGCTTGGCAGACAGGAGCACCAACACTGGTGCATGTGGCAGGAGGAGGCAGTGGGTAACAGAGCTGGCCCCACACAAGCCAGGAAGTCTTCATCTGCCATTAGAACTGCTCTGTATCTCCTATCTTCTCATCAGGGTTTGCGCTGTCGGTGTCTCCTGGACCGTGTTGTTGCCTGCAAAGGCCATCATTTGGGGGGAGGGTTTGCTGCCATCTTTTCCCTTTGTCTCCCCACACAGAGTCACCTGCAGCAGGCACCATCCCAAAAAAGACATTTCCAGCATTTTGGGTTTATCTTGGTTTTCAGGGAGTATGTTTTGGAAATTTTGTATCTAGTGATTACTTACTGGTTTTTGACTGTTACAGTTTCATTTGTTAGCAAACTGTCAATTTTTTTCCATTTAAACCAGCTCTTCTTTGTTTTCACTTTATTTGTGGAAAGGGATTGGTTAAACCTATAAAGGGGGTTTATTTAGAGTATTCCCCTTTAGACTGCCTTAAACCAAGACACATGCTCTTGTAGATAGCTACTCTCTATCTTTCTTGTATGCTCCGCAGTTACTGGAAGGCCACAATTAGGTAGCCCTGAAGCCTTTTGTCCTCCAGGCTGAAAAAACTCAATTCTCTCAGTCTTTCAACCCAGTAGAGGTGTTCCAGCCCTCTAAACCAATTGGTGCCCCTCCTCTGGGCTTGCTCCAACAGGTCCCTCTCCCTCCCGTGCTTGGAACCCAGAGCTGGATGCAGTGCTCCAGGTGGGTCTCAGCAGAGCAGAGCAGAGGGGCAGAATCCCCTCCCTGCCCTGCTGCCCACGGGGCTCTGGATGCAGCCCAGGACACGTTTGGCTCTCTGGGCTGTGAGTGCCATGGCAGGGATTGTGCAGCCTCTCACCCACAGCACCCCCAAGTCCTTCTGGGCAGGGCTGCTCTGGGGCTGCTCATTCCCAAACTGGGTTTATTCCAGGGGTTGCCCCAACCCAGATGCAGCACCAGCATTTGGCCTTGTTAAACCTCATGAGATTCCCATAGGCCCATTCCTCCAGCTTGTCCAGGTATCTGGATGGCATCCTGTCCTTCAGGTGTGTCAATCCACCTCAGTTTGGTGTCATCTGCAAACTTGCTGAGGGTTCACTCAATTCCTTTCTATGTCATTAATGAAGATAATAAATTAAATTAAATCCTTGCCCCAGTATGGACCCCTGAGGGACACCACTTGTCACTGATGTCCATCAGTTGAATACTGGATGTGACTGTAAAACCCATTCTTTACTTACCACACCTCAATTCCATGTCTCTCCAATTTCAAGAGAAGGATGTGTGTGGGATCATGTCAAAGGCTTTACAAAAGTACAGATAAATGACATCTATAACCCATCCCTCATCCACTGATGATGTCATTCCATCATGGAAAGACAACAGTTTCCTCAGGCAGGACTTACCTTTGGTGACTATGCGCTGATTGTCCCAAATTGCATCCCTTGTCCTCCAAGTGCCTCAGCACAATTGCTACGAGAATCTGTTCCATGACCTTCCCAGGCACAGAGGTGAGGCTGATAGGTTATCAGTTTCCAGGATTGTTCTTTCTTCTCTTTTTAAAAATGGGTAAGTTTCCCTTTTTAAAGTTGCTTGGAACATCAATTGGCTGCCATAACCTTTCAAATATCATGGAGATCAGCTTGGGAACTTCATCAGTCAATACCTTCAGGACTCTGGGATGCACATCATCAGGTCCAACGGACTATGAAGACTTCATTCATACCCAGTGGGATTCCTAGCCTTCTTTTCATCTCTTCATTTCTTTTCAATCTTCCCCCATGACCAGCATAAAAATGCAAGAAACTTGTTCAGCCAGCTGAACTTAAGTCTTGGAGCTAAACTCTGAATGGGACTCTTGGCTAGACTTTTTTCACAGAAAATACCAATAAAAGGCTGAGGATGGGGAAAAATTATATATTGTAGTAAGGAGGAAATACAAGCTTTAATATCAACACACTTTTTATTGATTATGTGTGAGAGTCTCCAAAGAAAACAGAAGCTAGAAAGAGAAGTTCAAATGAGAATTTTAAAAATCACTGCTAAGCAACAGCCTGATAATTCAACTTTCCTTAGTCTATTTCTTACAACATATTTTATTGTGGGATCTGGGATCTTAGTATGAATATTAAGAAAATAAAAACTGTGAGTGTATCTACACTTCATTCCCTAATGGAAAGCAATCTAGTTTTGATGACAATTTTTATTAATAATTTTTGGCAACTTCCATGTTTTGTTCAATTTTACTTCGCTAATAACATTCATAACCTGGCATTTGGAATGCACACAACTGCTGATGAAACAGCAGCCCTGTTGTTATTATTTGGAGGCTGAATAAAGACAAGAGAGAGTAAATTATGTCCAAAAAGAGCAGTTCAGGGAATGTGGAGAGCATAACCAGTCTGTACTAATTGTAACCAAGTTTGTAACCAAATAAATTCTAGTAGCAAGCACACAATATACTGACACATGTTTATCATATGTAAAAAAATAAAAAGCTTTTTCTTCTAATCACAGTATTTCAGATTTTTACTAACATTAAAAAAATTGTATTATTAAGCAAACTATTTACTACAAAATGGTATACATCATACCTTCCATAATTTAAATATTAGTTAAGGTTTGTTCATTCATTTAATATTCCTAACATCCTTTCACTGATATGTGGAAAGAAATAGTAAGTGCTTGCAGTTTTAACTTCCCTTGTCAATCAGGCCAAGGTCAGGGACCTATATACTCATGAAATTAAACAGATGACGGAGCAAGGGAAAAGTGAAGTATTTACAATTTTAAACCCAAGGAGTGATGAGAGCAATGCTCTTTTTTGTCTGAGAAATTCTTGTAATTACTTTGCTTTCAATAGAAGACCAATTTCCTTACTGAAGATAGGATACAATTTTTGTGAGAGATGGACAAATTGAATATGCAGGCAGACTGTCTGAATTTTGCTTTCTGAAGTGCTTTTGAAGAGAAATGATGGCTTTTTCATTATGGCAATGACATAGAGGTTTTTTTGAGTATGTGTAATTACAAAAAATCAAGGGCTTGTAATTATACATCTATTTATACTGAAAATTCTTCTAATTTGATTTTTTTTTCTATTTCTGTCATGATCTAATGTCTTGTTTTGATGTTTATTCCTGTTACTAAACAGACCAAAAATACAATCAAAACTCCTTCTCTGAATGCCCTTGCCTTTGCACTGAATATAAAAAGCAAATCAAAATTATTTCCAGGAGGCTGTAGCCAAAGAGTCCAATATAAAAGGAAGCTTCCTGCTTGAAGGTGATGGAAAAGGAGAGTTTAATGCATCCAGAACTGGGCTAAAATCTAAGTTGTCTTCCAAGATATTCTAAGTTTGAAATAACAAAACAGTAACTGTGTGGTTGGCTCATCGTTACTTCAAATCTGAAGTATTGTCAAGCATGAAAAACAAGACTGAGAATGAAAAATACTGCAGCATTTAATGCAAATAATCTCTGTCTCAATGAAAATGGCTTCTACAATACCTAGAAAATTAGAGAAGGTTTAAAGAAGGAAATTGATAAATATTTACAAAACAAAAAAAAAAACAATCCTGCCATTTCCTCCAACATTCTGTATAGATCTTTTATTATTTTGTACTGGAAATCCTATAGCTTCATAATCTTCTCAGTCTCTTGAAAGTGTCTCTTGAACAGTGATGCCAAGAAAAAAATGTACAATCATGTATGATCTATTGCATAAGTGCATTTCTTATTGTACCTACAAAAATAATTTGTCCCTACTACTATGTATGATGAAAATTGCAACCTCCTCCCACAAAAATATATCAATCCATAAACATGTCATATTAATACCTATGTGGCTTTCTACTCAGACTCTGGAATTCAGATTTAATTGCTTCTCTTTAACTTCACTGCACTTTTTTAATCTCATTGTGATCAAATATGGTGTATATACTTTTTAGACATACTCAATTTTAAGACAGTAATATCATAAAGTTTATATTGTACTGGTGGAAATGATGGGCAAATAAAGAAGTTAAGAGCAATACAAATTACTTGTATTGTTTTGCAGATATAGGAGGATTCAGTTTATTGGTTGATTAAGAATTGAGTTGCACTTAAACATGGCATGGTAACTCAAAAAAATACTACCAAACATATGAAAACATATTCAAAGAACAATACAAGAAATGCAAAGGAAGAAGAAAAATGGCTGGGTACAAATTACTTTAATAATATTGGAAACATAAAAACATGGTGAAAGAAAATAATAAATTAAAAGGTTATCGGTCAGTACAGAAAACAGAAAAACTGCTTGCTGCAACAGAGGAGTAGTGTTAAACACTAAAATGCCTGAATGAAATCAGATAAACTAGTTCAGTGGATTAATAAGGAAAATAGGATCAGTATGGATTGGGATTTCTCACTTAAGTAGGAAAGCACAGGATTTTTAAGACTATAATACTGACAGGGAACCTAGGATGGTGATTGTGCTGTGACATACTGTGGGAGACCAGGAAACCTAAGAGCAAGAAGCAAACAATGATGTAAACCAGGGGTGCATTGTGAGATAAAAATTTACAATATTAAAATTGATTATTTCAGAGAATCCAGTCAGGAAACTGACAAGCAGAGAAAAAACTCTTGAGTCAGTCCTCAGCAAAGTACAGGACATGAGCCAAATGTATGTCATTAAGGAACTAATCTGCAACTGTGTCTGTCATATTCTTTACTTCATGTCCAACACACAAAAAAAAAATTATATATCCACCAATCTAGGGTTTCATTTTAAGAAAAAAATTAATCAAATGAGTGACCTTGTTAAAATATGAGTGTCATGAAGACTTTTCAGTGGCGCCATGAGAGGCTGTCAGAAAAAAAAAAATACAGAAAGAGTTTTCCTTACAGAAGATATATTGGAAAATCTGTTTCAAATGCATGTAACAGTAGAAGATCAGGAACAAAATAACAAAATTAACTATTGCAAATTGCCAAAATTAAATGAAAAGGACTCAGTAGTTTTGAAGGGACACATCTCCAAAGTCACTAAATTATTAGTGTTGATGTGCAACCCATCTCAGTTGCAGCATTTTCTAAAGCAGGTATACATGCCTATGTTCTCCTCCTTTAGCCCTGAATGTAAGATAAGTACTAGCTCTTTTTCCCACTCATTTGCAGTCTGACAACGTTGCAAATTAGTTCAGTTCACCGTGGGAAAAGCTGCAGAACAGAACAGTCAGAACAACACAAGATAAGTGAATATTAAATGCCAACTAAACAGACAATTCATTAAAATTATTTTGGCAGTATCTTAGAAAAGTAACAAATCATACATCTGAGGATGCCACTGAATCAGTGGCATCCTGAGATTTAGTTCTCACATTCTCTCACAACTACTGCTTTTGCTACTGTTTTAACTGGTACAACTTAATGGACTCAATGAACTTAAAGGTTGTTTCCAATGAAAATGAGTCTATGAATCTACGCCTCTAACACTGTGCCCCTTGCTTAACTATTAGAATCAATTCAATAGCATTGTATTTTGTTTTAGCATCAATACCAACATTTGAATTGTATCACCCACCCCTAGATTTCTAAGAGGGACAGTTTAACAAGTAACTTATACATGTGAAGTAATCTATAGAATGGAATGCAAGGAATTTAAGAGAGATAAGGAAGATGATCACAAGAAAATGCAAGTATTTTTTAATTATGGGAAAAAATGAAAAAATCTGATAAATATACTTGAACAAAGAATACAGAATTATTCTTTACAGATGCTATCAGGAAGCCACAGTAATAACTAACTAATAATATATTTGCAAAAAGCTATTATTCTACTAAAAAGAGGTTTTTCATACCAGAGAAAACTATTTTATATTGAAACATCTTCCAAAAATAGACATAATTTTTGTAAAATTTTTTCTTCTTTTTTTAAACCTGACAGGGCAATTGGCTGCATTGTTTCAAAGTGACTTATAATGGTTTTAAACAGAAGAAAATTCAGACTTATAAATTAGACTATCTTCAATAATACTCCCAGTTACGAAAAAAGGAATGAAACTCAATACACAGAAGGAGCAGAACTTATGTACAAATTTTACACTCAGTGATCCTGGTATCCTGGTAATTCTTCCATTAATCATAGAGGTTTTAGTCATATCCTCTCAAGACGCATAGAGTTATTCAAAAAACGAGGCCACAAACCTGAAATCTTACCAACTCTATTGCTTCAGAAAAAGTAAAATTCACTGCATATTTAAATAGTACTTGGTAAAAATTGGTTATATTAGATCCTATGCAAACTTAAAATTATCAGTAAATACTGCAATTAGAAATGGACAGCAAATCAGTGTGATCAGTAGATGGTTTATGCTTGGAAAATCCCAAAATCCAAAGGAACAGATTTCATGGCAAGGGAACCACTGGAGAGTCCTAAGAACAGAAATCAGTCTGATGGGCTGGATGGTTGAATCAATGAATTGTAATCAATGGCTTGATGCCCAAGTGGAGACCAGTGACAAGTGGTGTCCCTCAGGGGTCAGTGGTGGGACCAGCACTCTTCAACACCTTTGTTGGTGACAGGGACAGGGGGATTGAGGGCACCCCAGCAAGTTCACTGATGACACTGAACTGTGTGGTGTGGTCCCCTCTGGAGGGAAGGGAGCCATCCAGAGGGACTGGATGTACAAGACAGGCTTGAGAGGTGAATCTGTGTGAACCTTGTGAAGTTCCACAAGGCCAAGTGCAAGGTCCTGCACCTGAGTTGTGGTGATTCCCCAGCACAAACACAGGCTGGGAGGAGAATGGATTGGGAGTAGACCTATGGAGGAGGGCATGGTGCTGTAAGTGGATGAGGAGTTCAACATAACCCAGTGACATGTGCTTGGAAGCCCAGAAAGTCAGCTTTGTCTGCTGAAGAGTGATGTGGCCAGAAGATCAAGGAAAGTGGTTCTCTTCCTCTACTCTGGTCTTGTGAGACTCCACCTGGAATGGTGCATCAAGCTCTCCAGCATAAGGACACAGACCTGTTGGAGCCAAGCTGGGAGAGTTGGGGACATTCAGCCTGGAAAAGAGAAGGCTCTGGGGAGACCTTAGAGCAGGCTTCCAATACATAAAAGGTGAGAAGATGGAGAGAGACATTTTATGTGAGCATATAGTGACAGGACAAGGGGAAGTGTCATTAAACTGAAAGTGTGTACATTTATATTACACATTAGGGAGAAATTCTTTACTGGGAGGGTAATCAATCAGGCATTGGAACAGTTTGCCCAGGGAAGCTGTGGATGCCCTGTCCCTGAAGCAGTTCAAGGCTAGGTTGGAAGAGGTTTTGATAAATCTGGTCTAGTGAAAAGTATCCCCGCCCATGACAGTGGGGTTGGAACTAGGTGATATTTAAGGTGCCTTCCAAAACAAACTGTTCTATGATTCTGTGATAATAAGGTGGACCAGATGATCATTTTAGGTCCCTTCCAACTGAGCTATTCAATCAAAAAATTGCAGAACTTGAAACACAGTTCTGTTTACAGTTTTTACCTTGAAACACAATTCTGTTTACATTTTGGGCAAATATTTGCACTAGCATCCTACCCAATTCCTTTCACCACGGTAGTGTATAGGAGACATCTACTGCAGAAATACCAGGGAAAAGAAATTTAGAAGGAATTTTTACCTGAAATTTAGTAATCAAAGACATTAACACTGCTGCACATGAAAGCTGAGTTGAACACTTCTATGGAAAAAAACTGCAGCATTATAAAACAGATTAGAATATTCCTTTTAAAAAATCCTGCCAGACCTGTTTCTGGAATTGTCAAAATGCCAGTGAATAGATGGGAAATTTAAACAGAACCTTGTTAAGAAAATGTGATGCAGCAGAGTCATATACATATGTCAGATTATATTAAAGGTTTATGACTGACTCATATAGTCAGTAAAACAGGAACTTATGTATCTAATATCTGTTATTCCAGCAGACCTAATACTTGTTATAACCAGTCTAAGTTTCTGCCTTAGCCAAAATCGAAGTCTGATATTTGAAATGAGTTTTAGAGGGAAAAGCATGTGTTTGACTTGCAGAAGTAGGGTAAGTATCACTTGTGTCTAGTACACTGCAAAATATGCATGTAATTAGTTTTTTTCTGCTGTGATCTGCTGAAGCTTGCATATTATATCTTCAGAAGATTCAAAGGTTACATAATTTGAAAATTCTTGGACAAAGTTCCAGGGCGACATTTTCCTTGTGCTCAGTGTAGTACCTGTAAAATACACCTAATATCATATGCTAAAGAATTTAGTAGCCTTGAAACCCACAATCCTGAACACTTAAGATCATATCAGATACCTGACTAAAGGGATGAATGGATGAAAAGTATCTGCTTGCCTAACTGTGATTCTGGTTGTCCAAACACCACATCACTCTGTTAAATAGGCTGTTTGTAACCTCAACTCTTAGAAGTTGCATTGCCTCAAAGAGGAATCTTCTGGGAGAAACAAATAACACTGAGATAACAGCAAGAACCTCTAGTCCAATCTCACAAGCACCAGTGTATAAGACATGCAAGTTGATTGTGGTTTGTATCTGAGCTCTGCTCTATAACCAAGAGAACACTCACAGATTTCATTTCCACTTTGAAAATCACATTAGCAAATACAACTTTCTTGGTAACTGCATACTCAGTGGACACTGAAAGGAAAAAACCCAACTATTTGTACCTAATGAAGATGAAACCAAATGCATGTACTAAGAAAGAAACCTACTAACAAAACCCCCCTCTCTTTAACACAAATCCTGTAAGAATTAGAATGGAGGACAGTTATACCAGTGGACTATATGGACTACAGAAATCAAAGATATCTCTATATCAGTATTACTGATTTCAGTTTAAAAAACACTCGACCAAATAAAAAACAAAAAACAAAAAGCCAAAAAAACCCAAACAAAAACCAAACCAAACAAAAAAAAAACCCAAACCAACCAACCAAAAAAAAAAACCAACAACAAAAAAATAAAACCAAGAAGAATACAAAAATAACAGAAGGAATTCACACAGAAATTTTAAAATAATGTTAAAAATACAAGGAAAGGAGTAGAAAAAAACACCATACAAAAGAGAATAAAAAATTCTGGACTCTGTAACTTAAAAAGGAGATAACAATGTGGGCTTACAAAACAACAAACGACTATACTGGGCTGCTATGACTCAGAAACTGTAAATACCAAAGTGCAAAATGAAATGCTAGAAGTCAGCATTGCAGTGCTGGTCTTGTTTACTATCTGGCTGAACATGGAGCTTTTCAGATACCTCATATCAGAACTTTTACAACTGTGAACTAACCTGTGTATCAGGACATGCAACTACCATCACTCGATATCCTAAAAGTCTCATGCTTTCCCTTACAATATATCCAAGGTTCTCACTATGTTCTCAACAGATGCCATCACATCCTCTCCCTAAAATTATCCTGAATTTTACCTAATTTCTTTTTTGCATTTGCTCAGGAAATATCCATCAAATACTGACTATTACAAAGACACTGTCAGCTACTTGTGTCACTGTCAATCTACAGGCCTCCCTGTATTTTTTTCCTTCTTGTTCCCCTTTACTAAGAGTAATGTTCACCTTTTCTTCATTTTCTCCATTACCGTCAACTAAGCAGAGTCTCTGCATGTAAATCAAATCTCACAAGCAGCAAGAATCTAACATGAAATTTTCTTTATTAAGATGATTATTCTGTAAATACAATATTCTTGCCTTTTTCTCTGTAGAATGCATTATGAACTCCAACCAGAGGCTGAATATAGGAAAAATAAACAGCTTTGATCCAGTGCAGCCATTTCTGTGTTTTTGTGCCTTAAAGGACTTAAATATTTTTTTGTAAGGAAGCTGAACATTTTTATGTTAGCAACCATGTGCCTCAATAGAAATCCTAAGCAACAAGCACTGAAATAATCACCTTCTTGGACATGGGCCTGTTAATACCCTTAAAAAACAGAACTGGTAATCCAAATTATCCTCTGTGTGTTTTTCTCTGGCTGAAGAAGACTGAATATTACTACTTCTGAAGAACATAATATCTCTCAGAGGAAGCATCACCAGTATTTACTCAGTTTTACTAAATTGCAGGCTTGAAATGGGGACAGCAAAGAATGTTAGCAAATCAGTTTCATTTTTCTCATTTTTTCTATTAATAATTTTCTGGACTTGATTCTGTCACTTCTGAAACATAAAACTGAAACCAGTGCTTCAAATTATAGTAATAGTGGAAAACTTGCATGCTTGTTATGGTTTCAATCAATAATCTGCAAAAGTGCACAACACTTAGCAAGAGATCAAAAAGCCCAACAGGCATTGAGGCTTTCCCAAACACCTCCTTTTTAAACTTTCTGAAAATAAAGTTATAAGGTAGCATGCCATGCATTGTTGGCAAGCATTACCAGCTTTAACAGGTAATAAGACCAAACTACTTTGATTCTGAAATGAAAAACCTTCCCTATTTATAGACAGAGGACAGCTGTGAGCATCACACTTCACTTTCCTTCAGTGCAGAACTACAACTTCACAGTTTTGTGCATCTGCAGCAGTTTCCTTGCTCCCTGATCTAGGATGTGGACAGGTATGGGAGGAGGCATTTTGCTACTGTTCCGTGCTTGAAGTAATTTGTTGTGTCCTGAAAGATGAAGTGAGCCATAAGGGAGCACCCTTAAGCACTGTCTAGCTTGCATGCTGCTTTTGGATCAAAGTAAACTTCAAGGCAACATGATTAACCGGTGCTGCTGTGTCTTAGGTTGGAAATGCAAGATGTGCCAGGGGTGGTAGTCAATTGCCATCTGATAGAGGTGGGGCAGTCATCTTCTGTTAATTGGGCCACCTGTTAAAACCAGGTGGGGCAGTTTTCTTTATCCTTTCCACAGCCAATCCTCCCTCTGGGGAGATATTTTCTGTTAATGGCCCATTGAGTCTCACTGCATGACTGATAAAATTCCATCATTCCACTGGGAGATGCTCTGCCAGGAGGAGGAGCCAAGCATTCCTACCCAGATATAATTTGAGTTTTGGAACACCAGAGACAGCCTTTTCCCACTGGATTTCCCAGAGGAGCAGCTTTCTTTTCCACTGGATTCCCAGAGGAAGACCAGGCCCATCTACACCACCACCGGACCTTCAGAGGAAAACTACACCTTTCTACAGCATCACTGCTTCAACAGAGCCACGTTTGTCACTCCAGGATGACTGCAGCCACCATTTAATCAGACTACTGCCAGCAACCCGACAAACAGGGTGTCAGGTCATATTCTGACTCTGTCAGTGTTGTTTTCTATTACTACATTTTTATTTTTCATAATAAAGAACTGTTACTACTACTCCCATATCTTTGCCTGAGAGCTCCTTAATAATTCAGAGGGAGGGGGTTTACATTTTTGACTTGAAGAGAGGCTCCTGCCTTCCTTAGCAGAGACCTGTCTTTTCAAACCAAGATATGCTGTGAAACAGTTTGGCTTGAAGGAGGACATGAACTCAAAGATAGTGATGACAGTCTTACAACTGAAGTTTTGGGCTGATTCTACATCTAAGTTTAAACTGGGCTGTAAATTGAAAATCAGTATGTAAACCACACATACTTACATAAAAAACATACCCACAGTGAGCTGATTTTAAAGAATATCCATAGACATTAAAGCCTATGGCTATTTTTCTATTTGTTTATTTTTTTTGTATTCAAAACACAAGTAAAATAAATACAAATGCAGCAAATGATAAAAAATACAGTCAAGTATGCAGAGGAGTACAAGTATGTTGATATAAACATTCTGCATCATTTTCCATAGGAAAAAATAGGGGCAGCAATTTGCAAAAGAATGAGATACTCTTGGTTAGTTGTTAGTGTCTTTGATTTCTGTTAGGATTACCTTTCTCTTGCTACTAATTTCTGCAGTGACACAAAGATATTTGTGTCACTGCAGAAATTAGTAGCAAGACACTGCACTACAAATACATTCAGTTGTTCACAGGTAGCTGCTGTGGTTGACAGTCTTTGACTTAAAATTGATGGGCAACAGCATTTTGCTATATGTCCTTTTTTAAGGAAACTGCACATCAGCTAATTAACATACCCACCATAGCATCTGTATTTCATAACCTGAATAAGTGTGTTGCAAGGCTGAGTGTTTCACTCACCCAAAGCTATTCAGAAAGTGATTTATGGCAAGTTACCCTTATGAGAAATTTAACTCTAAAACATGTAGATCAGAAGTCTAAAGGTAAATTACAAAAAAAAAAAAGCATTGAAAAAGAAAGCATCCAACATAGAGATTTAAATATCTGTCTAATGTACAGTACTCCAAATTCAAAATATTACAATGCAGTGCAGAAATAACCAATAAAAACTATTCCAATAAACACATAACCTTGTAACAGCAATGGAATTAATGTTCCATCATCTATGGGGATATAATTCACAATAATTCAATTTGAGAAGGTCTCTGGACTAAATTAGAGGTTGGACACTATGCTTTTTTTTTACTTCAGTTAAAACTACAGTTCTCTTTTGACAACAACCCAGACACCTGAGGTCTTCCATAACGTCATTTTTTTTCCTGGGGTTTTGTTGTCAATATGTGACAAATGTCAACATTTTGATTTTGTAAACTGTTCTTGTATTTTACAGCACTGTCAATAGCCATATAAGATGAAAGAGGAAGAAAAATCAGACATGATTAGAGTATTTTAAGTCTAGTTCTGGTTTCCCCCATATTCATATTATAGAATTAAACTGACTTCACATCAATATTTTTCCAATGACTGCTTCTGAATTTATGTCTGGATTTGATCAAACAAATTAGATGTCCATGGTACATTGTATTTAGAATAGATGGACCAAGGTTACACCACTAATTAAATATGGAATGACAAAAGTGTCTCTGCCAGCATTTCACATGGAAGAACAGATATCTACCAAACAAGTTGGAACACCTGGACACGTGGCTGTGGGCCATGCACAGATGGCCTGCTGTAAATCAACAGCTTTAGAAATATCTTAGACTTGTTATGCACTCATGGATCAGTTGCACAGCACATGCACCGGGAGGATGACATGTCCTGGATTCACCTAATGCACTCCATGAGCCAGGAAAGGCTGATCTGCCTCTTTGTCCACAAACAAAACAACTGGGGAGGCTGCTGCTGCTATCACAATTGTTCAGGACTGCAGATTATCCAAGAAAACAGCAGGGTGGTAGATAACCTGCAGTAATTTATTGGAACATTGCTCAACGAGTTAAAAAAAGGTTTAAAGAAAAGAAAAAAAAAAGTTGGATTTTACTTATTGTTTCATGAATTAGTCATTATTGATTACTTACCTTCGTCAAGGTCATTCATATTAGTGAGCTCTAACAGAGGGCGGACCAAGAGAAAATAAGGACAAATTTACTTGTAAAAATTAGGAAAAATGGAAGAAGGGGAAAAAGTTTTAGATATAATAAGAAAAGTATTCAGCTCTGTACCTGACATGAAAACTAAAAGTAAAAAATTATTAATAAAAGAAGGAATGAGAAAGGTACGTTTCCTAATCTTTTAACTTTGCAAATTAATATTGTTTTTCATCACAGTGAATTTTTCTCCCAGAACTTATGCTGCAGTCTTTTAAGTGAACTTCTGCATGTATTCTAAAAACTTTGATGTTGTTCTGTCCTTAAATATGTAAACATTAAATATTTAAAGTATTGAATAAGCTCTCATCTCTCACTTTTTTATTGCGCATTTTACATAGTTAAGAAGGCTGACATCATGTTGAACTCATGGAAGCAGCCAAGTCTTCACTGTCCTCTTGCTTTATTTATTCCCCTGATGTTCTGATAGAAATATCTCATTAGGAAAGTGGCTACTCTCAGAAATGAAGCAATGAAATCAGGTCAATTTCAGGATTTCTATAATGTCTTTATACATGCTGCAAAAAGCCTGACCTCACTTTGATAAGAGGTACCTTATACACAGAAATTTTTGTTAACTGAGGAAATGGTAAAGACAATAATTTTGAGAAAACCACCCAGTCATTTTAAACAACCAGATATAAAAAATAATGACATGCAGGAGCCCTGATAAAAAGGACTGGGATGGCAAGAAAGAATAATCAGAATTAACAAAATCCGCTGGCTTTGGTCAGAGGTTTAGATTAACCTAAAGGTAAAAACAAAGCACTAAGAAAGAAAATATATCACAAGGTAATGTTAGAAATCAAGCCATTTTCATAATCAGACATCTCATTTCACAATTTGCGTCAGATGCTCCGTTCTCAGCACAAGACATGGGAGAAGTATCAGTATTGAAAAAGGTTCACCTGACATTGTCTGTTCATCTGCAGATGAACTAACACTGATTTTAATTTTTTTTTTATAATGGACATGTAATGCAAGAGATGCTTAAAAAAATGGTTGATACGTGCAGATTAATTATTAAAACTTAGGGTTAATTAAGGAAGACATTAAATCACATTTGATGTTACACAACAAGACAAGAAAGAAAAGAACAATTAAGTACAGAGACACTGCCAAACCATGTCATATATAGTTGCTCCTTCATTCTAATTTTTTATGAAAATTTAACTGATGTGTAATATTCAACTTTGTGTTAGAAAAAGCAAAAATAATTTAATGCTTAAGGAGAAAAAGTTTAATTTTTTTAACACAAAAAACTGGAATGAAATAATATGTATATATTGGAGGTTTACTTTAGTAACACATGCATCAATATTTACTACTAAAGAAGAACACTGTGCTGAAAACTGTTGGCAACTACTCCATACCCCAGAGTGCTTGTTTCTTATCCCTGTGACTTTAATGTATTTTTATATTGGTATACTTTTGTGTGAATTTTCAACAAAGATAAAAGAGACTCCAGAGTTCATCATAATTTAATTATCTCTTCCACATTCATAGCTCACATAAAAACTTTTCTATCATTTAGTTTATAAAGATTTTACTTACACAAACGGAGTCTTTTAATCCATCTAACTGAGAAATGCATTCACTTCTTAGAATACTCCAAGTCTGATATTTATACCAGGCATACTGCAGGTATGCTTTTATTTGCGCCTATCTCCCTCACTCTTGAGGGACACTTGCAAAGTGAAGAACTGACAGATCTTGATCCTGCTAAGGTCACAGGGACTTAGCTATATTATAGCTTTGCTTAATCCTCATTGGTTTTGCCTACCGAGCGCAAGGCTGTTTCCCTGACAACACAACAGCAGTTACCACAGTATCCAGAAACACATATGATGTCCAGACTTAAGGTATATCCCACCTGTAAATATATTATTTAATGCTATTTTCTATAGGTCATTGTGGGGGAAAAAAATAAAAGCTGAGAAGATCTTCCAGACACACTTACTTCTGTTAAGCTTCTTACCATTACTTACTTCAAGGACATTCCCTAAGTAGGTTGAACATTTCTGAAACTCAGTTCTTGAATTAGTGAGTACATGGAGCAAAAGTCACAGTAAGAAGCCATGGAATATAAGGGAATTACTGAATGTTTATATTAATTCTTATCAAGTGCAAAACACACCATGAGAGAAAGCAAAAAATACCACTTCAAAATTTAAGAAGAGGGCAATAATTTCTAGCTTAGAAAGGGGTCTAAAGTGAGAAGTTTGGGAACAAGTTTAAAGGTGGATATAGAAATGAGATGGTGAGATACTACACAGTGCAGCAATATTTTACATAAATACATATGGACGATGGCTATGTTTTCCAGTTTGAGAAAAGGATTTTACCATAATTAAGATAAAGTGTGAACCAAGAGAAAACAAATGCATCAGATCTGTAGCTGAATATGGAAGCTGTGTTTCTAGAAATATTCTTTGGTGACTAATAGAAAAAAAATCCTCACTGAGACAGTAAATCTAGCCATCTAGCCAGATAATTACTTGCACTTCACCAAAAGCATGCAGTACTATAACATATGGAATAGATCCCGTATAAAGTTATTTCATTGGTTTAAATTTGTTCAAACAATGCTGACAGGCTAAGTTTCTGGTGATAGATTACTTACCTGACCACATATCAACTAATTTAATATGAAAGCAAAATGCTTTTTTTTCTTTTCTTGTGTGTGCACTGGCTAATGTAACAGAAATGCACTATGTGATCCTGTGTGCTCTAACTCAACTTGCACCAGGTAAATTCAGTCCTAATACATGACACTTTATGTAAGAAATGCTCACTGACAGGTGTCTGAGTGATTTTAGCTGAGATGAAGTGAGACTGAAGAAAGGAAAGAAGCAGACAGTAGCTTGACCTCCTGGTTAATTGAGGAATGTCCGAGACTGAGTCAGGCACTGCAATGGACTTTCCAGTAAAAAACAATTAGAAGACAAGGATTTAATCAATTTACAAAACAGCAGTTTGTCTCTAAGCAACACAGGTCACCAAGAATACATCACTCCACTCATATAATTGTTTTCCTATTGAATATAGTTGTACATCAGCTTTTAATTTTCTTTTTCAAATACCTCAAGTGTACAAGCTTACGTGACAAAAAAGATCAGACTAGCACAACTACGAGGACAATTTCCCATGACACTGACCTTCTACCTTGAGGAACAGTGGCTTAAAATGTTAAGAAAATCATTGTGGGGTTTGGGGGGGTCTTTTTGGCTTTGCTTAGTTAGTTTTGTTTTTAAACTCCCAACAAACAATGATGGAAAGTTCAATCTGACTGGCCCACATTTGTCAATTTAGCCCTGGGAAGCTGGAAAATCTATGAATTCTATTGCTTTCAGAAAAAAAAAAGTAGAATGTATAATTTAACTTATTTTCCTACAGACTACATACAAAATAAATAAATAAATACATAACTAAAAAAGTAAACCGGAACCATTGAAAGAATGCAGTAAGAAAGACAATACCAATTTTCTTAAATGCTAAGATAGTGCAGTGATCAGCAAGATATAGCAGGCATAGTAGCATAACCAAAGTTATTTAAAGAGCATTTGTTGAATACCATTTGTACTTTAGTCTTCTTGTCGTTCATGTTTTTGAGTAAAATTGGGAAACACTATTTTGAATAAAATAATGCTTATAAAAAATTGTTAGTAATTATTTGCTCATTTCAGTTCTGAGAAAGCTGCTATTTACACAGGCGACTGAGCCACACAAAAGGCACATTGAAAATATAATGAAACGAAACTAAGGGGCTTCTGGAAAAGAAGACTGTTTGAATAATTTTTAAAAAGAGTGTTCAGTCTGTAAAGACTATGAGCAGCTTGCATTATCCATGCTCTGTGAAATAAAATATTTTACACATTTAAAGAAAATGTTAATATACAACCAAACCATTAATTAGGCATTTTAAGGCCTAATGAAAAAGTTTCAGGTAGGAATTAGACTTTTACAAGAAATATAACTACATTTAGAAAGAAAGCTAACAGTATTAGAAAAAGTACTTACAGCAATCCCCCAGAGTTAATTCTTACAAAATTCTTTGAAACAGGTGACAGTTGCAAACACAGTTCTGCTGACATCATGTATTTTACATCTGTACAAATGAAAAGAAAAGGACTATAGTTAGGAAAGGAAGCTAATTTTCACAACTACCTTAAAATGTAATTAATGACCTAATTTTCATAAGTACCTTTTCAGCTGCAAAGCACAGAAAAAAAGAACTACAAATGCTTAGAAAAGTATAATGACTGATGTGACAAATCTAAACCTAAAATTCTTTTGAAAGAATTACTAATGAAGAAACGATGATTTCAAGTTCATTCCTTTTGGAGGAATACTGGGCAGGATAAAAGCAAAGCTAAAACAATATAGGCCTTCTGGCAACAGAAGAAGGAATAAGAAATAGAAAAAGAAAGTGATCAAAAAGAACACAAGCACATTCAAGGTTAGTTCATGACTGAAAGCAAAATTCTCACATGGTAGTTAATGCTCACACCCACTGTAGAGGAGCTCATGCTCACACCTACTCCCTGAGTCCTTATGTTCTTACAACAGTCATGTAACAATGAAGATAGAAATCATGTTAAAATATATTTGTACTAATACTAATGCATGGAAAACAACCAAAGTTACACTAAAAACCAAGTTCCAAATAACATATTGATCACAATTGATACTTAATTACAGTGAATGGCTTTCCTAGCACATATGGAGGTAACACCTGTCTTGTCAGTTAACTGAAAATCATGAGAGCTATGAACTCTTCCTTCAAATACAGGCTGCTCAGGATTCCAAATCCCCATTTCTTGTTCTTAAACAACTTATTTATTTTCTCTTTTTTTGCAGTGGGACTTTCACCAATCTAGGTAGCCAAGAAATTCCTCTAAAAGTTCTATTATCTATTTCCTAAAGTTACTATGGATGTATGTTAATCATACTGTAACACAGATCAGTTGAAAGATTGTATTTGTGAGATAGATTCTGTGCTAATACTAGATACTGAACTGAAACTTGTCAGACCTTTCTGATTTATACAGAGAATTAAATGTTTCTTTTCTTCTAAGGACTTGATATCTCTCCATATTCTCTAAAACTTATATATCAGAATTTGTTGATTTCTTTCCTACAAGATCACTTATTTTCCTGGATCCACTAGTGATTAGACCCTTCAAGACCATTGGGACTTAAGCACTGAAATATGAATTTGATAACTCTAAAAGGATTAAATTATTTAAATGACACAACAAGATTACAGAAATTCAGCCAACAAGAACATTTATTTTCTAAATGCTCAAAATATTGTAAAAGCACAAACTAATAATGCAAAGAAAGTAACAATAAGCACTCATGTACCTAAAGGTTAGGTCAGCTGGAATAATTTGTCAAAGTATTACAAATCTAATTAATTTTTAGCTGAAAAAGTAATGTAAAGCTGAAGTAAGGTTTCAATTTTTTTTTTTTTTCCAAAACATCTTTTATGGCTTCTAACATTTTTTGTGTCTACTGAATTAAAATAAATTTTTAAATTAAAATTTCACCATGATTGTTAAAGAATTTAATCAAAACAAAGAATTATTAAACATACAGAAAATAGTATGTTTTCATTATTTACAAAGGGAAAAAAAGAGACAAAATGGTTAAATAACTTACATCATGTTGCACAACTGGGGGCCTGAGCAGAAGGATTTGTTTCACACTTCCTGTTTCAAAATCTCTATGTATTCTTTCTGGCTCCTTTTCCTGAAAGGAAAGTTAAGCACAGGTTAAAATGAGACCACTAGACACAGACACTAAAATCAGATATAAAATTTTCTATTTCCTAGAAACTGATGTAGCTTTAAGCATTAGAGAATGTAATGTTTAATGTTATGATGATAGATTTTTCTTTTTGTCATACTTAAAGATGCCTTTTCAAGTGTTCTGAGGTAATTATCAGAAGTAATAGCAATGGAAACAACCCAAATTGCCAGCATGTCCATGTATCTGTCATAGAAGTTTTCAATCACTGCAGTTCCAATTTCTTTTTCTATCATAATTACTGTTCATTACAGCAACTACTTTAAGACCTGCAAGAAATCTGCACTAATCTTAACAGTTTTACAGTAGTAATTCATGTTTAACTACTTGCTTGTCTATATATTTGTTGTTTATACTTTTCCTACAAGAGAATATTTTTTGGATTGCAGAGCTAGAAAGGCATGGCATACTTTGCCCCTTTTCAACAAAGGCATGAAGTTGATTTTGTGGTCAGTACATCACACAAGGAAGCATGGACATTTTTGACCTCACCTTTCTCCCAGGTAAGCCTTATAAAATCAGTTTTGTTTTAAAATCAGTCTTAGCAGAATCTCAAACGCTTCATCAAAGGTATAGCCATTTAGACCTTTGAAATTTCATCACCTTTCTAGATGCACATGGAGAAATATAATCTACACAGAGTCTTACACAGTCTGTAAAATGTGTGTAAAGATCAAGTGATTGTCTCTGTTTGATGAAATTAATAATTTCACATTAAAAACTCAATTTTAGCAACTGAATAAAACAAACTATCTACGACTTCGTGTAGATTTCATTTCTCTAATTGAGAAGGCTGCTAAATTTTGACAAATTTTAAATGGCATATTCCATTGCTGAAGAGTTTAATACTCTTCTAGAGTTGTTTATAAAACAAAATATAGTTTATACAAAGAACATATTTCAAAACAGTGCAACATATTTATTACATTTTCATATTAAGAGAAAGTTTAAACAGTATTAAACATACTGTATCTTTTTTCACTTTCAAAATCAAATAACACAATGAACTCCATGGCAGGAATTTTATACTTTTAGCAGTTTCAGTGCTGTTACCTTGAAAACAAAATAGGTTATATTGAGATTATTAATTATCCAGTAGTCAATGTCTGGAAAGTTCAAAACTGCAGTGTTCAATGATCTGAAATTATTAAAGACCTCCTAATGAAATATAAAATGAATGACAAAAAGAACCCCCAAAACAACAAACCCACAGACAGTTTTTTCCATTTTCCTGGCTGTGTATCAACTGATTTTTTGACATTCTTACTATCTGTAAAATAATGACAGAACAAGAAAGACTTGAGCTAATATATAGTCCAACAATGTATTTTTTTCCTATGTCAGTCTTCTGAATGTTATTAGAGAAGTCATCCCTTCCTAAGAAGAGGGGTAAATATATTTACAGCTGGTCAGTAGCCATCTCATCTGTAAGATGCTGACTGCGCCTAAAGGCAAGACACACAGTGATAAAGCACATGAGTTAGTAAGAAACAAAGGATTCTCAACTGAAGAAAAAAATTGAATTGTAGCGACAGGTAAGAATTGTAGTGATAGGTAAGAAACTCCTCTTACTTGAACAAGTTAATCACAAGAACTATCACAAAGAAATACAGTATTTTCAAGTTTGCTTTTCCTAGGCTGTTCTATTTCAATCTCCAGAATACTACAAATCTGTCTCTTACATTCCTTTTTGTTATCATACCTCAGTTATTGTTGCCTACTCCTTTCACTCTGACTAGCAAGCTACATTCTTCCAACTTCTGTCACTACTGCCACCCCCTCAAAGAAATGACTTTCTATCATCTACTGTCTTCCTTTTTTCTTGTTCCTTGAATGACTCCCAATGCAACACTTGTCATTCACTCCATTCTAAAACTCATCATCTCAGTTGCATGGAACTGTTTCTGAGACAGAAATGCTATAGTTGTAATGGAAAGTGGCTTAACTTCACCTTTTTGAATATGAAGCAGCAGATACCTCCTGCCTTGTATATTAGCTTTCATATATACAATACATATACTATACTCTTGCAGTACAGGTCCTTTTCATATTATTTCTTCTTTATTTAACAGTAAGAAGAAGGTCAGATTTCAGCAGACCTGAATTTTGCAAAGATCTGTAGCAAAGTCCAACTCAACACTTCCAGAGGAGATAGCTTGCCTTTCATGAGGATATTTTACTGGAATTAGCACTCACTATCTTGGAGAAGATACACTAATGGAAAAACCCAAAGAAGGAAAAAATGAGCAAGCTGCTCTTTAGATCTCTTTCTGTGAAAGGTACAAAAAAAGCATATTTGCCATCCCTGGATGGCACAAAAAAATTATTTAATAATTTATCATATCAGCTGCCTAGAACATACCTTGGGATTTCTATTCCCTGGGGAAAGAAAATTTTGATTCAATTATCTTCAAGACTGATCACATTAATTAAACCATGTCATTATGATGGCTAAGAGCCAATTTCTGTCCCATTGCACTTAGAAGTGTAATATGATGGATCAGCTGTGTAATTCACCCACAAGGTATTTATCTATTGTGATAATTATGAATGCAAATAATATTATCTGCAAAGACAGAGACGCATAGTTTTCCTCACTGCTGTCTCAAAGATTGGAGAAGATCACTCAATGACCAACAAATAATGAAAGATTGTATGGTTACATGTACAAAACTTTTTATAACTCTGCCCAGTGCAGAAAACTTCTGTTGCATAATTTAAATGGCAGATTAACAGAGATGAGGAAAAGGTGAAGCTATTTTTTTCACAAACAAATCTATAATTAAATGCAATTGAGGACTCAAACTAGCATGAATTATTTCTAATATTAACTACCACAATGCCTTAGCCCATTTGATGTCCGAGTAGCAACTGGCATTATCTACAGATCACTATTGATGTAATTAGCATAACAATAATTAGTTCTAATATTGCTAGAGGGGATTAGTTAAATGTACAATTGTTTCATGTTCCCCTTTTGGTTCTGTTGTTACTCCAAATTGACTTAAATAAAATGAAAAGAAAAAAATGAATTTAGGAAAAAAAGCAATGGTTATAGAAAGTAAACCTCATCTGTAATATAAAAAGTGCATCATATATACCAAAATCACTTTTGATTTTACCAACACCTCTTTAGCTTTCAGTGTTCACAAAATAACTCTTCCTGAGTAGATCCAGTTCATCATTGCAATCATACTCCAAAAATACTCCTCAGTATTAAGAGGAAGCTGCCTAGGACATAGTCCACTCATACATTGATACAACTCTTCAAAATCAAGACCAAATACTTCATGGGTTGAGATTTGTCATCGTTATGTTATCCAATTTGGTTTTGACTCCAGAATTGTAAACATTTCTTCAGATTCCAAGAACAAATTCTGACTCATCACATATGGGGGACAGTCTGAGGTACAGCAGCAAAACTCCTCTTACCAGCATACACTTTATTGATATACACCCAGACCTGGCAACCGATGCTCTTTTACCAGCTCGGAAACAGTCAGTCTTAATCCTGACCACAGTTTGCACTTTAACTCACCTTATGGGTAACCAAGTGTTCTATTAATAAAACATTACTCAAAGCCATTTAGACCTGACCATTAGAATATAAAATCACAATCTACTTTGTTCATGCAAATAAAGAGTAAAGGAAGTCAATGAAAATTCATTTGTATTGACATATATTTCTGTATCCAATTATTTATTTAATAATTCTGGGACTTCATGGCTGTGTTTGCCTGATAGGAATACTAATTCCAGTGATTGGGAGAGACTGTGCATGGAGGGCAGGAAATACACTTTGCTTGGTGTTTAGCACATATTACTTCTGCTTTTCGTGTTTCTCAGAAGCTAAGTTAATAGTCTTACAGGTATACGATTCCTTATTAATTTAGAAAATAACCACTTTTTATAGGCATGCCTGCATCAAGCTTTCCCTTGATTTAAAAATCATATACCTCACTTCAGGAAGAAATAATTCACTGACATCCATCATCTCTTAGAGCAGGTTATTCTCCCCATACACAGTTAAATTACATAGTACCAAGTCATTCTGATACCAGTTTATTAACTAAAAATATTTAAAAGACAGTATAAGCCATTATTTCTTTCCCAGTATTAATATAGCATTATTTTTAAAAAACCTTCATCAAGTTTGAAAATAAGCAGATCTTACGCCAGTTCCAAATTAATCTTCCCTTTCAATATTATTGTTCTTTCCTCTTTTGACAGTGACTACTATAAAAGTTAAAGATTTTCTCTCAGGGCCAAGAAAAGTAATTGCAAGTTGCATGTCATTCCCATTTCCATTTTTTAAAATGTATCTTTTAAAATATATCTAATGCAGTAAACAAAAAACATTGAGTAAGTGTGGCGGTGCATTCACCCCGGCCGCACTGTGATCTCAGAAATGTTCATTAGGCCTCAGCTTTGACAAACAGCACCAGGACTAAGCTCTTGAGCTTATTAGAAATACTCTCTGCTCCCAAGAACTTGTGCTGTGTAGCACAAACCACTTTGGAAACTTATTTTTCTTTTCTGAATAACAACTTCAGTGGAACAACATTTTTGTAACTGAAGTTACTACCTGAATTGTGGCCAAGATTGAAGATTATGACTTAAGCCAATTCTCTTATGACTCTAGAAACAGTGATCGCAGGCAGACCTGTTCTTTCAGAAGGAATTTCTTCTCAGAACAGATCGTTACACCGGAATTCTTTGGAATGAACTGTCCAGGGCGTTTGTGGAGTCATCATCCCTGAAGGTGTTAAAGAAACAACCTGACGTGGCACCAAGTACCATGCAACAAGGAGGTGACCAGTCAGAGGTTGAAGGTGATGATCTTAGAGGTCTTTTGCAGCCTCATAAATAATTCTGAGCTCTTTTGGCCTGCAGTGGTCTGCGATCAGCTAATTCCACTGAGTGGGGCACCTCTCAGCAAGTCCACTGTACTTGGAGGATCAGTGAACAACAACAATGGATCCTGGGCTGATAACTGCACTCCTCGAGGCTCAGCCTGTTGAGAAGATGCAAAAGCATCCAATGTGAGTATTTCCCTGACCTTGAGGGAAATTCTTCACAAGTGATTACCTTGTACATTCACCTTCAGGTCTGCATGTGTGCAAGTGTGAATAACCTGAAGCAAATGTACTACGAATGCTCTCTCTCAGATTGCTAAGTAATTTAGGTTTTAAGGAAGCTAGGCCTGAGGTGAATTACTGTTGTGCTTACAGTAAGTTATACAGAATTTTTTGATAGATTATTTAAATATCAATTAAATGTGCTATTAAGTTTAATGCTGTTAAAACATTTAGGCCTAAATAATTGGTCAAGTCTGGGCCAAGTGGTCTAGTCTGAATCTTGCGACCCTACAGAACTGTCTCTCTTACTCATTTTTATCCTTAATCCTTTCCTATCCTTGCCCTTTTTCCATCTCCAGCCTATACATAGATAATTTTTGGTTTCTTTTGGTTTTAGGTAGATTGATTTTAGTTTCTAGTCCAATTTTTCCTGTTTGTGTGTTAACCATTGAATAAGTGGAATGAATCTTGCTGATGAACTTTGTTGCAGTAACTTTAATATTAAACCTGGCTTGGCCACCGCCTTTGCTGGTGATTCTTTGAGAGACCTAAAATAATCATTTGCAACAGTAAACTGGTAATGGTGAGTATTTTCTCATAATTCTAACCTACAGATTTATAATGAGACAGCTTAACATAAAAGGTATGTATATACATACTATGTATGTATATACATGAGTTACATATGTTTACATAGATATAGATACATAAAAATAGATATATACACTAAAATTTATTCTGAAATATTGATAACATTTACACATATGAGCTACAACTGTTAAAAAAAATCCCAGCATAATGCAAATACGCATCCATCATCTTTATCATCACATCATCTGCTTCCAAAATTTATTTGCGTGCATGCAAAAAATCCCATATTCTTGAAAAAAACCCAGGGAGTTCATGTACTTTCCATTAGAGAAAAATAAACAAAAAGTAACCACGAAAAAACATACCATAAATATGTAAAACCATGTCTATTCATAATAATATTTAATTTAGCATTTCATATTTAAACATTCAAAGGAAATTTAGAAGCTAAGGTATATACAAAAAGTAATAAAACAGCAAAAGCATAGGTAATATTTACTGTATAAGGTAAAAATATTCTTTTAGAATGACCAAAATGGGATCAAAGTGAGAAAAAGACAATACACAAAAAGTGACAGGAGAGAGAGCATTAGATGATGATTCTTTTATAGGTTTAACTTCTTTTATGAAACATCTTACAGTCTAACTTAAAATTAAAGAAAAAGATGGTAACACCATATCCACTTCCAACGATGTAAAACAATTCAGTTGCAGGGGGTTGGAACTAGATGGTCTTTAAGGTCCCTTCCACCCCAAACTATTCTATGGTCCTATGAAATTGTAACAAACATATGAAACTTAAGATCAATGAAAAGGCTTCTGGGCAAGATCGCCAAACTAGCACAGTTTAGGCAACAACAAATATATGGCCTCTGTCTGCTACAACTGCTAGTTTAAGACCCTTACATTTCAGTGATTTCAGAGATTGTCCCTATTTTTATAGGGACAATCAAATAAATGGATAGCTCAGTATCTAGCTGTACATAGCACACTGAGAATTAGTCCCAAGTTACATCAACTAATGAGCTGCTACTAAATAATACACGCTAAAGTCAAACACTAAACTAAGAAAAAAACAACAAATTAGAAAATATGGTTTAACCTTCACCTCACACGTTCTCAGGCATCAGCGTCTTCTGTATTTAACTTCTATCATAAATGGATTTCTGAGTCATGGCAATGGAATAAACAGTAATTACTAGCAATAACTATAAATTACAACGCATAATTTTCTACTTCATTAAAACACACAATCTGCCTATAAAAGCAACAAAAGGACCACACCTGTCACAAATGAGATCCAGAATATTGATCATAATGTCAAGTCAAACTGGTTCCTAGTGATTTAGCTGCTGTCATTTTGTTGCAAGGCCTACTGTTTTGTGTCACGGCATTTGATTTTATTTTTTTTAAAAAAAGAGCATGAAATGGGTCAAATAATGAACAAGCTCCCAAATTAGGGGGAAAAAGCCCCATAATCCAAAAAGACAGAATTTCATACTATACCAAATTTAAAATTGTAAAAAAAACCACCACCAACAACAAAAAAACCTAAGCTGTATAATAACAGAAATAAAACTGTTCACATATATGAAAAAAATTTCCCAAGTTTACAACTTGACTGAAAGCAAATCTTCACACACAGTGTTACAGTTCTGTAGCCAAAATATTAGAAGAAAATAGAAATGCTTTTAAGCAGGTTACATGTTTCTCAACAAGCAACTACTACAGATCTGTTCTGCTCAGGAGCCATCACAGTATAAACAGGTATATTACTGGAGTATGAAAAACAAGGTCCCTTTAAGCTTCTAAGTCTATGTGACTGGGATATGGATATGGCACATGTGGTCGTTTTCCCATTAAAATAATTCATCATTATAATCCTTTCTTACAATTTTACGTTACTGACATTTTAAGGACTGAGTAAGGAAATATATCAATGTTCTCCAGCCAAACAAATAGATCTCACTTCCTTGAATTCTTTTTTGTCTCCCAAAACACTTTATTTATTTTTTATTGCTTATAAATGGAGTCTGAACTAAAACGCCTGTGCTTCATCTATTTTAGTATTTTACTGAGGTTTTTTTTTTCCACACAGCTTCACACCTAAGAGTCTAGAAAAAATTGTGATTTTTTTTTTTCCCCCCCAAAGAAAATTAATCATAACCTCTTGCTCCAATTTGCTCACATTCAGGGTTACTACTCATTGCTGACACGCTCTGGGAAAGTGGCATTCCTGTTCTGTGAGGCACGTCCTATCCAGAAAAACTGCTTTAATGAGAATTACTTCACTAATGGTTGTGTAATCTCTATCCTGAACTTCATTATTAATGATTTTATCTTACTGCTTTACATACTTGCTGTCTTGAAGGTGGTGAAATGTTTCCAAGCTTTCAATGTGCCAGCAATACAAAATGTATGTGTTTCATATTATATAATGAAAATACTTATCATACCTTGGTAGTTTTTGAGAACACTGTGATAAATCCAGGTCCATTAAACAGTTTGCTAGCAGATTTCTGTTTATCTTAACAAAATTATAATGGTGATATACCTGCATTTTTAAGCTGTCAGTAATGACAATACTTCATAAAATCATAAGCATGGCATTTTAGGACCCTAGGCTTAACTTCTTTGATGTTAATAAATAAAATAATTTGTAATATTTAACCAAGTTATGTATTGCACATAACTTTTTTGTTGTAATTTTTTTTTCTGGCTGCTGTAGATCAGAAGATTGTTAAAGAGCTAGTGATAGGATTTGCTAGACTCTATAATTGCAGGGCAGAATTATTTCTCCTAAACTCACACATTGTCTTCTTTCTTTTGTAGAGGTATCCTGTACATTTAGATTAGAACTTCTGCTTACATTGCCAAGAACTGATGTAAAATTCAAAATCACAGAATCATCAGGGTTGGAAGAGACCTTCAAGACCATCCAGTCCAACTGTCAATGGAGCACTACCATTTTCATCCCAAGTGCCACATCCAGGCACCTGTAATACAAAACCTTTGTGGGAAAACAAACTAGTTTTACAGACTAAACAATGATTAATATATGTAAGAATTTTTGGTCTTCTAGTATTTCTGAGATACGAAATACACATGAAAAGAAATGGAATGTCAACTTAGTAAAGCAGAAAAAAAAGTCCTCTCTTCAGTGAGGAAATAGACAATTTAGAAAGAGGAGGGATAGCAGAAAGAAATGTGAAGGACAATAAGCAGGTCTTGCATAAGAAAAAACAAAAGCTGGTAGAAATTAAGCTAGTATGCTTTCTGAGTAAGCTCACAGGAACAGTGGTCAGTAAAAATTATAGTATCAGTTGAGTAAGAAGCAGGAAGACAGGATCATAACAGAAAGCACAGGCTGGAGAAATATTAATAAGATTCAGCTAGGGTTTGAAAGGAAACTTACGTAAGAGTAACAGTGGGTCTTCTACTATTTTTTGTTTTTATTAGTTTTGCTCGTTCACACCACAGGGTTTGAATTAATACTCTATTTATTTCTGAAACACTATTCCAGAGAACTACAATTACAGCATTAAAAATGTAGAGAGACTATATGTGGAATACACACTACACCTGATTGTTTAAAACACAAGGATAAATAAGGCTTGCAAAAGGAATAATATGGCATAGTATCTAGAGTTGTCTTAAGAACTTCTTGACCCATACAAGGACAATGCATAGAAAACAAGAAATTAAATACTTTACATTTTTGCTCTCTCTCTCTTTCTCTCTCTCCCTTTTTCCCTTTTAGTGCTTTATGCTTCAACTCTGAAAACAAGCTTAGAAACTGAGACAAGTCTTTCAACTACATGGAAATAGTCCAGAGTCTAAACGGTGACAAGACACCAGCCAGACAGGGTCAGCATCACATTGAAGATGAAGAGAACAACAATAACTTTCTCATCAGGGTAATTGGGAAGCAGTGTCTTATGACAGGATTAACTTTTGAAAAAGCAAAATATGGATCACCATTACAAGTTAGCATAAATTTCTAAATGCAATGCTTAGAGGTTATGGCCACTACACCTTAGCCCAGACTGTTAAAAAGTAAGTGGACAAGTGAACACTCAACAGATTAGCAGAATCTTGTAAGAATTTTTCCTAAGCATTATCATTCATCTTAGGTCTCTATAATATGCATTTTACTGATTACGACTGGATTTGGATTAAAACCAAAATTTAAAACCTCAAAATTAAAACCAAAATTAAAACCTCAAGTTCAAACTGTTTTCTCCTTGAAGTAACAGAAATATCTCCAAATATCTCTTGCTAAACCAAACTGTAATTACAATTAACTACTTATACAGATTTGACACCTCCATTATTTAGTAATTACATCATTTATTCTTCCATTATTTGTCCTGAATTTCCTGAATTGTCCTGAATATCACCTCGCAAACATGTGGTTTTTTCTGCTTGTTAAATTCCACATTACAATTGATGGCATCAAAAGCCATGGCTGAACCACACCTGCATACTTTGAACAGTCTAAGGTATCCTACCTGAAAACAAATTATCAACAATAAAGTCTTCTTCACTGATGAGGATATGTTTATCATAGAGAAAACAAATGCTATAAAGATGAATGGGAAAAAAGGAACAATTTTGAAAAGTTTCTGTTGTGTAATTCAGACAGAGTATAATAAATTACAAGGTTCAACAAAACAAGAAGTTACTATTACTGAAAAACTATACTCCAAGGAGATGCTGTTCTACATGCTGACATGTTATACACAGGATGGAAGTATCTCCTTTAATCTTACAAAAAGGCTGGAAGTAGCAGCTCACAAAAACAGAAGTGAAGGGGACAACAGAAACAAATTATCTAAGTGTCAAATGCTCTCATGAGGAAAGCAATGTTGCCTCCTCTATTTCAAGAGAAGTAAGCTAGAGATATTTAATGAAAATGCTGTAGTCATTCTCTTCCTTTTGCACAAACAAATCCAAATAATATGTAGCATTGGACAACAGAAAAGTAGATAATAGAATATTTAGTTAGAAGTGACCCAGAAAATGTTTAAAGAAGGTGTATTTCTGTAGTTACTTAAATTTCAACAATGTCATGTTGAAATAAAAACATCATTACAACCATGAGTCACATATAAAATTCAGGGGAAAAAAAGTAACTATTTTACTTTCTACTGTAATAAGTAACTTTACGGGAAAGAAACTACACTGCAGCAGTAAGAAAGCTATCACCATTTTTTTGTTTATTTATCATGTGAAACACTGAACAATGTGTTTGCAAAAGAGCTTTCAAAATCACTGTATGTTTAAAAAATGTTATTTAAAAGCATATATGGATGTGCTTGCACATCCATACACAATCTATACCTAATTTTTTCATTTTCATTTATTTGTATTTTAGTTATATTTGACATCTATATCTAGTTCATCTTTTACCATGGAATTAAACTGTTAAAAACACTCATTAAAAAGGATTGTTGAACACAGGTTCCCTAGGCAGCTAATTACAAGCAGCAGCTGTCTAACTCCATAAACAGAATTATGTGCATCTTAGGTTCCATGTCTCATGTTATTCAGTATACTATTAAATTTTATTTACATAACCTATATACAGATGTGGGATTAATTTGATGCTGTAAAATCTGTCAGATACACTTATTTCTTGTCTCAAAATTAGAAGCAGTATTTTCTGGCCCATTTAATTAACATCAGGGATTAATCCATTAAAAAAATTTCAAACCAAACCACAGAATTGAATTGATTTAAAATAAATTTAGTTGTGCTTGCCTTTTATATCTTTTCTTATTCCAAATACAATAATAAAGAATTATATGCTCATAGAAAACAAAAACGTACACCTAAATCTTGGCAAGACACCTTTCTCAAAGTGGAGGACCAGGGCTATTCTGTTCCAGTAAGATTCTTCTTATTTGTGCAACATGTATTGGTCATGTATCTGCAGCAGGTATCAGCTTTAACGAAATAAATTTATGCTGCTATCCAATGGTAAACTGACCACAAGATAGATTAAATTGACTTCACTTACATATCTTATTAATTAACATGCAAGAGAATTCTTGCCACAGAAAATGTGAAAAATTTTTTAAATGGAAAGAATAATTTATTAAATTGTTATGAACAGCAGGAATTCTACTCAAAGCTATAGTAAATTTTCAAATGTTTGACTGAACAGAATTACAAAGAAACAAGAAATTCTACTAGTAACCTGTTAGTGTTTGTATAAGAAAACATCTAATACCAGTAGGTACCCACTCTTGTAACTGCAGCTGAAAAAGCTGTCTTGAATAGTGCAGCCTGATCATCTGTATCTGTTATTGCCAAAGAGAAGTAACAGTATGGTGAGAGTTATAAAAAATACAAAGGGCAGAATGAGCTTTGATGTCAGTAGCTACCATTGAAAAGAACAGTCACCTCTTTACTGACAATGAAGACAGATCTACCTGAGTATATGCCCAGATTAAGGATACTTCAAATTCAGTAAGGTTTCCAGAAGAGGCAGGAAGAAAAGAGTGCATTCCAACCATTGTTAATGATTCATTCTGACAAATGCTGCTCCTCTGCTGCTAAAAAAGAACTTGTAATTGATACAATTTCCTTGGGAGCACTCATTCTGCATAAAAGGATAAACACACTGACAACTAGCTGATCCTAACATAAAAGAACAGCTTCTGAAACCCAAGGGCAAAACAAAATGTGCTAGACTTAAAATATAAACTGTGTACAATGAGTTAGAACTTAGAGCATATGTTTGGAATAAGGCACAACCTACATATGAACATGGGCATAATTATGCAAATTTGAAGGTAGATGATCAATGGTTTTCCAAGGTATTTAGCAAAGAGATCATAAGGGTTTTTTCCAGTCATAAGGTTTTTTAAAGCTGGTGTATTCACCAACTGCTTTTGTGTGTGCTTGACAGCCCAACCATGATTTTCTTCAGTTTTAATTTCAAATCTCATTCATACAACATTTCTCTGGGATGAAGCAGGACATCTATCATCCCTCAGGGGAAAGAATTTCAAAACTGTAATCTGCAAAGACACTGCTCTGTCCAGACGGCAGGTGCCAAACATCCATATTTGAATTAAAGAGCTTACAAAGTACACCCATGAAAGGTATTGAAAGGGCTTTGGGCCTCCCACTCTCCACATGACTCAAATGGACAAAAGGGATAAATTTTTGCCATTGAACCTGAAGAACAATTCTAATAGTTTCTACCATCACTCTGGAGAAGGAAAAGAGAATGGTTAGTGTTGCTACTTTAGAAATCTGACATAACATATAATTCAGAATGTAAAAACAAAATGCATGTTTAAGCCTTGGCAGAACAGAAAGGTTGGGGCAGTAGATGAAAAAGAGAAGAAAAACACATCATCAGATGTGAAGACCTGAGGAATATGAAGTAGGAAATAAACAAATATATGGGTAAGAATAATTCTGATTGCAGGAGACTATAAGAATGAACAAAAAGAACTGGAAATGGGAATAAGTTAGACAGCTGGGGAAAATCAGAGGCAGAGTTGCACACTGTTTTAGAGGCTTACTACTGGTTTAATCTCAGAATTTCTACACTGTTTCATGATTTGAAATGATCCATCAGTAAGAGTAAGGCAGTCAATGCTTCCCCACACAAATTGCTAAATTTTTGTCATTTGTTTAAAATGCTTATCTGTGCCACAACTCAAAACATGAAAAATTGGATGGCTTTTTTTTCATCTTTCACTACAGCCTGTGTTCAGTCATTCTATATTAAATCAAACTTTTAAACAGAATTCTACTTATTTTAAGGCAGACTGTTTATTCCTGTTTAAATCTTCTAGTCAGAGCACATGTAATCAAATAAGAAACTGCTTATGAATAATTCAAAGTTTTTTTAAAATTGCATTTCCATAGCCATTAAGCAGAGGCACAATACTATCCCTGTCATTATCAGCAACTCCTACACTCAAGAAGAAAAGAAAATATCTATTGGATCAAGAAGAAAAGAAAACATCTATTGGAATCAGCCTGAGAGCAAAATTAATACTGGCATAAGAGGAGAGAAATGAGCAACTTGAAAGATAAATCATTACTGTAGAAAAGAGGTTATATTCTGTGTGCTAGCATTACTGCGCCATGATGTAGCACTAATTTTTTATTAAAAGAAGGAACTGGGCATATTAGCCCATAGTCTTTCCTTTGTCTAGCTACATCAAAATCACTTTGATTGTAACTATTTACATCATCAGTTCTACCCTAATTAGCTAAGTACTGTTGATTAAAGAACAATGTTGAAAACCTGATGTTTTACCAGGAATTCTTCCAATGTAGAGCATGCTTGACCAATGTTCCCTTTCAACATAACCAGAGCTATCCAAGGCTTTTAAGTGCTGGCATTTGTTCCTAGAATTCTAGCCAAATTCCAGATCACTTGGTTACATTATGCTTACTTGAATTCCTTCTCTACTTCAAAAACAGACACACTATTCTTCTTTTTATACTCTAAAAACATAACTGAACAGAATTGTTAGTACACAATTGCCATACTATTTCTGAAAGAAAAAGCAGTTGCATTTCAGTAACCTCCAAGAGGATTCTAGTTACATTTCACACATTCTTTAATAATGCTAGACAAAAAAACCAGTAAAAGAATGTAGGACAAATGTGCACAGTTAATGAGCATTTATTGAATAACAAAGATAAAATACTAGCTGATGAGGCCTTGAGAGTATTCTAAGAACTACTTTAAAAATATTTCAGACCTTTGTTTATAAAGCAATCCATCCATAAAATGATATACTTACAATTTAGCAGCCTAGAAAAATCTGATTTATCAACTGGATTTTTATCTTGCACAAACACTATGCCAGAAAATGAATTAAACTGTGCATGACAAAAACGAACCATCTGAACTTTACTTACTACTTTACTGCCTTCTTTTTTCTATAAAAAAGCCAGCTGGAGAGAGCTTTCATTCATCTACACCAAGCACACAACTATTTTATACATAAAAGAATGACAAGAAAAATGTTCACAAAATTTTAGTTCTGACTGTATTGTGACACAGATGTGAGTGGATATGTGTAATTACTGGGGTTGACTAAAACCATCTTCTGACAGTATGTTTTACATACAATTTCCTAAGGCAGAGAAATAGTGACTCAGAATTTCAAGACTCTGCTTAAGCCATAGAACTAATGGAATTTGTGCTGCCTTGATCCTCTTTGTTCTATCTCTAATGGAACCCTCTTGGCTAGCTACCTGTACCAGTCACATTGCTCAATGAATCTTTGTTCAATTCCAGTTTCTAATCATCAACTTTTTTATCCCTTGCCTACTGCTTTCCCCCACTACTACTCCTATTATCCATCCTATAAAGAAGCACAGAATCCTAAACCCAAAATGCCCAATTTTCTGATAGAGAAAAGTAACCATAAAGCAAAGAAAGTGGTAATAAACCCAAAACCAAACTACTAAGAAGGAGATGCTTAGAAATGAGTAAGGAAATTCAGTGAAACCACAGAAATGTCTCTAAAATAAAAATGTCCTTAATTCCTCGTTTCTTTGTTTTGTGCACTTTTTAAAAGCTGTATCAACATGCCAGTATCTACTTCTCTTGTAATTTACTGTGTCCTTAAGATATGTATGTACTTACTATTCAGAGAGGTTCTAATAAGCTTCTTACTTCCTTTTGTTTTGCTTATGCGAATTTTTAATCTGTCAGGGAGCTTGGTTCTTTCTTTTTTTCCACCATTTACACTCAGCTTTTGCTGTTCTGATGCTTTATTTCACTCTTTTGATGCTTGAAATGGTTAAGAAGCATTGTCTACGTTAAAGCTGCAAAATGTCTACAAAAACTTTCAATCAAAGTCATTAGTGGCTTTTTAAAAAAACAACCAAACTAACTAACAAACAAAAAACAACTCAAACCCCCTTAGTAAGTCTCTGAATGGTCTCATAAATTAAGCCAAATGGCATCGATATTTGAAATGCTATTCCACTCATATTCCTCTCTCCACCCTAGTGGATTGTAATTCCTACCAAGCACGTCACACTGGAGATACAAATTATCACTTTAAGCTGAAAAATCCTTCAGTCCTTGATTTAAACATGCAATTGCTATAACTAAACTAAATGGAACCACATTGTCTCAGATGCAGCCAGAAAGATTTTGCTTAAGAAGATTAAATTATCTTCTTCCTTACTTAGTTATCAGTACAAAAAGGAATCACAACAGTCAGCCAAAGAACTCCACTTGCTCCTCTCACTGGAAGCACTTTGCCCTGTCTCTTAAAAGCGCCAGAACTTCTCTGCACTTCTCTTGCCTTAATCTTGCCCAGTAATTTACTGTGACTTACTCAAGGTGAACCTACGCACTAATAATCCATTATGCAGTACAGAAAACAATGCACCCAATCACAATATTTTCCTGCACACTTGTAACTTTCCAAGCCTCATTATATATTATCAGTATTGAACACACTTTGTAAATATAAAGAGATTATTTAACCAGCGAATGCAGATCTTGCATATGCAGATCCATTAGTATTGCTAAGTGTTAGTTTTGCAACTGCTTGAAGTGGAGGACTTTGTTTTGCAGGACTGGCACAGCAGACTCACACCCCAGTGTTCTTTGTGCAGATAATAAAAAGATTAGAATACTGAAGCATCAATTCAACCTGAAAGTCAGATGGATAATGCTCTTGTTTAAAAATAACAGAACAGCTAGAGAGCTAGGGAAAAAAAAAAAAAAAGAGCAGATAATCAAACTCAAAATACATAAAACAATGCAATTCTTTGCATAATGAAGGGTAATCTAATTTTTTCACACAAAGCCAGGTTAAGTTACGGAATCCCTTACCACAAACCACTGTCAATATCAAACATATACAGAGAATCAGAATTGTCTGCATGTGCTCATGGAAGGAAAGTTTAATTGTATTAACCTATGTTAATGCATAAAGTCCTTCAGCACATTCAATGGTGGCAGGAAGAAAATTCTGTATGGCAATGGAGTATATGCTAACAGATCTTAGTATATGATTTCTTCCCATTTCTTCCCCAAAAATCTTTTTTTGATCATTGTTAGAGACAGGAGACCAGACTAAACCTATATGGGTTGTGACTCAATATAACTGGTCTCTTGTGGCAACAGAGAAAACCAAGTCAGAAGTCAGGACAAGCTTCCATGGTGCTGTTCTAAGAGCCAGTAGAGGCCATGGAGCTGAGAAATGCACCAAGCAACCACCTGTGGAAACATGGTAAGCATAAACCTCAAGTTCATGATTTTTTTGTTTGGAGCTTATTTCATTCCTGTCCTCAGTATAGACATGAGGACCCAGGAGAGAGTATATGTAAAGGACAAATAAATTCAAAACTAAGTTTTAAAGAGGACATGAACATTCAATCATTGTCAGAGGGGATAAATACCCTGAGATTAGCTCAGGTGGTTAGAGCATAGTGCTAATAATGCCAAGGTTGCAGACTGAAACCCAGTACAGCCTATTTGCTTAACAGTTGGACTTGATGACCCTTGTGGATCCAACTTCCAACACAGACAATTCTGTAACTCAAATAACAAAGTAAAATTAATAATAAACTGGGAGGGAAGAATGAAAAGAAGCCCTAGGAGAAGTGAAGGCTATGGCTTTTTAGCCTCTTTGTAACTTCCCAGGAAAGAGAAAAAACAAGTAAATAACATAAACCATAACATTACAAGTTAAAAAATATATACATATATATAAATATATAATTTTTTTAAAAAGTGTGTTTATAAACAATCCTGTTGATACTGGAAAAAGTGAATTTTGGTGCACAAAAGGAAACTCCTTAACACAGACACTCTTTAATTACTCCATTTTAGTTTACTGCCATTATTGTTGGCACAACTTCCCTCTAAATGCAATTTAATTCAAGAATTCAGGTACTGTTTCATTTTCCTTTTCTTAATCTTAGTTGTATTAAATTGCAGAATTAATTCTCCCAACAATTTATTATCTTGAAGGTTTAGAAATATTTTGATTATCCTTTCATGATAAAGCTTACTAATATTCATCTTTAAAATTGGAGTTTGCCATTTTATTCTTTATGCATACCACTACTCTGCCCATGTTATTCAAAACTTATGTTCAAAAAAATCTGTAGGCTTGGTCATATAATTTTTTGCTCCTCATGTCTGCAGTTTCTTTCAGATGGGCAAAAGGAATGAAATGTAACAGATGATCCCTAACACTTCAATTTCTGCTCAACAGGTTCCTGTCTGATGTCTTCTATTCCTTTGACTATAATAAATTCAGCCTGTAAACAATCCTCTCCTCTTTCAAAGCAAGTCCACAATAAGATGCATGAAGTTTAAAATAAAGACAGAGCCTTAGGTGAATAATTCACATGCATTCCACAGCCCCGTATTACTGACTAAAATCTACATCATTCAAAGTAGAGTCCTGTGAAAAAACAGTTTGGAATGCCCAATGGCATTCCTAGCAGAGATGTAAAAAACTGAGAGCACAGAAGTATACAATGTTATTATTTAAAAACAATGGTTCCAGCAAGGGTAGAATGAGAGAAACACTTACTTTATTTGTTTTCTGCAATTATTTTCCTTTAAATGGTCTTTGGGCTCAGCTTTCACAGTGCAGAACACAGACATCTTTCCAGGTTCTTAAATTCAGGGAAAGAATGAAGTAAAATTTTATTAACACATTATGCCATCACTTCTCAGAATAAAGAAAGCTATGTTCATTTGTTAAAACAAATACAGATGAAACAGCCACTGCTGAATTTAAACATGAAATTCCACATCTTTCTCATAGTTCTAGCTTATCTGAGTAAGATTTTATCATGTCATCTCAACAGACTGAAAAACTCATGTTAATTTTCAATAAAATCAGGTGTTTAGAAATGCACTGAATATGATCATGAAGAAATAAACTCCATTAAAAAAATAAATCTAAAGACACAGGAAGTACCAGCCTTTCAAAGTCAGAGGTGATATGGAAAGAAGTTCTATACTTAATATAAATCAATTCTGGTTTGCATGCTTTAAATTAACATAAGCTCTGGATAATGACTACTTGCAGCAACACTTAACTGTACATCAACATAAATACATATACATTGATTTCTGGAGCCATGGGAAGAATTCCATGGTGAAGATAAAATATGTTTGTTCTTTCCTCCCTGAAATACCAGAAAAACACTCTGATGATAAATTCACACTACAAATACAATCATAAAAATATTAGAAAATTTGAACGTTTTTCTTCCCCTAAAGTGTGTGTATTTTTAGAAGTTCAGATGTATGCAAAACTTTGAATCCTTAAAAGAATATAAATATCAATTTAAACATCTGTCCTAAAATTACTTCCTCTCTCTTGAAATTTTCTGTTACTTCACTCATTCATACGCCACTGACTTTACACTGACCTTTTCAAGATTTATAAATACCTGGTCAGTTATACATTTATATTCTTATTCTCAAGGATTTTATTTGATTTAAAGCACACCCTCTGTCAAAGCACATCGATTTAATCTGAGGAATTCTGTTTGTTCTCAAGGAGCAGAATCTGTAACATTCCAAGTTAATTATCACTTTTGAAAATTATCATTAGCTTGGTGTCTGTCATTAGCCACTAGATCACGTTGTTCCTGCCCTTAAAATAATTCTTCACAATTCCGTATTGTGCTGAGAGGCACTTGAAAAATTGAGTAGCTAAAATAACTTTTCCAAGAAAAAAAATTGGCCATTTTAAATACCCACTATGTGCAGCGCATTTTCCAGATGCAGCTCTCTTCCCTGTTACTTCGGCGTTTTATTACACACGCTTCAACTAGGAGCACTGGAACCAGTGCATGGCTGTTTCGGTGTGATTCTAAAACAAAGATGACTTAATGCAAACAAGAGCTGAGCGAAGCCAGTCTCGGCGGGGCTGGCCCAGAGCGGGCTGGGCTCCCGCCCGAGCAGCTGTCTGGCACAGGGACGCTGCCGAGCCTGCACCGCCCTGCATGTGCGGCGCGTCCCGGGCTCCTCTCGGCACTCCCTTCCCCTTTCCACACGGCGCCAGCACAGTAATAACGTGTGCTCTTACGAGAACGGATTTGGGAAAATCACCCTGGATTAATTCCCTTTCTCCCGGCAGGCTGCGCTTTGCAGAATCACAAGAATCAATCAGTTGAAAAAGCTCTTTGAGGTTGAGCTAGTCCAACCTGTGAGCCAGCACCACCGTGGTGAACCAGATCACGGCACTGAGTGCCACATCCAGTCTTGGACACCTCCAGGGACATGACTCCACCACCTCCCTGGGCAGCCCATTCCAGTGCCTAATCAACCCTCCTGCGAAGACATTCCTCCTGATTCCTAGCCTTTCGTTCGCTGCCCTGCACCACCCTCACCAGCTCACGACCAAACACGGCGGGCGCCAGGCTCGAGGCGGAACAGGGAAGTGTCTGCTTAAACAAATACACGTGGAACCCACAGCCGGGACAGGCAGCGCTCCCGGGACAGGCAGCTCCGCGCCGGCAGCCCCGCAGGACTCCGAGGCAGTGGGAAGAGCCCGCAGCAGCCCGCCACGTCCCACGCCGCGCAGAGATCGACCGGGCCCAACTCCGCCTCGCCGACCCCGCCTCAGCCCCCGCCCGCCCAGCGCCTCCCCCGGGGCCGCCCCGCCCCGCCGCGCGCTCACCTTGCTCCGCGCCCGGGGACACCCGCGCGCCCGCCCGCCCGCCGCGCCTGCGCGCCCGCGCCGCCGCGCGCCCCGCCTCCGCCGCGCAGGCACCGCCCGTGGTCGCCGCGGCAACGGGACGCTGAGCCGGGCGGCGGCGGCGGCCGCGGGCGCCTCACGCCATGTCCCAGATCCTGTGTGAGTGGCTCAACCGGGACGTGAAGCTCTCCCGGCGCATCGGTGAGTGGGGCCCCGCTGCGCGGGGACGGGCAGAGCCTGGCCGCGGGGGCAGTGGGGGTCAGCGGGGTCAGGGCCGGGCCGTCGTGCCAGGGGTCCCCCCGCGGCCCCCGCCCCTGACGGTCTCGCCCCCTTCCCGCCACCGCATGCCTCCCAGGTACAATTTTAGTTTTCGTGTGAAAGGCAGGGACTACAGGATCGTAGATCCTGAGAACTGGAGAAGACTTTCAGGACCACCCAGTCCAGCCACGCACCCAGCAATGCCCCTGTAACTCCTGAACCACTAAACCACATCACCCAGCGCCAGATTCACACACCTCTTGAACACCTCCAGGGATGGTGACTCCTTCACCTTCCTGGACAATATATTCCAATGCCTGAAAATTTTCAAGCTGAAGTTAATTCTCCTCAAGGGACAGGTGATCTCAAGAGAAGGAAGGTGTTCGAACTTAAAGTGCTAATAAGGACTCTAGAGAATAAAAATTAGTTTAATATGTTTGGAAAGTAGTGCTTTGTTTTGAATGGCAGCTGTTGTGCTTTCATTGGAAAAGTATTTGTTCTGCAAGGAAGAAACAAAATCCTCAGAAAAATTCGAGAGATGGGCAATCACCAGCTGCATGAAGTTTAATAAGGTGCCACATTCTGCACCAGGCATGGGGGCAACCCTTGTTGTGTGTATAGACTTGTTGGGGAAGGAGATGCTGCAGAGCAGTGCCATGGAAAGGGACCTGGGGCTCCTGGTCAGTGGTGAATTGAACACGAGCCAGCAGTGCCCTGGCAGCCAGGAGGGCCAACCCTGTCCTGGGGGCATCAGGCACAACATCAACAGCGGGGCGAGGGAGGGGATTGTCCTGCTCTGCTCTGCACTGGGGCAGCCTCACCTTGAGTGCTGGGAGCAGTTTTGGGTGCTGCAGTGTAAGAAAGACATTAAACTATTAGAATGCCCAAAGGAGGGCAACGGGGATGGTGAAGGGTCTGGATAGAAAGCCATACAAGGAGGGGCCAAGGTCACTTGCTTTGTTCAGCCTGGACAAGAGGAGACTGAGGGGAGACCTCAGTGCAGTTACAACTCCCTCATGAGGGGAAGGGGAGGGGCAGACACTGATCTCTGCTCAGTGGTGACAGTGACAGGATCCAGGCGAATGGCCTGAAGTTGTGTCAGGGGAGGTTTAGGTTGAGTGTTAGAAAAAGGTTCTTTCCCAGAGGGTGGTGGGGCACTGCAACAGATTCCCCAGGGCAGTGGCCACAGGACCACCCTGATGAGCTATAGAAGTGTGTGGAAAATGCTCTTAGGCACGTGGTGTTTGATGCTTGGGGTTTGCTGTGAAGGGCCAGGAGATAGACCCAATTCTAATGGGTCCCTTCCAAATAAACGTATTCTGTGGTTCTGTGGTTGTATGAAGACGAGCACATTAGAGCTAGCTTTTTCTTTTTCTACTGCATTTTGTATGGAAAATCTAGTAATTGTAGCTTATATTTTTACAATCTCAGTGGCAATTATGACAATGTTTGCATTTTAACACTGAAAATTGGAAATTACTATGTAAAGCTGATGATGCAAATCAACTACACAGAAAGTATATTTATTTGTGATTCGAAAACTATTACTGTTAGACCAATCTCCTAAGATTTCTTAGAATTATTTGGTAAGCTCTGGATTTAGTTTTGTTATAAACATGATAACAAGTTTTATTAAAATTAACATTTGGATTCTTTTAATTATTTTATCTAAAAAAACTCCAAAAAATCATGAAACCCACAAACTTAGTTCCAGGATCATTTCCAGAAGCATTTTCTACTGGCTACCTCCTAGGAGAACTTCTACACAAATATGGTCTTCAGGATGACTTTAAACAATTTTCACAGAACAGGTTAGTATATATCTATAACATTTGGTCTCCTGTATAAAGTAACAAGTCTCTTACATAAAGTAGAAAAAATATGTATTTCCTCAGCTGGGATTTGCTAATGCACTGTAGAGTTTATTGAAATTTAAAATATTTTTCAGTAATTCAACAGCTAAGTATGTTTGAGTCATGAATTGCTTTTGTATTTCCAGAGAGATTGATCATACTTCTTCAAGAAAATTATGCGTTTTAATTGTAACTACAAAAGTACCAGGTTAGACCAGAGGTTCAAAAAGCCTTTCAAGTATGCCTTTAAGATTGGGAAAAGTGGAACTCTGCCCATGATCTGTGTAGAGTAAGAAATACAGTGTTTTGTTGTGGTGGTGACTGTAACATCTTCACTAAAATGAAAATGTTGGAGAAACATTATGAGTCTTTGAGTGGAGTTCTGGCAGAAGGTCATGTAAGAATTTATAAGTTTACAAGTAATCTGCTGTAATATCTATAATCAAGAAGAACTGTAAAATGGGAAGTTGAAAAATCTTGTGCAGATTTGTGAGGTTTTATACATTGATGATGCAATTCATAAGGTTGACTTATGCTGTGTTTTGCCAGACCATAGTGCACATGAACATCAAGAGTTCCAGGCTGTACAAAAATCCTCCTGTTTCTTCTGAACCTCTGCTTTTATGTTCTTTCAACTTCTAGTGTAATCACACCCTTTCTTATCCCAAGTCCCACCAAATTGTAGGAGAACAGGTTGAGCACAGCTAATAGAGGCAGCCAACAAAAAGCAGTTTCATACAGCAGTTCTTGAACTCTGTTTCTAGGACTTCTAGATTTCTTAGGAATTTCTGGATCATTGGAAAACCCCAGGTAATTCTTAGAGTGCCTGCTGTTGCTGGGAAAAATAGCTTCAGGAGGCTTTTATTTCTTCTAGTAAGCTCTAGTGAGCTCTAGCATCTTCTCACAAGTTTTCTCAATTCTTCCTAGTAAAAAGGTGCCTTGAGCTCTTGTCCCCAGGTGATTAGAGAGGTGCATTTAGTGAAGATGCACTTCAGCAGGTGCAAGAAGTGATTGGAAACTCTGTGGAGACGGTTTATGTGTCCTCCGAAAAGATGGGGATGCCTGAAAAGACATGATACTCAGTACCCACTGGAACAGCTGCTCAGAGTGTCAGAGGCCTCAACTTGAATTTCTCTCCAATGAAAGGAGTCAATTCTCCCTGTCTCAGACTGATGGGAGTGCCTTCATCAGGGGGAGGTGGTAACTTTCCCTGCAGAGGTGTGTGTTCATGAAGAAGCTGTCTTGTCAATTCAAGCTACTGCAGAATGAGTACAGTACACTGGGTCTTCTCTGAGGCACTGCAGATACAGGAACCTGGACCTGCAACTGTGCTGAGGGAGAGGCAGGCAGAATTGTGTTAGGAAAAGGAGGTGACTGGCAGCTGGTGACTTCTGTGAGGAAAGGGAAGGTGTCTGCTCTTCCTGCTGAATCACAGCTGCAGAACAGGTTCATTGCAGTGGTAGCAGGTGAGTGCTGGTGGCACTGTGTGACAGAATGTCTGAGCAGGTGAAGTGTAAACCTCCCCAGCACACCAGGAGGAGCAGGTGGGGATAGCAGTGGGGGACTTTCTCCTGCAGGAGGTGGAAGTGCCATCAGCTGACATCACATGCCAGCCAGGGAGGTTTGCTGTATGCCGGAGGTTCAGTCCAGAGCTGCAGAGACTTGTCCAGCCCTTGCATCAATACCCCTGCTATTCCTCTCTGTGAACACCAAAGATAGTGCCAGAGACCTGGAGGCAAAAGCATGAGGGCCCAAGTATTTATTTTCCTCACTTCTGCTGGTGGATGGGCTTGATGAGGAATGGATAGGTTCTACAGGTTAACAAGAGGTTGTGCAGCTGCTGCCCACCACAGGGATTTGCTTTTCCTAGTCATAGGATCGTCTTTTGAGAGGGAAGACTGCTAGGAAGAGACAGGATCCTCCTGACCAAGTTGGACAAGAAACACATTGCCAACAGCCTGGCAAGCTTGGTGAGGTTAGTTTTAAACTACGAATGAGTATTGATGGAGAGGTTTAATTTCAAACAAGAGAGGAAATTCTGGCCTAGACTGGCACGCAAGAGGAAGGTGATGTGACTAAGAGCAGCAAAACAGTGCAGAAGGCTGCTCACCCTAATGTATGCATGGAGTTAAGGATGTGCCAAGAAGAGAGGATTATGGGAGAAGCATTCACACCTTGACTGTTTCTCTGTAGTGCCTATATAGTAATGCATGCAGCATGGGGATCAAACAGAAGAAATTAGAGACCCGTGAGCAGTTGCTTCGTAATCATTGCAATCACAGAAGAGCAGTAGGATAGCTCCCAGGACTGGTGTGCTGCCATGGCTTGATATAGGCTCCTAAGGATGGACAGGCTGGGAGGATGGGGACGAAGAGGAGCTGCCCTCTATGTGAGGTAGCAGGAAGATCCAGGACCTGCCTCTGTAGTGGTCATTCTTAGTTGTCTTCCTGCATCAAAAAGATGGCAGAGTATGGCTTCATTCATCTCTCAGATTCTCAAATGAGTATCTGCCATGTTGAGGCTGAGATACTTAATGCCTTCTATATCTTAGTCTACTAAATAAAACTCATACTCAGAAACCCCAAGTCCTTGGAACTAACAGGAAGGTCTGCAGCAGTTGTTTTGTGTGATCTGGAAAACCTCTAAGGATGAAGACTACACTCCCTCTCCAGGCAATTTATTTCAATATGAAATTTGTATGTATTTTATACATGATTGCCCTCATCGAAAAAACATCTTGTCTTATGTCTAGGCTGAAGGGCAACAAGAAGGGCTTTTACGGGTATGTCCACAGCAAAAGGAAGGCTGGGGAAAATGTGGGCCTGCTGGGATATGCAAAAGACTAAGGCATCCCAAGGCCCTGACATATACAGGAAAGTCTGTAGGAAGAAGGTTTCAACCATGGAGAAGGAACTGTTTAAGGAACATTTAAGTAAATTGGAAATGTACAAGTCCATAGGACCTGATGGCACATACCCAGGCTAGATGACCTGGCCAATGTCATTGCTGGGCCACTTTCAATAATCTTTGAAAGTTTGTGGTGATGGGGGGTTCCTAGGAACAGGAGACTGCAACTGCTGCTTTTCTCTTCAAGCAGTGCAAGGAGGGAGAAGGGGAGATGTACAAGCCAGTCAGCCTCACAGAATAAAAAGTTAAGAGCTTCTCAGTGCATGTCAGATGATTTCTGGCAAGAGGGCTTATCTTAACCTTGAATCAATGGCAGAAAAATGCTCAATACTTGCAAGCTTCAGGTCAGTGTAAGAAATAAAGCATGGACTGTTACAGTGAGAATAATGAGCTCCTGGACAGTTTAATCTAGAAATAAGATGAATATTGGGGTACCAGAAGGTCTTCAGTTAAAATTAGGCATTTCTGTAGAATTATGCATGATCTTCTGACTCAGACTGAAGTTATGGATATGTCTGATAAAATTTGATATGCTCATTGTTATAAACTGTCAATTTATTGTTACTTGGTTTTGCCCTGTATATCTGTGGATCTTGAGTGCTTTTTCATGACAACATACATATCAAAAGAAATATTAGCCTACAAGCCACTATCTTAGTTTCAAATGTAAATTTTGCATTTAGAACATTTCAGCACTGCTTTAACCTGTGTGTCTCTTTGTTTTCCTTGGAGAAAAAATATGTTGTAAAGGTCAGTAGATAATAGACACTTTTTTTTTTTTGTAATTTCTTATATTTTAACTGGTGAGAGTTTGAGGGATTGATACAGTTAATGTGGAAACTTCATTCAAACTCCTTGTGTGTTTTGTGGATGGTGTACCATTAGCTGCAATTGCTGATTAGCTTTTGCTATTAGATTTACTTTGTGTGAATGCATATCAGGATTTATATAATCCAGTGTGGTCTTTGTCTTTTCAAAAAGTTATGCATACTATCAATGCAGTTGCCTGTACAGCAATACAAAACTTAAGCCTAAGTGTGTATCACATTATTTAAGAACATCCTCTGTGGGTTGTTTTTTTTTTCTGCTCCTGTCTTGTTATGAGGTAAGTGTCATGACCATGCTTAATGCAGCAAGTTGGAATCGAAAATAAGTTTAAGTTCTGGGTTTTTTTGTTGCTGTTTTTAATCATACAGAGGTGCAGATGCAAAAATTAACAATTTTTCTCGCCTGGAACCCACACTTCACCTCCTTGGTGTGCAATTTAATGAGAATATGGCCCAAGACATCATGACAAGACAGCACGGGGCTGCAACAAAGCTTTTATATGAATTGTATATTGCTTTAGAAAAAAAGAGGAAGACAAAGCTCACTGGGCTAGTTGTGGGAGCAATGAGACCTGCAGCAACTGCAAAGCATGCATCTACTGAAAGTGGAAATCAAGAGGTAACTAACTATGTCTGTTTTGTATAAGTACAAAAAAGATAGCATATTTACACCTACCTTTCAAGCATGTTATGTGCTTTCCCTCTTTACTTTGTAAATCTCCTATTAAAAACCCAATGCTTATAGGAAAAAGAAGCAATTCTTTGCTATGTCTTGTACAGTGGGTTTGCACAGCTTATCAGGAGCTCAATAGGATATTGATCTTCTCTGTTCTATGTTTCTTTGTTTTGGTTCATTCTGTATTACCTGCTCTGTTTTCAAGCTTTCTACAGACTTAAAATATTATAACAACAAAAGCTAGTAGTTTTTCAGCAGCTGCCTTTTTACTCTCGTGAGGACAGATTGCAGACTGCATTGCGGTCTAGGTATCAACTCAGACTAATTTCCCCTCCAGGAAACCTATTTATAACTATGTTCAGCTCTGTGCCACAGTGTTTTGATTCATTCTGTTGCATGTCTCTCCATATATTTGTACTGCACTCCATTCTGCAGCAACCATATGCTGAGAAATATAAAGAGAGAAAAATAAATGGAAAAGAGAACATCTAAGAGGAAGTCAGTGTTGATGTGGTAGGTTCTGTTAAAGACTTCCTTCTTGTTTTCAGTAGTCATATTCAGTATATCCAGACCATTATTTGTTAGCAGGATGAGTTTTTAAGATGGTATATATCATGAATTAAATTCAGCTGGGAGAAAATTCACTTTTTTTTTTTTCCTGGCACTATTTCTGAAAAATAGCCTTCAAGCAGAAATTTACCAACAAGTGCAAAGATAGTACCGAAAAGTCAACGTATTACTTCACCTGTAGAGGGATAGCTTTAAGGAATTGAGCAACTGAGAGTAGGTTCTGTCTTTAGACCAGTTCAGAATGACATTTGAATCATGGAATAGGAAGGTTGAGAAATAGAGAGGGGAATAGAAGTTGGAAAGAGCCTCTGGAACTCATTTTATCCCCTCTACACCAAGCAAAATCAGCTATAGCAGGTTCCTCAGGACCTTGTTCAGTGTGGTTTTGAATGTCTACAAAGCTGGAGACTTTCAGTAAAGAAATGCTTCCTTACCTCCCCTGGTGCAGCATGGGACAAATCCTGTGATTGAAGTGCAACTCTGGATGGCTGCGGGCTGTTCAGAAAGGACTGGAGGGGAGCAAGAGGCTGAGGGTTTGCCCTCAGTATCAAGAGTTGTCTCTGAGGGATAGACATGAGCAGGCTGAAAGCCTGTGGATAGGAATCAGAGACCAAAGCAAAAAACTGAACCTTGTGGCTGGTGTTTACTACAGCCTTTTTGACTAAGGCAGGCCTATTTGACAAAGTCTTGCTCCAGCTACAGGAGACATACTGCTTGCAGGCTCTTGTCCTTCTGGAGGTCTTCAACCTCCCCAACATATGCTGGGAAAGTAGCACAGAGAAATCCAGTAGGCAATCCAGGAAACTCCTGGAATGGAGGATAACTTCTTGAGCCAGGTAATAGCCCTACCAGAGGGGATGTGATATTACATCTGATGGTCACCAAATCAAACAAGTTAATTGGGACATCAAGACTGCAGGCAGTCTGGGCTGCAGTGATGGTGTTGGTGCATGGGTTGATGATGTTTTAGTCCTGAGGTATCAGATAAGGAGTAAAGGTAGATCCCTGAACTTCAGGAAAGCAGACTTCCAGCTCTTTAGGGAGATAGATCACCTGAGAGGCTGCCTTCAGGGGCAAGAGAGGAGAACAGAGGTGGCAGATCTTTGAGGAATTCTTCCATAGTGAGCAAGAGCTAGCAATCCCCAGGAGCAAGAAATCAGGCAAGGAAGACAAGAGACTGTCATGGCTGAGTTAGGAAACTGCTGGGAAACAAACACACAGGCAGCTGAAGCTGGGGCAGTGAGCTGGTAAGAGTATAGAGATAAAGTATCATTGTAGGGATGGAGTGATGAAGGCCAAGGCAAAGCTGGAACTGAACTTAGGAAGGGACACAAAAAATAACAAGAAGAGCTTCTACAGGTATGTTAAGCAGAAAGGAAGATTGATAAACAAGGCTGGAAAATTGGTAATAACAAGAAGATGAGAAGGCAGAGGTACTCAACTCTTTTTGCCTCATTCTTTACTTCTCAGTCCACAACCTCTTGAGTAGAGGGACAGGAGGATAGGAGCTGGGAGACAGGTTCATGAATGAGACAATGGAAACATTATGAGACCAAAGTGCATTTGCTGCATCTGGGTAGGAACAACACCTGGTACCAGCACAGGCTGGTTATGAGCAGCCCCAGAGCAGTCCTGCCCAGAAGGACTTGGGGTGCTGTGGGTGAGAGGCTGCACATGCCCTGCCATGGCACTCCCAGCCCAGAGAGCCAAACGTGTCCTGGGCTGCATCCAGAGCCCCGTGGGCAGCAGGGCAGGGAGGGGATTCTGCCCCTCTGCTCTGCTCTGCTGAGACCCACCTGGAGCACTGCATCCAGCTCTGGGCTCCCAGCACAGGAGGAACAGAGACCTGCTGGAGTCAGCCCAGAGGAGGCCACCAAGATTATGAGAGTGATAGAGCACCTCTGCTATGAGGAAAGGCTGTGACAATCAGGATTGTTCAGTCTGGAAAAAAGAAGGCTTCAGAGTGACCTAATTGCAGCCTTCCAGTACCTGACATAACTGAAGGGAGCCTACAAGAAAGATACAGAAATATCTAGTAGACTAGATATCTGGTGAGGCACTGGCACAGGTTTCCCAGAAAAGTTGTGGATTACCCATCCCTGAAAGGGTTAAAGGCCAGGCTGGATGGTGCTTTAAATAACATGGTCTAGTTGAAGCTGTCCGTGCCCAGAGCAGGAGGCTTGGAACTAGGTGATCTTTAAAGTCCCTTCCAACCCAAACCATTCTATAATTCTATTCCACGTGTCCTCCTACTAGATACCAGGGATAAGAGAACAGCACCTTCCTCTGTGCTTCCCCTTCAGAGGAAGCTGTACAGAGGAATGAGGTGTCCTTTTCTGTCAACTAAACAAAGTTTGGCATCATTCAAGTTCAAATCTCTACGCTCTTTTCTACAGAGCTGGTTCTGATTTTTGGTTTAAACATGTTTGTATTTTTTTTTGTGTACATTAATACAGAAAAATACAGTTCGAAGCAATGGTCTCAAAATTACCATATCTTAATATGTTTACTGCTGTTTCTGACTCTTCACTGCTGGATGTTTAAAATTTGAAAACTGTAGTGGCACATCAGAATGAAACAAAATACAAGATGGTAGCAGATAAGAGAACTTGTGTGCATGTTGCAGAGCAGCTGAGAGCTCAGAACCTCCAAGAGCAAAAACCCCAAGACACTGAAAAGTGACTAGTTATTTTTATACAGTTAAGAAGTATTTTCTGAAGGTTATGTACATAATGAATTAATTAAAACCAGTGTGAAGGCTTCCTGATTCTGTGCTACATGCTCATGTCTATACAAGAACAAAGAAAAGAGATGTGCAAGGAAATAAAGGCAATGTACTCTTATGAGACCTTAAAAACATTCCTATTTAAAAATTCCTTCATCTTGAGAGTATTTGCATATTGTGAAGCAAGGAAAATATTTATAGATTTGAGGACAAAGTGTACATATCACAACTTGTATGCATTTGAGATACCCTTGTAAAAGAGCTTTGTGTCATTCTTCTTTTGTGAAGAAAAGATGGAGCATTGTACTAAAGCAGGAAAATGACAGGAGAAGGACATCTGTAGTGGGTTTGGCCTCAGAACATCTTGTACTTCTGTGTAGCTCTTCTGATGGAGAAAGAAAGGAAAAAGACATTACTTTAGACATGGGAACACTCATCCAAAGCAGGGTTTATAGTTTATGTAGAGGAACTGGCCAGGTATCAGGGTATTGAACCACACTGATGAAGTCGTTGACTAATTTGATATATATTTAATGTGGCTAATGAAGGGCGAGAGAGTCTTGCTGTGGTGATTTAGCTGTTCTATGAACAAGAATGGCAAAAAAAATGCCCCTTCATGTATCTAGACAAGAAAATGCAAGCACTATACAAAATATTTAAAATAGCATTTTAAAAGAAAATTTTGTAATACCTCTTATGATATATTATATATTTTTAACTATCTTTGACTTCTTTATATAAAAACGATTTTTTTTCTTTATTCCACCTTTACCTGCCTGCATGTCTGGTGCACTTTAAATGAGTGTAATTTATATGTTTGTTACTTCTTGATAATCTGTGCTAGTGTTGCCTAATGTGTTACCTAATGGTATTCTCAGTTTCTGTTCCAGGAAACTGGTATTCTCATTTTCTGTGCTATATTCAGACCTGAAACAGGTACCTTACTAGAGCTAGAATTCAATGAAAGCTCTTAAAAGTCTCTAAAGCACTGGTCATCTGCTTAAGTCTGGAGCCTGATAATCTCTTCTAGTTCCTTCCTGGAAGATAATTTTTGGCTTAATTATATTTGCTTCATATCAGCATTACCTAGGAAGGAGACAAAATGAAATAATGGCCAGGATTCAAACAGGTGTTATACAGATTCAAAAACAACCATCAAGACCCACCATAAAATCTTTAGAAGACAAAAGATTATTAAAGAAGAAAAGGGAAGCAGAGGTAATTGTCATCTATATTGTTTTAATCCTAATTTCATTAACTCAAACACCAAAATTTCTGGGAACATTTATGATAACAAATACTGTACTTGGGCCATCCAAAAGCTACTGACTGTCAAAATGATAACAATTCAACCAGTGAAAATTGGGCTCAATATTTACACAATTATGATTTTGCAGGGTTTTTTTAAATAAGAATTGTTTTGATGTAAGAGAAATAGAGAAATGTTTTGATGTAAGAGAAATAGATAGGTAGTAATTTGATTGCCAAGAGTAGGTATGACTCTACTAGAAAGAATACATTAAATAAAAACATTATGTTCCATTTTGATTTGTGCATGATAACATTTTGCACCATAATGTTTGAACTGTTCTATAACACATTGTGAAAATATCTCCCTATTAAATGCTAGTAACCGCTGAAATTGAAAATAACCTTAAATCAAACCAAGAAAGATGCGGCAATTAAAAAAAAAAAATCTGCATTTTGTAGTACCAAAAAATTCGTGGATTGTAATTCAAGTTCATAGATTGTATTGTCATTAGATGTGCAGCTATTACTACTTTTTACAACTGGGCAACAGTAACAGATGTCTTTAAATTTAGAGTTTAGTAGCCCTATAGTAAGACAGTTACTTGAATAACTATTAGGAATACATTTAAGCTACTAAATCAAAAGCAGATCATATTTCAGAGTATCTTGTTTCAAATCCCCATATGGTGAGAATTGTACACTCTGCTAGAGCCGTATGCAAAATCAGAATTATCCTGCAGAAAGAACAGCTGTAAAATTCTAGGATTTTCTGGCTGGTGGAAGTTGGTGTAGCTAGAAAAGGGCAAGAGGGGAAGGAAGTGAAAGGTGAAAGATGGAAGTCATCTTGCCTTTATTCTTGGTGTAGCTGATGCTTAAAATATTTTCTGTTGTACTAACATGACATAAAAGCAATTTCCTAGTACTTGTTCTGTTGAAACTTCTTTATGTTGCTTTGTGAAGAGAAGGGAAACATAAAATTCTGTGTTACTTCTTCAGAACGTATACAAGGAGATAGAAAAGTTTGAGAAGTCTATGACAGGAAATGTCTCTGCAGTACATGGCCATGTGACTGACAGGTAACATTTGGATGTTAAATTGTTAAGAATAGGCAGGATCTGTCAGGTGTCTGCTATGTAGACAGCTACTTGAAGAAAGAATAATGTTTCATTTAGTTTAAACTGTGATTATCCTTTGAATGAATGCCACACTAGCACTGATTTCAGGTCCAACACAATTGCAGTGTCTTAAAGTTACCTCTAGTTGTAGTAGGGACAGCTCAAGCTTCCTTCACTACTTTTTGCCATGTGTGCAGCAAGGAAAGACATGGCAAAAAGCATGTTTTCTCTGTTCGTTTCAGTCATTGGGTCTGTAAGGTCAGTTACCCTTGCAGCAAGATAGGATTGGTTGTGAACATGCATACCCCGTAACACATTTCAAAGGGAAAAGAAGTAACTTTTATCCTGAAACTTATCTGTATGTTGATTTATTTGTGAATAATTGCAAGTAGTTTTCATTCTGCCACCCTTGGCGATGCCCTACTCAGAAGATGTAACACTTGCATACTGCTGTGGCTATTTCTGTGTGTAAACCTGTGATTAATAGCTGCAAACCTACTCAGAGTGTATGGCTATATTGAGGAGTAACCCAGCTTTCTTTGGCATTCTATGAGCCATCCTAATTTCCTGTTTCTGTGGAATTTGGCTTTGTATTGACAAAGAAATGAATGATTATTTGGCCCAAGTCAGTGCTGTAAACTTCCTCTGGACCTAGTGGACATTGTCAAGAAGTAGCCACAGAACCCAGAGAGTGATATTCTATTTGTTAGACTTGCACATACAGGCATCTGTGTGAAAAGACCCTTAAGAATGGTAATTCCAATCTTTCTTTTTTTCAACCAGTGATATGCAAACACAGAAGTTTCAAGAAGCAAGTCTAGAAACTATACCCGAGACAAGAACTGAGCTGTTAAGTATTTATTCAGATGATGAATATTTAAGGAAGATTCAAAAACGTGTACAGGAAGATGCATTCGCTAGAGAGCAACGAGCAAAGAGACGACGAAAAATGCTACAGGATCAGTTAGCAGCACATGAGGCTCAAGAGGTGGGAAATTGTATGCTGAAGTACATAGTCCATGTGCATTTAATTAGTATTCTAAAATGTGCTTACAAATATGAAACGAGTACTTCTGGAAGGCTGAATAAAATTTGAAGGGGATGAAGTGACTTATACACACTTATGTCTGAGTATCTCTTTTATGTTAACCCTTGAAAAATATGGAAGGTTGGCTGTTCTTCATCACCACCCTTATGACGTACACCATACTTATAAACTTAAAAGAATAAAATTAAGGTAGCAGAACAAAGATTATTAAAAATCTATTGCAGACCTGCCTTCTATTCCCTGCCTCCATCCCCCAAAAGTTGAACAGCCTATGCTATCAAAATGTATACTTTTTCTAAAGAATATTCTTGTTTAAAAACAACAGAACATGGTGTTCCTTTTTTGAAAACCTTTATTTACAAATGTCTTGTATGAAGGCTTTGAACTGGGGTGATGAATTCTGAAATGGTTCTGTTGGGTGATATAAGGAATCAAAATTTTATTTGCAGGTCAGAGATTTGGTGTTTGATGTGTTATGAAATACAAGAGATGTCTCTGGAGAATGTATCTTGTGTCTAAAAATGAATGCTGCAAATCATTGCATTTGAATCCTGTCCCATAAAGCACAAGGCTTTTAAGGTTCTTCTTCATACAGTCCTCCTTTAAAAAGTAGCTTTTAGATTACTAATTTCACTGATTGTCTCATTTATAATGATTCTATCAAAACATAGCCTTGTAACTTACTGGGGTTTTTTGATTTCTCGATTTTTTTTTTATTGCACTGTTTCCCTGTGAGTCCCTGTATGTTTTAAACATATATAGTTGAGCCTATCTCTACTGGTAATACTAATAATACTAGTAATAATAATATCTCGTAATAGTAGCATTTCAGATGTGTAGTATCTCTGAAAATATGAGCTATTGCACATATATATATATATATATATATATATATATATTTTTTTTTTTTTTAAGCCTTGATACGGAATGTCTGGAGATTTTTTAAAAATGTTAAGAAAAAGTTTGTTGGGGTAAACATTTAGAAGTTAGATGCTGCTCAATGTCTGTCTCAGACCGACATTCTTGAAAAACACCAGTAGTGACTTCTGAGTCCATCTCTGCATATAACCTGTCTCCAAGTTCCTATTCAAAGAGATTTATATCATCTTGTTGATACATATAGGCCATGAAGAAGTTTTGCAACCCACTTGCCTGAAATCACTGCAGTCCCAAAACTTGCTCTTCAGCTACTCTCAGCTCTTGCAGGCCCAGCAGTGTGGACCACTGATTCTAAAAGTCATGGCTACTGCTCTCCAGAGCATTTGGTGGATACAACAGCCTCGACTGGCTCCAAAATGCTCCAAAGAGAACCAAAGAGAGGCTCCAAATCAAAGGAAAACTAGCAGTAGTGTTCCTAGCTTCCCAGGAAAAAGAAGTCAGCTTTGCTATACGAACAACTGAAATCACAGACTACAGGGACTAGAAGGAAAGACAAATTAGCATTTGACTGAAACTGTAATCTGACCATATCAGAGAATATATTTAGTAGTAATTTAGTTCTAAATTAACAGAGGAAAAACTGTTTTGTTGGAACTTTGTGAAATTTCAGACATTAGATGTTACTTAAGAGAAGTGGGAAGCAAACAGAGGTATTTTCTTTTTAAAATAAATGGATATAGAAAACAGTGCAAGATTGCTTTTCCATCTCTTAAGTGTTGAACCAGAAAGGGCTTATTGGCTGAAATTGCAGCTTTTTATATGCATTCAGGTCTGAGTTTTACCTCCACTGCATAAATCTTGAACATGGCGTGGGATCATTTAGAGTGAAAGGAATTTCATCCCTTCAGAATGCTGTAACATGTTTCCATGTTTATTAAAGTTTATTTTAATAATCTTGTTCAATTTGCTTTCTTTGGTACACTGCAAGGTGGAGCTTTGGAGAGAAAATACTTTAGAATTACATGACAGTACTCTAGGTGGAGCACAGCATGATGCCAGTCAGATTTTCATGGGCAGGTGTTGAAAGTATTTGACAGTTGTATGTCTTCATCCCAACTGAACCTTCATCTCCACCATTTCCACAAATTATTGGTGGTTTGTGCTTGTTTGTAATTCTCTGTTCAGTTTTTATGCCTCTGATTTAAAAAGTTATCAGACATAATTTGCTATCAGCAGTAAATTGAGAATGTGAAAATGGGAGGAGAAACAAATCGTTACTAGCTTATTACTTGTCAATCAAATAGATTTTTGTGTGCTATGCTCCAAGTTTCAGCCATAAAATGGTCATTTATGACTGCACAACAGCACAGAAATGTCTCACAAATCAAACAAGGAAATAGAAAAATAGAAAAACATGATATAGTAACTATGTATGAACGACATGAAATGTAAACACGTTAACGTTTGGCCACTGGATGCCACTGTTGTCTTAAGTAGGTAAACTGAAAAAAGCATCTATTATGCTTTCTTAAAAGTAATTTTTCAAAGTGTTGCTAAGTTGTCCCATTTGTGATGTTTATGATTTCTTCAAGCACTTCACAGTTCTCTGTGAAGATGTTGATGCAAAGTGTTAGGTCAAAAACTTTTTCTGCAATTTTTATTTTTGTGTCCTTGTATGTTCAGAAGTTTCAAAACTGCCAGCCTTTGGCTTGAGTACTTTCTGCATTCCTTTTTGTGTGAAAGATAGCTACTAATGCTGCACTCCTCCATCCAATGAGGATCCTTTTTGAAACTATGAGTTTGGAGTTCTGAATCCTTATTTGTCTGTTGTAGTTTTGAGTTAAATGCCTTTTCTGTTTTTCTTGTTCCTGAAGAATTTCCTAGTGGTTCTCTTTAGGCCTAGTGAGCATGCCAAAGTATTTGATCACTTAAAATATTGAAGTTCTCTACTGAAAATCTGTTTTGTTTGCTGTGAAGTGTTCTAAAGGAGCCTCTTCCAATTTCCTTTATAAAGAGGAAATTCATCTGCAAGAAGGTGTTTAAATTTCTCACTGGACCAGCTGTTTGCACCATTCAATTGATTGTTTGAGTATGATAAATGACCACCTCTGTTAGGGTGGCTCCTTCAATTCCCTGCCAATAAGGATTTTAACATCAGTTTTCTACTGGTGAAGGCTTATTACTGCTGTAATAATTTGTGGTTGAAGGAAAGCAGCAACTAATGAAAAAAAATAAGGATATCTACTTGCACTAGGAAGTAAATTGTGTAACCTCTGCTCTTGTTTGAAATCTTAATTGAAATACTAAGTACCATGAAACAGTGGATAGAATTGAGGCAGAAAAGGGCACTGTATGCCCTGTTATTGCCTTGAGCTCATGAAGGTAAGAGAAAATGGACAGATTAACTCTTCAGTAGGCAGCACTATTGGAAAATTTTATCACCTGAGTTGTATTAAGTGACACATAGAGTGAAGTTGTTATGACTGCATTGTTTTCCATTTCAGTTGTATGTAGGATGATAATTCCCTCCATTAACAAACAATTTACAAATAGTACATTACAGATTTAAAAAAAAATCAAGACACGTTTGAAATTAGATCTTGATTTAGTGAAAAGCTTAGTAGATGAATAATATAGCATCCTGGTGAAGGACTCTATGATTAAGGCCTGAGATGAGTGCACATTTGTCATGGGGACTGTCTTGAAACTCAGTACTAGGAAAGCAGAGGGCAAAGCACACATTTTGGCTAAAATAAGGCAAATATTAAGATATTTTTATAGTAGCCTAATATTTTCAAGTCATCAGAATTTTATTAGAATGGACTTATTTCCAGCAATTGTGAAGAGAAAGGAACTTTAAAAATATAGCGATTTGCTTGCTTATTTGTTTGTTTGGCTTTTCCCCAACATCAACATTAAATATCTAAATTATTTAGAAAGTTCTTCTCTTATTATTGCAACTGCAACAGTCATGCTTTGCATTAGAATTCTATTACAGGTATCCTGGCTCCATTGTGTAGGACAGATATAGACCTCTTCATAGAATTTTTTATTAAATAATGTCATATGCAATCAAGTTGGATTTTTCATTTACAGGTGAAGTTACATAAGGTGTTTTGCCCTCTCTGTCACAGCTGATGGAAAAACCAGATTGAAAGAAAATAGAAGTGATACTTTATTTTGGTGTGGTTTTATTTTTTTTTTAATTACTACTAACTGACTTTACTTGTGCCACTGTTTTTAGGAGAATGAATTTGAGATCTTCAAATCAGATCCCAATCTAAGTCCTGAAATTTGAATACATTTCATACCAGTTTTGATGCATCAGAAAAATATTCAGCTAATCAGAAATTTCCTCTAGAATTCTGCTGTAGCATTGGTATTTGGCAATGATGCTTATAAGGCAGGGTGATGTTTTTGTTCAGACTCAAAAGGAGTTTTGGACTGTGATAGTCAGGCAAAACTTGATGTTAGATTAAGCATTAGTTTAGATACCAAGAAAAGTCTGGAGAAGTATAGCAGTGAGAAGATACTATTATGTTTCAAGAATACTTTGAAGAATAACAACTCACAGCCTTCAAAGTGTCTGTGCATACAGACTACATCACAAGAAATAGCTCAGAATGATTTTCCTTTAGTACTGCATAGAATATTATATTCATGTCCCAGTAAGGACACTGGAACTATTACCCAGAAGTCTTGTATTTTGCTCGGTTTTGGATTCTTCCTCATAGTCCCAGCCTGCTGAATAGGGAAGAATGGAGAATATAATTACCCAATTCCCCCAAAAGAAGAAAAAATTTCAAATCTGTAGAAAATAGATTGCTCAAGGATGCTGAAGATTATGGCTGAGAATAGGACTGGTGAATAACAGGGTTAAATTAATGATTTGAAGAAAGGGTATATATTCAGATAAGAAGCTGTTATTTGAAATGTGCTGCAGTTTCTTTGCACATGGGAAATAACCACATTAAAATGGAGTTAGTCTGACCAGATGTATTTTTACTGGATATCTCAGTTAAGACATATTTTGAATTCTTACATAGTTCGTGCAAATTGTACCAATAAATAGATATTAATGTTTTTCTGAATTTATGTCCCATGTAAGCAGATGAATGTCATCATATGATGGCATTCCTATGTCTCATATTAGACACTGATGAGTTTTCTAGGAAATAGTTTATCAACTGTGCTTAGTACTATTATTTTTTTATCTTTTAGAAGGTTTACCGGGAGGAGCAGCTCATTTACAGACTAATGAGACAATCTCAGCATGAGCGAAGGATTGCTACTCAACTCATGCACGTTCGACATGAAAAAGAGGTGATAAGACAAAATAGAATTTTCAGGGAAAAGCAATATGAAGAAAGACGACAGAAGGAGTTCCAGGAAGCTCTTGACAGAGAAGCGGTAAAAGATTGATCTCTGAATTGCTGCAGGAGTGTTAGAGTACCTTCCTGTTAAAAAACGGAATTTGTGTTGTCCACTGTTAGACTTCAGGACTTTTCTAGGGACAGGATGATTTAGTGATATATTCTTTTGCCTTTGTTCAAAGTCACAGCTATAAGCAATAAGGATGTAACTGTAACTGTGTAACTGAGTGCATTTTGTACTGTGTTAAAAATCTGGGGGAATTTTGCAGGGAGAAAGAGCAGCTAATCCACCTGATCCCGTGAAAGACGGGCTTGCCCACCTTTGGCAAGTAGGTGGTTTGAAGTAGGTTGGCCTCTTAAGGTCCCTTCCAATATAAGCCATCCTATTGTTCCATGATCTTGTAATAAAGGATAAAGCTGAGTAACTGAAAGTCTGATTTTTGTTCCATATTGATTTTAACTTCATAGGAAGATCAATCAATCTGTGTGCTGAGTTTTAAAAGGCACAGTCTCACAGAGGCAACAGGATAAGGTCCTGTTTCAGGAATCATGTTCTTAATTTCATTTAGATATAACCTGTTAAAGTCTATTTTTGAAAAATGCTGGAGTAGTTTCACTCATGAGTGCGAATTTCTTCTTTGAAGCTTTAAGTTGATTAAAAGGGCTTATAATTCTGTGGAAAACTGCCAAGCGCTATGCTCATAGTAGGCCTTAATGTAATATTAGTATTTTTTTCTCCTGTCAAAAATGATCAGCAGCTCCAAATCCTCCAACACAGCTGGAATCCTCTGTAATCAGCAGCTATAGCTATTGATTACATCATCTCTTTAAGTATGCTTTCAGCCACCACCCCAGGAGGTGGTGATGGAGCACACCACTACAGAAACTACTAATAATTTTCTGCCATGACCAGAAATCTTTCAAAGATTGAACAACACCAATAATATGAAATTATTTGAAGATCAGAATCTAGTAAGACCAATTACATGTTCTAAACAGGTTGTTACACTCAAAGCTGCAATTTCACTGCCCTCAAGGACTGAATATGTCTTAATTTGTTTGTCATAAAAGAAGTAATGGACTTCTCCTTTATTTTATTCTATTTTAGAAAGCAAACAAATGGGAATTTGTAGAGTGAATAAAAATGCTTAGATTCATTTATGTGTTAGTCTGCCTGCTGGCTATGCAACTCTGGTGAGAATTGAGCTGTTCTTGTTAAGTTAGTTTTCATTTTCAGGACTGTGTACCTCTGCACTTTCATTTTCATTGCAGTCTCGTATTTTTTCCTTAAAAACAATTCTAGGCTCTTGCAAAACAAGAAACTATTGATAATGAAGAAAAAATAACCAGAGAAAGAGAACACCATGAGAAAATTGCTGCGGAAAGAGCTCAGGCACGCTATAAAAAGCATTATTCTATGTGTTGGGAAATGATAGGCCAAATCATTGATATCTCGACAAAAGTAGTAGAATATCAACAACTGACGAACAAGTGAGTATGTAGCTGCTAGGCAAAAATAACAGCCGTTAGGTAGCTGTCAGGCTGCATTAATCAGACTGGTTTAAGCATTATAGCAAATTTGTAGTTTCTCAGATATTTTTCATGGCAGCTGCAATTAGTTTGAATGTGAGAATGGTAACATTATTTTTGTATGAGGATTGACTGTTGTGTAATACAGAGTGGACTAATGCTACGACCTTAGCATAATTTCTTGAAAACTCAACTGACTTGAATTCTTAGGAGACCAAAATCCACTAGTGCCACAGTTTGTGGAACTGCTGATTACCTTTCTAATTAACAAATTCCTTAGTTAAAAATTAAAACTGAATGGTGCTCATCTCATCCTAGTTTGCTTCACAAGGTGAACACTTCCTTAGAATGATACAAACAGGATGAATTTCCCAAGTTATAGAGACTGCCTGGAGTGTCCAACGTACATCACCTGAGCCCAGATTCTTCTGAGTCCTCCATGCTGTGATTCCCTCTTCTGACATGCCCTCATTGCACAGGGTTTCTGAGAAGGTCCTACAACAGCAGTAATGTCCAAGTGCCTGTGCCATAGAAGTGTTTCAAATGTCATGGAATGGGGTTCTTTCATTAATATTCAGTGATTTGATTGTGGGTTTAGACTTACAGTATTTGAAAGTATGCCAACATTTTATTGCTATTTAGTGTAATTTTATGTTAAAATAATAAAAGAGTAACCATACGAAATACACATGATTATTTAATAGGAATTATATAAGTTTAGGCTTATTTAGTATGTGGTAAAATAGTCAGCCTAGGCACACAGTTTAATGAAATTACTAACTAAAGAAAAAATTTAATTCATATAATTCTGAATTAATTTTGACTTTGAGGAAAAATATTCTATAGAATTTTTTTTTGGCAAGAGGAGGCTTTACAGCACAAAAGGAAAGAATATTTTGGGGCAGGGAAAAGTAGTGATAGCAAAACTGTTACTACACAGCTCTGCTAGCCAAATATTGTGTGATGACACATTTGTGAAAATACTGAAGCCTACAAGTGCCTACAGCTGTCATAAAAGCAAACAAACACTTAGAGGCTGTAATAATTACAGGATGCATTATAAACTATAACTAGTTTAGCATGTGCTTGTTTCATGATTAGAATTCTTGTAAATTTGGATACACTATTGTCAAATATCCAACCCTCTAATTTTTGGTTTAAAACTGTTTGTTTTTTTTTCTTTTTCCTTTTTTCATTTTTATGCAGCTGTGTTCCACTAAAACTGATGCTGGATTGGAAGGAACTTTTTTTTAATGGAAAACCAATATATGAACAAGCCTCAATTCAACCTTTGTCAGATGAACCTAGCCCAGAACAACTTGTAGAGCTGAGTAAAATGAGTCTGTTAGATGAAAAAGATTATGGTGAATACAAGGTACACCAAACTGATAAGGCGTAATGGAAGATAATACACCTTGCTTTTTCATAATCATAAACTTCATGTTGTGATCTTGCATTTTGTTCTATTACTGGTTTCTATCGTCAAGTTTAGACAAGCGTTTTCTTTTCATTGCCTTATGTTTTGTATGAAAACTGTATTTGATGTTAGTAGCAGTTATAATTCTATTCTTATATATAACCTTGATTATAGATCTTGAGTTGTAGGACCAACATGTTAATTACAATGCGGTGAATTTTCAGCTAATTTGAATTTAAAGGTATAATTAATATTACCAGATTGGAAAAGGCAACAGAATGTAACCAGTAAAAGCAGTAAAATGAAATACTAGACACATTACAAAACCTGAACTCTTAATTTCAGCAATTTTTAGTGAAAGCTCTCTAGCAAGATTTATTGGTTTGAGTGAACTATTTGTTTTAATACAGTAACCTTTTTTGGAAATTATTAAAAATGGCTGACATTTTTCTTAATCTTCTGTTAGAATACAAGAAAATATTTTACAGGGTAGATTAACTTCATCAGCTTTTCATTACATCAGTGTTATTTCAAAATTGAAAGATTAAGGGTTGCTGGTTCCTTGTTAAAATGTATTGTACAGTTTTTAAAAAATTATATTCATGGCTATGTTAATTAAATCCCACTACATATTTAGACTTTTCAAATAGCTTGGTGAGTAGAATGTGACAAAATTATGGCAAATACCAAGTCTTTTTCTTGTTGGGGATTTATAGCTACAATATATGTTTGAGTTTTATCCACATCCTGAGGCACTTGGTACATTTTTGTTTTGCAGTGAATATAGACATTCATTATGAGTTTCTGTGATGAATGCCTGAAGGCTCAATTTACTGTAGCTTCATTTTTAACATATGCTTTTCTGATTTATCTCTTTAAAAGGTCCTAATTCACGGCATACCAGCTCATGTCGGAATTTTGTGATTATTTTCTCTGGGGAAAAAAGGGCTGTATACAAAGTCAGCAAGGAGGACATAAAATATAGGCAGGAAACAGAGACCACTAATGAAAAATTAAGTTTTTTCACTCGTAGTTTTGTTTACATTATGAAGTCTTAGTAATCGTCTATAAGTCTGAATGTCAGAAAAATTTATTGACACATTTAAGGCCTCTTTTTTCCTGCCAGGCTATTTCAAATTACTTTGTAATTAATTTATTCACAGATGTTGTTATTCTTATGCCTTTCTGAATAATTATTCATCAAAAACTGGCATCATATGACATGGGAAATTGTTGGCACCAGTTCATACTTATGTCTTCTAAAAACCTAAGTGAACAGCTAATTCTTTCAAAGTCTTGCTTCTAGATAAAAATTTGTTGGCAGGTCATTCACACAATGTTTGTAGAGATTTTCCTAACATTTGTGAAAAAAGCTCAGGACACGCAGTTTCGCATCTCTCAAGAATGCCTTGCTTACATTAGGCATACCAACTAAAAGTGTCAGATGTATTTAATAAAATACAAGAAAATGCAGTACCATCAGTCCATTGCAAATTACATATTATATTTTATTGTGAGAATATTTTTTGAAACTACCATTTATAAGTTGTGGCTAATATCTTAATTAGTTAATACAACAACCAAAAACCAAGCATAGCATTAGGTACTGCTCAAATAATTGCTGCTTTCATTCAAAAGTATTGACCAGGAGTTACATAACTCC